>NC_041391.1:116795919-116824430 GCF_002162155.2 Triticum dicoccoides | reverse complement strand
AATGCCACAGTCGGACGTCGGGGCGACATCACAGAAAAGGGCTTTAAAAGAAATGCCACAGTCGGACGTCGGGGCGACATCACAAAAAGGGCTTTAAAAGAAATGCCACAGTCGGACGTCGGGGCGACATCACAGAAAGGGCTTTGATTCATAAGTAAATAATACTCATAATAAACATTTAATTCATGAGAATAAATGGGTTAGTCCATCCACAGGAATAATCATTTAACCGAAATTAGCACTCATGCGAATCACCGTAGTCTCTGTCATCAAAACTGTCATTGTTAGGACAAGATAACACGAATTTGGACAAGGAATAGATGATTTGGAGGGGATATATGACTCTGCAGAGTTTGTACAAAATTATTCCCACAGCCAATGGATTTCCATAGTCACGAAGGACTAGTTCCGTTTACGGTATTTCGGAAGAAAACACAGCTAACCAGTACACACCCATCCTACCTCTCGATGCTAGGAATCACCCTAGACATCGTCCAAGAAAAACTTTTGAGACGGGGAGATCACAATCTCGAATAGCATGGGATCATATTTATATACGCGCGCTCTAAGGGGTGCCCCCCTCTCGGTCCCAACCGGAAACACCCATGCCCCCAGACCGGATGACTGGCTTTAATCCAGGGCCATGGAACCATCATCACGGCCTCTCCTTTTGGTGTGTACCAGAAAAGTGGTTTGCAACTTACTAAACCATATTCCTTGCGGAAAACATGTGGTAGTAGAGGGAAGAAATATGAGAGGAACTGGACCGACACGGTTTGACACTGAAGTCACATAGTCCGGCATGAGACTGGCATGCTACAACACTGCCATCTCACTCATCCTCATGCCAACACATGGCCATTCATACTCACATCCATCCACTTATGGATCATCGAACTCACTTACCTCATTATCGCATGAAATAACGTTCATCGATATGCTTATCAACATGCCATAACTAAATGTAACACATGCCAAGACACTCATCATATCAAAAGTTCAAACATGCTTGCCTGGTTCAGAGTAGTCGGAGCCTAGCTCGGTGAAGTTCGCGGCTCCGTCACCTCCTTCGGTATCTACGGTATAAAGAAAATATACGCGCTATCGTAAATACCAAGGAGTGCACAGAGAGTATATCAAATATTTTTCAAATAAATATGATCAAAAGCTAGACAAAATTTTAAAGAGAACAGAAAAAGAATCAATCAAAAATACTTTTCTGCTTAAAAGTTATAAAGGTTTTAGTCCAGGGACTCATCTGTAATGAAACAGAAAGTTTCCAGGGGCTAGCTTATAAAAACAAAAAACGTTTCGGCAGAAACTACGCCATCCCAAAGGGGAAGCGTATTTGGCAGAAGACGTTTTCAGAAAATGCTTCGTTTAGGAAGGACAGAGAGGCTGACAGCGGGCCCCGCTTGTCAGGTTTGAAAATATGAACGGGGCGGCAGATCTCGCCGGTGCCCGAGAGCCGCGGTGGTCGCCGGCGGCGATCCACGGCGAGGCAGGGGGATCAGAGGGTACCTCCGTGCTCAGGGCATCCTTCCGCGTCGATTGGTGGTGGTGTTGGTCGCCGGCGAGTACCACGTCGACGGCGAGCTTTGCTCCGACGGACGGCGGCTCGGGTGGTCGAGGGACTCGTCGGAGAGGGCTGCAGAGATCAAATTGAGGAGGGGGTTAGGCTCCTGGTAGCTAGAGGGAGTGACGGACGGGGTTTGGGCGCCGGAGGTGGCCTCACCAGAGCAAATCGAGGTGGCGGCCGAGGCGGATCGGGGCGGCCGGAGTTGGGGGAGGAGACCTCCTCGAGGTCCTCCGAGTGGCCTGGCGTGGTGTTGGTGAGGAGTGGGGATGAGGCGTGCACAAGGGTGAGCTCGGGGGCCCTTTTTATTGGCAGCCCGAGGCGGTTGCCGTGAACGGGGATCTCCGCGAGTGATTATGGCGGTGCCGAGGATGTGCAGGGGGATTAGGGGCTAGGGCTTCGTCGTTGAGGTCCACCGGTCCCATTTAGGCCCTAAACGGGCTGGGACTTGGTGCTGAGGGTGAGCTCGACGGAACGGAGGTGGCGCGGCACGTCGGCGGCAGGGAGCACGTTCCGTGCTTGCCGGGCCAGGGCGACGGTGCCACGGGCGTGCGCTGGCACGGCAGGGACACGCGGAGATCCAAGGGGCTTTGGGCGGCGTCGGGTGGCGTGGCGAGAGGGCTCGGGCCCTTGCTGGCCGCCACAGGAGGTACAGCCACCGCAGAAGCTCCCAACGCCGGCGAGGCTCGCTGCTACCGACGCCAGGAAGGCTCCACGCACGCGTGTGAAGCTTCGGACAGGAGGGAGAGGCTGCGAGGAACGTGCCAAGTGCATTGTCTACACGTGAAAGGAACTAACGAACGCAAATGACACTGAAACTGAACTTCTCTGAATTTTGAACAGCAGCAGTGCATGCAAGGTGTTCGACAGAATGAAATTGGCATCTAGGGATTTTTCCTTGAGCTGAAACTTGGTGGAGTGGCTTCTCATTGCTCAAGTAGGCTGCCTGAATTTTGGTGGAATTTTTGGGGAAGTGTAGATATGAATTTCATCAAATTTGGCAAATCTGGTCCAAACTTGCAGAGACTGAATTTTGAAAATTTTGAAAAGAGGAGGAGTGGATCAAGATGGTTCTGGGTTGTGGGTACAAAGGACTATCCAGGAGAGTTGGTTTGAGGTCAAAACTCAAATGCAATATGGTACTTGCTTTGAAAATCATTTAGGCTCAAAATAATTTTCAGAATTGATTTGAGAGGGAAAATAATTAGAATAAAATCCAAAACTTGTTTGGATTAGTTGGGACAGAGAACTTAGGTTGATCACAAGGTGTAGGGGAGGTTTTGGAGGGGTTTTACCACATGGGCACAATGCAAAGTCAAGGGTGGTTCCAAGATATGAAAATCCCCAAAATTTCATAGAGCTTCATTTTAAAATAAAACAAATTAAAATTCCCAAAATAAATTTGAGAGAGAACCTACAGAGAAGAAGTTCCAAAAGATCAAACACCAAAGTTTGAAAAGAAATAAAATCCTTGCCAAAGCAAAGAAAGTTTTTAAGTGGAAGGTTTTTCTGAAAAAGAAAAATTTAAAAAGGCCTCTCCTCAAAAACCACAAAGTTTTTGATAAAAAAACCAAATAAAAATTTTGGAGTGTCACAACACCTACCCCCTTAGGAAAAATCTCGTCCCCGAGATTTTAGCTGATCCTTAAATAAGTGTGGATGCTCTGTCCGAAGAAAATCCTCGCTTTCCCAAGTTGCTTCACTGTTGGTGTGATTGCTCCACTGGACTTTGAAAAACTTGATGGTTTTCTATTGGGTCCTCCTTTCAGATTCCTCTAATATTCTTACGGGACGTTCTCGATAAGTGAGGTCTGGCTGCACATCAATGTTTTCATGGGATACTTGTTTCTCTGGGTTGCATATGTACTTCCTCAATTGCGAGACATGGAACACGTCGTGGACATCGGATAATTCCTCGGGTAAGTCTAGCTGGTAGGCTACAGTGCATCTTCGTGCCACTATGCAAAATGGTCCAATGAATCTCGGTGCTAACTTCCCTTTTATCTTGAATCGTTGCAATCCTCTCATAGGGGATACTCTCAGGTATACGAACTCACCAGGTTCGAAGCTGACCCTACGATGTTCCTGATCATAATAACTCTTCTGTCGACTTTGGGCAGTTTTAAGTCGGTCTCTGATTAGCTTGACCTTTTCCTCGGCTTCTCTGAGCATGTCTGGCCCGAATATGCGGCTGTCTCCGGTCTCTGACCAATTTAGCGGGGTACGACATCTTCGCCCGTATAAAGCCTCAAATGGTGCCATTTGTAGGCTGGCCTGGTAGCTATTGTTGTATGCGAACTCGGCGTATGGCAGGCTTTCTTCCCAACTGGTTCCGTAGGTGAGGACACATGCTCTCAGCATGTCTTCTAAAATCTGGTTTACGTGTTCTGTTTGTCCATCAGTCTGTGGATGGTATGCGGTACTGAAGGCTAGTTGGGTTCCCAGAGCCTGTTGTAAATGCTCCCAAAATCTTGAGACGAACTGAGTGCCTCTGTCGGATATTATAGTCTTCGGGACACCATGCAGACAAACTATGCGGGAAAGATAAATCCTGGCAAGCCTCTGAGTGGTGTAGGTTCTCTTCACTGGAATAAAGTGTGCCACTTTGGTCAACCTGTCAGTGATGACCCATATGGCATCATTCCCGTGTCGTGACCGAGGTAGTCCGACAATAAAATCCATCCCTATTTCATCCCATTTCCACTCAGGTATTTTGTTCGGTTGCAGTAGTCCGGCTGGTCTCTGATGTTCAGCTTTTATGCGTTGACATGAGTCGCAACATGCAATGAAGGCGACTATGTCCCTCTTCATACCGTGCCACCAAAATCTTTCCTGAATATCCTTATACATTTTGGTTCCTCCAGGGTGGATCGAATATGGAGTGGTGTGTGCTTCAGCTAAAATTTGCTGTTTAAGGTCTTCTATGTTTGGCACGCATAGCCTTTCTCCGTACCATAAGATTCCTTCATTATCTATGACGAATTCCGAGGCCTTGCCCATATTCAACTTCCTTTTAATTCCTTCAATGCTGGGGTGACCGGGCTGAGCTTCTTTAATTTTCTCCACAAGGTTGGGTTGTATTTCCAAGTTTGATATGGTGCCTTCTGCTACCATTATCAAGTTGAGCTTGGCAAATTCTTGATGGAATTCGGGCCTCAAGCTGTGCAGATAGTTTCCGTCGGAGCTGGGGTTCCGACTCAGGGCATCGGCCACTACATTTGCTTTCCTTGGTTGGTAATGGATCCCAACATCATAATCCTTTACCAATTCCAACCAGCGTCGTTGCTGTAAATTTAGTTCTGGCTGCGTGAAAATATATTTGATACTTTTGTGATCCGTATATATTTCACATCGATTCCCAAGTAAGAAATGCCTCCATTCCTTGAGTGCATGAATAACTGCTGCCATTTCTAAGTCATGAGTGGTATAATTTTCCTCATGCTTGCGAAGTTGCCTTGAAGCGTAGGCGACAACCTTGCCTTCTTGCATCAACACGCATCCGAGACCCTTTCTTGACGCGTCACAATATACTTCAAAATTCTTGTGTATGTCGGGTACAATTTATACCGGTGCTTTTGTTAACTTCCGCTTTAGCTCTTGGAAACTTTTCTCGCAGGCTTCTGTCCACTCAAACTTCTTATCTTTCTTGAGCAACTGTGTCATAGGCTTGGCTATGGTGGAAAATCCTTCAATAAATCTGCGGTAATATCCTGCCATTCCTAAGAAACTCCGTATGTCCGTTACGCTGGCTGGTGATTTCCATCCAAGTACGGCCTTGACTTTCTCTGGGTCCACTGCGATACCGTCTTGAGTCAGCACGTGGCCTAGAAAACCTACTTGTCTTAGCCAAATTTCGCACTTGCTGAACTTGGCATACAATTTGTGTTTTCTTAGCTCTCCTAGCACAATCCTGAGATGTTCTGCGTGCTCTTCTGGTGTTTTGGAGTATACCAGAATATCATCGATGAATACCACGACGAATTTGTCCATAAACTTCATAAATACTTTGTTCATGAGGTGAACAAAATATGCTGGGGCGTTAGTTAATCCAAAAGGCATCACTGTGAACTCGTACAGTCCATATCTGGAGGTGAAGGCTGTCTTGGGGATATCTTTCGTTCGTACCTTCAATTGATGGTATCCTGACCTTAAGTCAATTTTTGAGAATACTTTGGCCTGAGCAAGTTGATCAAACAAATCGTTTATCCTTGGCATCGGGTATTTGTTTTTGACTGTGACCATGTTAAGTGCTCGATAGTCAATACACAATCTCAGAGTTCCATCCTTCTTTTTGGCAAATAAATTTGGTGATCCCCAAGGTGAGGAGCTGGCTCGAATGTATCCTTTTTCCAGTAATTCCTTTATTTGCTTCTTCAACTCGACCAACTCGGATGGTGCCATTCTGTATGGTTTCTTGTATATGGGGGCTGTTCCTGGTGCTAGCTCAATGCGGAATTCTATTTCTCGGTCTGGTGGCATGCCTGGCAGCTCTTCAGGGAATACATCTGGAAATTCACACACTACTGGAACCTTGTTTAGCTCAGAAACATCCACCTTATTTAATCTCGGTTGCCGAGGTCTTTTTCCTTCCTTGGCTGATACTCTTATTGTCTTCCCTTGGTGGTGTGTGAGAATCACGGTCCTGTTGAAACAGTCGATAAAACCTTTATTGGTGGTTAGCCAATCCATCCCTAGGATGACATCCAGTCCTTTATTTTCCAATACAATAAGATTTGCGTGAAACTCCAATCCTTCGAACTCAATGACCACATTCTGACAGTGATTCTGAGAAACTTGCTGAATCCCAGGGGACTTGATGATTATGGATTTCTCCAAAGGAAGCATCGAAAAATTATTTTGCAAAGCAAAACTTTTCGAAATGAAAGAGTGAGAAGCTCCAGAATCAAACAAAACCATTGCAGGTATTGTGTTGACAGGAAACGTACCGAGTACGATATCCGGAGCATTTTGTGCCTCCTCTTTGGTTACGTGGTTCAGATGACCCTTCCTGTGGTTATTGTTGGGATTGAAACTGTTTCGCTTGGGCGCTGAATTATTGCCGCCGTTGTTCGGCTTTGGGGTTGAACTCCTTGGCTTGGGGCACTATTTGGCATAGTACCCTTCTTCTCCACAAGCATAACAAGTAACACCGTGGCGATAGGTGAATTCCTTGTCCCTTGCATGAAAATTCTTGATTGGGCGTGAGACATTGGATGTGAATTTGTGTGTCCCACCCTTTTGAAAATCTGTCTTGCTTCGGTGATTGCGAGCGTGATTAGTCTGGTCCCTTTTTCGCTTGCGGATATCTTCCAGACTGCGTCTCTCATTTTCCAGAGTAATGGCTTTGTCCACCAGTGTTTTAAAATCAGGAAAAGTGTGCACGACCAGTTGGCATTTAAGCGCGGGCGCCAGACCGTCAAGGAATTTCTCCATCTTCTTGATTTCAGTCATACGCTCGTCAGTGGCGTAGCGGGATAATAGGGTAAATTGACTGTTGTAATCTGACACTGTCATGTTCCTTTGTTTGAGGTCATTGAATTCTCTCTTCTTGATTTTCATAATACTCTTAGGAATATGTGCACCATGGAAACCTTCCTTGAAATCATCCCAGGTTATGTCATTTTCGTTGGGATGCATGTGCAGAAAATTCTCCCACCACGATGCGGCTGCTGCTGTGAGATAGTGTGGAGCATATAGTACTTTCTCGAGATCTGAACATTTTGCAATAATTAATTTCCTCTCCATATCTCGAAGCCAGTCCTCGGCTTCAAGAGGCTTGTCAGTGTGAGAAAATGTTTGAGGACGTGTCTTCTGTAGTTCAGATAACTTGGAATGCTGCTGATACTGTCCATGATGATTCCCCATGTTGATGACTTGGTTCATCATCTCACGATGTTGTTGCTGACTCTGCTCATAAAGGCGGCACATTTGTGAAAGTGCCGATTCACTGCCCTGTTGGCTTGACTGTCCCTGAGTGAACTCGTTGTTGGGTTGTGTATCATAATTTTCCTATGGTGGAGTTGGCATGGAACGTGTCCAAGGACGAGAAATTTTTCACTCTGGGGATATATTTTTGTAAAACTCATAAGAAAAGCGGAAAGAGTCGCAAAACAAAACCATAAATGCATAAAGCTGGCAAATTAAAGTAAATAACTCAGCTTACTTAAGAAAACAAATCGACTTGCGCACGGAGAAGGACTGCTTGTTACATATCTTACACGCGGGCCGTAATTATACAATACATCACTCAGGATATGCGTACATAATCCTGACATATTATTTAGGCTAGTGCACTTCTCCAGATCCTACATGATGCGCAAACAGGCTAATTCTCACAACCTATGTACATATCTTACAAAGCGGTACAATACACGGCAGCTAAGCGTACTCAGGCAGAGATGTTGACGACCTCCTTTGCCCTGCCGAGGGCGAGGCGTAGCGAGGTTGGGGACTCGACTTCCTCCTCGCTAATGGGCTCCATACGTGTAGTGTTGCGCAGAGTGGACGGAGTGGTTGCCAGGGGCGGAGCAACACGTACAGGAGCGGGCGCGAAGGGTGGTGCAGTGCGCGCTGAAGTGGGTGCAATGACTTGGTTGAATTCTTCGGTAGAAGGCAGGCGACGATTAGGCGTATAAGATGCTGAGGACGAGACCAAAGTCAGTGGCGGAGCGATGGGTAGGAGCTCCCTCCTGTTGGCAGCACAGCCATGGACTGAGTCCATGCGAGTAGCTACGAAGTCGTCCACCAGGTTGTCGAAGGCTGCCTCCAGGGCCCGGAGATACTCAATGAGCTTCTCAAAAGCCTCGTCTCGTTCTCCTCTGGGGCAGGAGTATGCGTAGTGACAGGTGTAAGGCACATGGCACGGAAGATAACGGTAACGACGAGTCTTCATCACGGGAAGGACATCCCTGAGACGAGCTATCGCCTCGCGGGCTGCCATCTGCATAGCATGCCTCTCCGTAGGCATGGCTCTTCCCACGAACCGGAAGCGGCGTAACTCACCACGCCCTCCCTTGAACTGCACCACGGCCTGGTGCATGGTCAGACTGTCGTTGACTCGGTGCTGGCAGAGTGTGAAGACTGGGTGCACGGATGGCCCCATCGCGACCTGAACGATGAAAGAAAGAAGCTTGACGAACGCATCGGGCACGTTGGCGAAGGTCTGAGACTCGCAGCTGTTGTCGGCCATCTACAAAAGTAGGCAAAAATTCTGCAGGGTCAGATCATAAATTTATGCTGACTGACAGAAAATGACTACAATTGCAAAAATATAAATTAGCTCTATCAAGCTAATAACTATTTAGCGATCGCACCTAGTGGCTTCCTACAGTCAGCCTGGCTCTGGTACCAAGCTTGTCATGACCGGTTTTCCAATAAAAATATTTATTGAGAAACCAGTCTTTTGAGTCCAGTATGAGAGAAATTCTCCTCACTGGTAGACAATTTCTTGATACAATAAGCCAGTAGCATAAAATAAATTACAGGGTCGAACTGCAGTTGCTCAACCAAATTATTACAAGCACGCCGATAATTATACATAATGGCGGACATGACACAGTGGTGTGAAGACATACTACTGACTCGAGGATAGGGCGGTGGTGGAAAAACACAGCAGGGAGAGAAATACAAGACTCTAAGTCTATCATTTCATCGAGCCTCACCTCGACGCTTGATGAGATGATAGACTTAGAGTCTTGTATTTCTCTCCCCGCTGTGTTTTTTCACCACCGCCCTATCCTCGAGTCAGTAGTATGTCTTCACACCATTGTGTCATGTCCGCCATTATGTATAATTATTGGCGTGCTTGTAATAATTTGGTTGAGCAACTGCAGTTCGACCCTGTAATTTATTTTATGCTACTGGCTTATTGGTATTTCGGAAGAAAACACAGCTAACCAGTACACACCCATCCTACCTCTCGATCCTAGGAATCACCCTAGACATCGTCCAAGAAAAACTTTTGAGACGGGGAGATCACAATCTCGAATAGCATGGGATCAAATTTATATACGCGCGCTCTAAGGGGTGCCCCCCTCTCGGTCCCAACCGGAAACACCCATGCCCCCTGACTGGATGACTGGCTTTAATCCAGGGCCATGGAACCATCATCACGGCCTCTCCTTTTGGTGTGTACCAGAAAAGCGGTTTGCAACTTACTAAACCATATTCCTTGCGGAAAACATGTGGTAGTACAGGGAAGAAATATGAGAGGAACTGGACCGACACGGTTTGACACTGAAGTCACATAGTCCGGCATGAGACTGGCATGCTACAACATTGCCATCTCACTCATCCTCATGCCAACACATGACCATTCATACTCACATCCATCCACTTATGGATCATCGAACTCACTTACCTCATTATCGCATGAAATAACGTTCATCGATATGCTTATCAACATGCCATGAAACTAACTAAATGCAACACATGCCAAGACACTCATCATATCAAAAGTTCAAACATGCTTGCCTGGTTCAGAGTAGTCGGAGCCTAGCTCGGTGAAGTTCGCGGCTCCGTCACCTCCTTCGGTATCTACGGTATAAAGAAAATATACGCGCTATCGTAAATACCAAGGAGTGCACAGAGCGTATACCAAATATTTTCCAAATAAATATGATAAAAAACTAGACAAAATTTTAAAGAGAACAGAAAAAGAATCAGTCAAAAATACTTTTCTGCTTAAAAGTTATAAAGGCTTTAGCCCAGGGACTCATCTGTAATGAAACAGAAAGTTTCCAGGGGCTAGCTTATAAAAACAAAAAACGTTTCGGCAGAAACTACGCCATCCCAAAGGGGAAGCGTATTTGGCAGAAGACGTTTTCAGAAAACGCTTCATTTAGGAAGGACAGAGAGGCTGACAACGGGCCCCGCTTGTCAGGTTTGAAAATATGAACGGGGCGGCAGATCTCGTCGGTGCCCGAGAGCCGCGGTGGTCGCCGGCGGCGATCCACGGCGAGGCAGGGGGATCGGAGGGTACCTCCGTGCTCAGGGCATCCTTCCGCGTCGATTGGTGGTGGTGTTGGTCGCCGGCGAGTACCACGTCGACGGCGAGCTTTGCTCCGGCGGACGGCGGCTCGGGTGGTCGAGGGACTCGTCAGAGAGGGCTGCAGAGATCAAATTGAGGAGGGGGTTAGGCTCCTGGTAGCTAGAGGGAGCGACGGACGGGGTTTGGGCGCCGGAGGTGGCCTCACCGGAGCGAATCAAGGTGGCGGCCGAGGCGGATCGGGGCGGCCGGAGTTGGGGGAGGAGACCTCCTCGAGGTCCTCCGAGTGGCCTGACATGATGTTGGTGAGGAGTGGGGATGAGGCGTGCATGAGGGTGAGCTCGGGGGCCCTTTTTATAGGCAGCCCGAGGCGGTTGCCGTGAACGGGGATCTCCGGCGAGTGATTACGGCGGTGCCGGGGATGTGCAGGGGGATTAGGGGCTAGGGCTTCGTCGTTGAGGTCCACCAGTCCCATTTAGGCGCTAAACGGGCTGGGACTTGGTGCTGAGGGTGAGCTCGACGGAACGGAGGTGGCGCGGCACGTCGGCGGCAGGGAGCACGTTCCGTGCTTGCCGGGACACGGCGACGGTGCCACGGGCGTGCGCTGGCACGGCAGGGACACGCGGAGAGCCAAGGGGCTTTGGGCGGTGCCGGGTGGCGTGGCGAGAGGGATCGGGCCCTTGCTGGCCGCCACGGGAGGTGCAGCCACCGCAGAAGCTCCCAACGCCGGCGAGGCTCGCTGCTACCGACGCCAGGAAGGCTCCACGCACGCGTGTGAAGCTCCGGACAAGAGGGAGAGGCTGCGAGGAACGTGCCAAGTGCACTGTCTACGCGTGAGAGGAACTGACGAACGCAAACGACACTGAAACTGAGCTTCTCTGAATTTTGAACAGCAGCAGTGCATGCAAGGTGTTCGACAGAATGAAATTGGCATCTAGGGATTTTTCCTTGAGCTGAAACTTGGTGGAGTGGCTTCTCATTGCTCAAGTAGGCTGCCTGAATTTTGGTGGAATTTTTGGGGAAGTGTATATATGAATTTCATCAAATTTGGCAAATCTGGTCCAAACTTGCAGAGACTGAATTTTGAAAATTTTGAAAAGAGGAGGAGTGGATCAAGATGGTTCTGGGTTGTGGGTACAAAGGACTATCCAGGAGAGTTGGTTTGAGGTCAAAACTCAAATGCAATATGGTACTTGCTTTGAAAATCATTTAGGCTCAAAATAATTTTCAGAATTGATTTGAGAGGGAAAATAATTAGAATAAAATCCAAAACTTGTTTGGATTAGTTGGGACAGAGAACTTAGGTTGATCACAAGGTGTAGGGGAGGTTTTGGAGGGGTTTTACCACATGGGAACAATGCAAAGTCAAGGGTGGTTCCAAGATATGAAAATCCCCAAATTTTCATAGAGCTTCATTTTAAAATAAAACAAATTAAAACTCCCAAAATAAATTTGAGAGAGAACCTACAGAGAAGAAGTTCCAAAAGATCAAACACCAAAGTTTGAAAAGAAATAAAATCCTTGCCAAATCAAAGAAAGTTTTTAAGTGGAAGGTTTTTCTGAAAAAGAAAAAATTAAAAAGGCCGGTTTTTGATAAAAAAACCAAATAAAAATTTTGGAGTGTCACAACACCTACCCCCTTAGGAAAAATCTCGTCCCCGAGATTTCAGCTGATCCTTAAATAAGTGTGGATGCTCTGTCCGAAGAAAATCCTCGCTTTCCCAAGTTGCTTCACTGTTGGTGTGATTGCTCCACTGGACTTTGAAAAACTTGATGGTCTTGTGTCGGGTCCTCCTTTCAGATTCCTCTAATATTCTTACGGGACGTTCTCGATAAGTGAGGTCTGGCTGCACATCAATGTTTTCATGGGATACTTGTTTCTCTGGGTTGCATACGTACTTCCTCAATTGCGAGACATGGAACACGTCGAGGACATTGGATAATTCCTCGGGTAAGTCTAGCCGGTAGGCTACAGTGCCTCTTCGTGCCACTATGCAAAATGGTCCAATGAATCTCGGTGCTAACTTCCCTTTTATCTTGAATCGTTGCAATCCTCTCATAGGGGATACTCTCAGGTATACGAACTCAACGGGTTCGAAGCTGACCCTACGATGTTTCTGATCATAATAACTCTTCTGTCGACTTTGGGCAGTTTTAAGTCGGTCTCTGATTAGCTTGACCTTTTCCTCGGCTTCTCTGAGCATGTCTGGCCCGAATATGCGGCTGTCTCCGGTCTCTGACCAATTTAGCGGGGTACGACATCTTCGCCCGTATAAGGCCTCAAATGGTGCCATTTGTAGGCTGGCCTGGTAGCTATTGTTGTATGCGAACTCGGCGTATGGCAGGCTTTCTTCCCAACTGGTTCCGTAGGTGAGGACACATGCTCTCAGCATGTCTTCTAAAATCTGGTTTACGCGTTCTGTTTGTCCATCAGTCTGTGGATGGTATGCGGTACTGAAGGCTAGTTGGGTTCCCAGAGCCTGTTGTAAATGCGCCCAAAATCTTGAGACGAACTGAGTGCCTCTGTCGGATATTATAGTCTTTGGGACACCGTGTAGACAAACTATGCGGGAAAGATAAATCCTGGCAAGCCTCTGAGTGGTGTAGGTTGTCTTCACTGGAATAAAGTGTGCCACTTTGGTCAACCTGTCAGTGATGACCCATATGGCATCATTCCCGTGTCGTGACCGAGGTAGTCCGACAATAAAATCCATCCCTATTTCATCCCATTTCCACTCAGGTATTTTGTTAGGTTGCAGTAGTCCGGCTGGTCTCTGATGTTCAGCTTTTATGCATTGACATGAGTCGCAACATGCAATGAAGGCGGCTATGTCCCTCTTCATACCGTGGCACCATAATCTTTCCTGAATATCCTTATACATTTTGGTTCCTCCAGGGTGGATCGAATATGGAGTGGTGTGTGCTTCAGCTAAAATTTGTTGTTTAAGGTCTTCTATGTTTGGCACGCATAGCCTTTCTCCGTACCATAATATTCCTTCATTATCTATGACGAATTCCGAGGCCTTGCCCATATTCAACTTCCTTTTAATTCCTTCAATGCTGGGGTGACCGGGCTGAGCTTCTTTAATTTTCTCCACAAGGTTGGGTTGTATTTCCATGTCCCCTTTGATTCAGCAAGTTTCTCAGAATTACTGTCAGAATGTGGTCATTGAGTTCGAAGGATTGGAGTTTCACGCAAATCTTATTGTATTGGAAAATAAAGGACTGGATGTCATCCTAGGGATGGATTGGCTAACCACCAATAAAGGTTTTATCGACTGTTTCAACAGGACCGTGATTCTCACACACCACCAAGGGAAGACAATAAGAGTATCAGCCAAGGAAGGAAAAAGACCCCGGCAACCGAGATTAAATAAGGTGGATGTTTCTGAGCTAAACAAGGTTCCAGTAGTGTGTGAATTTCCAGATGTATTCCCTGAAGAGCTGCCAGGCATATTCCGCATTGAGCTAGCACCAGGAACCGCCCCCATATACAAGAAACCATACAGAATGGCACCATCCGAGTTGGTCGAGTTGAAGAAGCAAATAAAGGAATTACTAGAAAAAGGATACATTCGAGCCAGCTCCTCACCTTGGGGATCACCAATTTTATTTGCCAAAAAGAAGGATGGAACGCTGAGATTGTGTATTGACTATCGAGCACTTAACATGGTCACAGTCAAAAACAAATACCCGATGCCAAGGATAAAGGATTTGTTTGATCAACTTCCTCAGGCCAAAGTATTCTCAAAAATTGACTTAAGGTCAGGATACCATCAATTGAAGGTACGAACAGAAGATATCCCCAAGACAGCCTTCACCTCCAGATAAGGACTGTACGAGTTCACAGTGATGCCTTTTGGATTAACTAACGCCCCAGCATATTTTGTTCACCTCATGAACAAAGTATTTATGAAGTTTATGGACAAATTCATCGTGGTATTCATCGACGATATTCTGGTATACTCCAAAACACCAGAAGAGCACGCAGAGCATCTCAGGATTGTGCTAGGAGAGCTAAGAAAACACAAATTGTATGCCAAGTTCAGCAAGTGCGAATTTTGGCTAAGACAAGTAGGTTTTCTAGGCCACGTGTTGACTCAAGACGGTATCGCAGTGGACCCAGAGAAAGTCAAGGCCGTACTTGGCTGGAAATCACCAGCCAGCGTAACCGACATACGGAGTTTCTTGGGAATGGCAGGATATTACTGCAGATTTATTGAAGGATTTTCCACCATAGCCAAGCCTATGACACAGTTGCTCAAGAAAGATAAGAAGTTTGAGTGGACAGAAGCCTGCGAGAAAAGTTTCCAAGAGC
Source organism: Triticum dicoccoides (assembly GCF_002162155.2). Lineage (NCBI taxonomy): Eukaryota > Viridiplantae > Streptophyta > Magnoliopsida > Poales > Poaceae > Triticum > Triticum dicoccoides. Next base: position 116,809,550 of record NC_041391.1, on the reverse strand, counting down.
TAAAGCGGAAGTTAACAACAGCACCGGTATTAATTGTACCCGACATACACAAGAATTTTGAAGTATATTGTGACGCGTCCAAAAAGGGTCTCGGATGCGTGTTGATGCAAGAAGGCAAGGTTGTCGCCTACGCTTCAAGGCAACTTCGCAAGCATGAGGAAAATTATCCCACTCATGACTTAGAAATGGCAGCAGTTATTCATGCACTCAAGGAATGGAGGCATTTCTTACTTGGGAATCGATGTGAAATATATACGGATCACAAAAGTCTCAAATATATTTTCACGCAGCCAGAACTAAATTTACGGCAACGATGCTGGTTGGAATTGGTAAAGGATTATGATGTTGGGATCCATTACCATCCAGGGAAAGCAAATGTAGTGGTCGATGCCCTGAGTCGGAACCCCAGCTCCGACGGAAACTATCTGCACAGCTTGAGGCCCGAATTCCATCAAGAATTTGCCAAGCTCAACTTGATAATGGTAGCAGAAGGCACCATATCAAACTTGGAAATACAACCCAACCTTGTGGAGAAAATTAAAGAAGCTCAGCCCGGTCACCCCAGCATTGAAGGAATTAAAAGGAAGTTGAATATGGGCAAGGCCTCGGAATTCGTCATAGATAATGAAGAAATATTATGGTACGGAGAAAGGCTATGCGTGCCAAACATAGAAGACCTTAAACAGCAAATTTTAGCTGAAGCACACACCACTCCATATTCGATCCACCCTGGAGGAACCAAAATGTATAAGGATATTCAGGAAAGATTTTGGTGGCACGGTATGAAGAGGGACATAGTCGCCTTCATTGCATGTTGCGACTCATGTCAACGCATAAAAGCTGAACATCAGAGACCAGCCGGACTACTGCAACCTAACAAAATACCTGAGTGGAAATGGGATGAAATAGGGATGGATTTTATTGTCGGACTACCTCGGTCACGACACGGGAATGATGCCATATGGGTCATCACTGACAGGTTGACCAAAGTGGCACACTTTATTCCAGTGAAGACAACCTACACCACTCAGAGGCTTGCCAGGATTTATCTTTCCCGCATAGTTTGCCTGCACGGTGTCTCGAAGACTATAATATCTGACAGAGGCACTCAGTTCGTCTCAAGACTTTGGGAGCATTTACAACAGGCTCTGGGAACCCAACTAACCTTCAGTACCGCATACCATCCACAGACTGATGGACAAACTGAACGCGTAAACCAAAATTTAGAAGACATGCCGAGAGCATGTGTCCTCACATATGGAACCAGTTGGGAAGAAAGCCTGCCATACGCCGAGTTCGCGTATAACAATAGCTACCAGGCCAGCCTACAAATGGCACCATTTGAGGCTTTGTACGGACGAAGATGTCGTACCCCGTTAAATTGGTCAGAGACCAGAGACAGCCGCATCTTCGGACCAGACATGCTCAGAGAAGCCGAGGAAAAGGTCAAGCTAATCAGAGACCGACTTAAGACCGCTCAAAGTCGACAGAAGAGTTATTATGATCAGAAACATCGTAGGGTCAGCTTCGAACCCGGTGAGTTCGTATACCTGAGAGTATCCGCTATGAGAGGATTGCAACGATTCAAGATAAAAGGGAAGTTAGCACCGAGATTCATTGGACCATTTTGCATAGTGGCACGAAGAGGCACTGTAGCCTACCAGCTAGACTTACCCGAGGAATTATCCGATGTCCACGACGTGTTCCATGTCTCGCAATTGAGGAAGTACGTATGCAACCCAGAGAAACAAGTATCCCATGAAAACATTGATGTGCAGCCAGACCTCACTTATCGAGAACGTCCCGTAAGAATATTAGAGGAATCTGAAAGGAGGACCCGATAGAAGACCATCAAGTTTTTCAAAGTCCAGTGGAGCAATCACACCAACAGTGAAGCAACTTGGGAAAGCGAGGATTTTCTTCGGACAGAGCATCCACACTTATTTAAGGATCAGCTGAAATCTCGGGGACGTGATTTTTCCTAAGGGGAGCATCCACACTTTTTAATTTTTTTATTTTTCAGAAAAACCTTCCACTTAAAAACTTTCTTTGCTTTGGCAAGGATTTTATTTCTTTTCAAACTTTGGTGTTTGATCTTTTGGAACTTCTTCTTTGTAGGTTCTTTCTCAAATTTATTTTGGGAGTTTTAATTTGTTTTATTTGAAAATGAAGCTCTATGAAAATTTGGGGATTTTCATATCTTGGAACCACCCTTGACTTTGCATTGTGCCCATGTGGTAAAACCCCTCCAAAACCTCCCCTACACCTTGTGATCAACCTAAGTTCTCTGTCCCAACTAATCCAAACAAGTTTTGGATTTTATTCTAATTATTTTCCCTCTCAAATCAATTCTGAAAATTATTTTGAGCCTAAATGATTTTCAAAGCAAGTACCATATTGCATTTGAGTTTTGACCTCAAACCAACTCTCTTGGATAGTCCTTTGTACCCACAACCCAGAACCATCTTGATCCACTCCTCCTCTTTTCAAAATTTTCAAAATTCAGTCTCTGCAAGTTTGGACCAGATTTGCCAAATTTTATGAAATTCATATCTACACTTCCCCAAAAATTCCACCAAAATTCAGAAAGCCTACTTGAGCAATGAGAAGCCACTCCACCAAATTTCAGCTCAAGGAAAAATCCCTAGATGCCAATTTCATTCTGTCGAACACCTTGCATGCACTGCTGCTGTTCAAAATTCAGAGAAGTTCAGTTTCAGTGTCGTTTGCGTTCGTCAGTTCCTCTCACGCGTAGACAGTGCACTTGGTACGTTCCTCGCAGCCTCTCCCTCCTGTCCGGAGCTTCACACGCGTGCGTGGAGCCTTCCTGGCGTCGGTAGCAGTGAGCCTCGCCGGCGTTGGGAGCTTCTGCGGTGGCTGCACCTCCCGTGGCGGCCAGCAAGGGCCCGAGCCCTCTCGTCATGCCACCCGGCGCCGCCCAAAGCCCCTTGGCTCTCCGCGTGTCCCTGCCGTGCCAGCGCACGCCCGTGGCACCGTCACCGTGGCCCGGCAAGCACGGAACATGCTCCCTGCCGCCGACGTGCCGCGCCACCTCCGTTCCGTCGAGCTCACCCTCAACACCAAGTCCCAGCCCGTTTAGCGCCTAAATGGGACCGGTGGACCTCAACGACGAAGCCCTAGCCCCTAATCCCCCTGCACATCCCCGGCACCGCCGTAATCACTCGCCGGAGATCCCCATTCACGGCAACCGCCTTGGGCTGCCTATAAAAAGGGCCCCCGAGCTCACCCTCGTGCACGCCTCATCCCCACTCCTCACCAACACCACGCCAGGCCACTCGGAGGACCTCGAGGAGGTCTCCTCCGCCAACTCCGGCCGCCCCGATCCGCCTCGGCCGTCACCTCGATTCGCTCCGGTGAGGCCACCTCCGGCGCCCAAACCCCGTCCGTCACTCCCTCTAGCTACCAGGAGCCTAACCCCCTCCTCAATTTGATCTCTGCAGCCCTCTCCGATGACTCCCTCGACCACCCGAGCTGCCGTCCGCCGGAGCAAAGCTCGCCGTCGACGTGGTACTCGCTGGCGACCAACACCACCACCAATTGACGCGGAAGGATGCCCTGAGCACGGAGGTACTCTCCGATCCCCCTGCCTCGCCGTGGATCGCCGCCGGCGACCACCGTGGCTCTCGGGCACCGGCGAGATCTGTCGCCCCGTTCATATTTTCAAACCTGACAAGCGGGGCCCGCTGTCAGCCTCTCTGTCCTTCCTAAATGAAGCGTTTTCTGAAAACGTCTTCTGCCAAATACGCTTCCCCTTTGGGATGGCGTAGTTTCTGCCGAAACGTTTTCTCTTTTTATAAGCTAGCCCCTGGAAACTTTCTATTTCATTACAGATGAGTCCCTGGGCTAAAACCTTTATAACTTTTAAGCAGAAAAGTATTTTTGATTGATTCTTTTTCTGTTCTCTTTAAAATTTTGTCTAGTTTTTGATCATATTTATTTGAAAAATATTTGATATACTCTCTGTGCACTCCTTGGTATTTATGATAGCGTGTATATTTTCTTTATACCGTATATACCGAAGGAGGTGACGGAGCCGCGAACTTCACCGAGCTAGGCTCCGACTACTCTGAACCAGGCAAGCATGTTTGAACTTTTGATATGATGAGTGTCTTGGCATGTGTTGCATTTAGTTAGTTTCATGGCATGTTGATAAGCATATCGATGAACGTTATTTCATGCGATAATGAGGTAAGTGAGTTCGATGATCCATACGTGGATGGATGTGAGTATGAATGGCCATGTGTTGGCATGAGGATGAGTGAGATGGCAGTGTTGTAGCATGCCAGTCTCATGCCGGACTATGTGACTTCAGTGTCAAACCGTGTCGGTCCAGTTCCTCTCATATTTCTTCCCTGTACTACCACATGTTTTCCGCAAGGAATATGGTTTAGTAAATTGCAAACCGCTTTTCTAGTACACACCAAAAGGAGAGGCCATGATGATGGTTCCATGGCCCTGGATTAAAGCCAGTCATCCGGTCAGGGGGCATGGGTGTTTCCGGTTGGGACCGAGAGGGGGGCACCCCTTAGAGCGCGCGTATATAAATTTGATCCCATGCTATTCGAGATTGTGATCTCCCCGTCTCAAAAGTTTTTCTTGGACGATGTCTAGGGTGATTCCTAACATCGAGAGGTAGGATGGGTGTGTACTGGTTAGCTGTGTTTTCTTCCGAAATACCGTAAACGGAACTAGTCCTTCGTGACTACGGAAATCCGTTGGCTGTGGGAATAATTTTGTAGAAACTCTGCAGAGTCATATATCCCCTCCAAATCATCTATTCCATGTCCAAATTCGTGTTATCTTGTCCTAACAATGACAGTTTTGATGACAGAGACTCCGGTGATTCGCATGAGTTCTAATTCCGGTTAAATGAATATTCCTGTGGATGGACTAACCCATTTATTCTCATGAATTAAATGTTTATTATGAGTATTATTTACTTATGAATCAAAGCCCTTTCTATGATGTCGCCCCGACGTCCGACTGTGGTATTTCTTTTAAAGCCCTTTTTGTGATGTCGCCCCGACGTCCGACTGTGGCATTTCTTTTAAAGCCCTTTTCTGTGATGTCGCCCCGACGTCCGACTGTGGCATTTCTTTTAAAGCCCTTTCTGTGATGTCGCCCCGACGTCCGACTGTGGCATTTCTTTTAAAGCCCTTTTCTGTGATGTCGCCCTGACGTCCGACTGTGGCATTCCTTTTAAAGCCCTTTATGTGGTGTCGCTATGACGCCCGACTGTGGCATCTTTTCCCTATATTTATTTGTTCACCTTTCGAGGCGTCGCTTCAGACACCCGATCGGTAATTATTCATGCTTTGCTGGGGTTTCAGGCGGACTACCGCCGTTTCCCTTTTACTTACCTTGTTATGCTAATTTTGAATGTACATTGGTGAATTTATTCATGACGCATCCATGCATGCATTTGTTATATCTTATGTCCGAACTGTCTTGCGAGTACTTTCAAAGTACTCACTGGCTTGTTGATTTGGCCAGATGCTGACGAAGGCGATCTCATGGATGAAGAGTTTGATAGCGAGTCCGACACTTAGAGGAGTCCCAGTCTGTCTCGTGCGACCCTGGATTTGGTCACTGTTTTATATCCGCTTCCGCTACCAAATAAATTCATCGAGCCTCACCTCGACGCTCGATGAGATGATAGACTTAGAGTCTTGTATTTCTCTCCCCGCCGTGTTTTTCCACCACCGCCCTATCCTCGAGTCAGTAGTATGTCTTCACACCACTGTGTCATGTCCGCCATTATGTATAATGACTGGCGTGCTTGTAATAATTTGGTTGAGCAACTGCAGTTCGACCCTGTAATTTATTTTATGCTACTGGCTTATTGTATCAAGAAATTGTCTACCAGGGAGGAGAATTTCTCTCATACTGGACTCAAAAGACTGGTTTCTCAATAAATATTTTTATTGGAAAACCGGCCGTGACAAGCTTGGTACCAGAGCCAGGCTGACTGTAGGAAGCCACTAGGTGCGATCGCTAAATAGTTATTAGCTTGATAGAGCTAATTTATATTTTTGCAATTGTAGTCATTTTCTGTCAGTCAGCATAAATTTATGATCTGACCCTGCAGAATTTTTGCCTACTTTTGTAGATGGCCGACAATAGCTGCGAGTCTCAGACCTTCGCCAACGTGCCCGATGGGTTCGTCAAGCTTCTTTCTTTCATTGTTCAGGTCGCGATGGGGCCATCCGTGCGCCCAGTCTTCACACTCTGCCAGCACCGAGTCAACGACAGTCTGACCATGCACCAGGCTGCGGTGCAGTTCAAGGGAGGGCGTGGTGAGTTACGCCGCTTCCGGTTCGTGGGAAGAGCCATGCCTACGGAGAGGCATGCTATGCAGATGGCAGCCCGCGAGGCGATAGCTCGTCTCAGGGATGCCCGTCCCGTGATGAAGACTCGTCGTTACCGTTATCTTCCGTGCCATGTGCCTTACACCTGTCACTACGCATACTCCTGCCCCAGAGGAGAACGAGACGAGGCTTTTGAGATGCTCATTGAGTATCTCCGGGCCCTGGAGGCAGCCTTCGACAACCTGGTGGACGACTTCGTAGCTACCCACATGGACTCAGTCCATGGCTGTGCTGCCAACAGGAGGGAGCTCCTACCCATCACTCCGCCACTGACTTTGGTCTCGTCCTCAGCATCTTATACGCCTACTCGTCGCCTGCCTTCTACCGAAGAATTCAACCAAGTCATTGCACCCACTTCAGCGCGCACTGCACCACCCTTCGCGCCCGCTCCTGTACGTGTTGCTCCGCCCCTGGCAACCGCTCCGTCCACTCTGCGCAACACTACACGTATGGAGCCCATTAGCGAGGAGGAAGTCGAGTCCCCAACCTCGCTACGCCTCGCCCTCGGCAGGGCAAAGGAGGTCGTCAACATCTCTGCCTGCGTACGCTTAGCTGCCGTGTATTGTACCGCTTTGTAAGATATGTACATAGGCTGTGAGAAGTAGCCTGTTTGCGCATCATGTAGGATCTGGAGTAGTGCACTAGCCTAAATAACATGTCAGGATTATGTACGGATATCCTGAGTGATGTATTGTATAATTACCGCCCGCGTGTAAGATGTGTAACGAGCAGTCCTTCTCCGTGCGCAAGTCGATTTGTTTTCTTAAGTAAGCTGAGTAATTTAATTCAATTTGCCAGCTTTATGCATTTATGGTTTTGTTTTGCGACTCTTTCCACTTTTCTTATGAGTTTTACAAAAATATATCCCCAGAGTGAAAAATGTCTCGTCCTTGGACACGTTCCATGCCAACTCCACCAGAGGAAAATTATGGTACACAACCCAACAACGAGTTCACTCAAGGACAGTCAAGCCAACAGGGCAGTGAATCGGCACTTTCACAAATGTGCCGCCTTTATGAGCAGAGTCAGCAAAAACATCGTGAGATGATGAACCAAGTCATCAACATGGGGAATCATCATGGACAGTATCAACAGCATTCCAAGTTATCTGAACTACAGAAGACACGTCCTCAAACATTTTCTCACACTGACAAGCCTCTTGAAGCCGAGGACTGGCTTTGAGATATGGAGAGGAAATTAATTATTGCAAAATGTTCAGATCTCGAGAAAGTACTATATGCTCCACACTATCTCACAGGAGCAGCCGCATCGTGGTGGGAGAATTTTCTGCACATGCATCCCAACGAAAATGACATAACCTGGGATGATTTCAAGGAAGGTTTCCGTGGTGCACATATTCCTAAGAGTATTATGAAAATCAAGAAGAGAGAATTCGATGACCTCAAACAAAGGAACATGACAGTGTCAGATTCCAACAGTCAATTTACCCTATTATCCCGCTACGCCAATGAGGAGCGTATGACTGAAATCAAGAAGATGGAGAAATTCCTTGACGGTCTGGCGCCCGCGCTTAAATGCCAACTGGTCGTGCACAATTTTCCTGATTTTAAAACACTGGTGGACAAAGCCATTACTCTGGAAAATGAGAGACGCAGTCTGGAAGATATCCGCAAGCGAAAAAGGGACCAGACTAATCACGCTCGCAATCACCGAAGCAAGACAGATTTTCAAAAGGGTGGGACACACAAATTCACATCCAATGTCTCACGCCCAATCAAGAATTTTCATGCAAGGGACAAGGAATTCACCTATCGCCACGGTGTTACTTGTTACGCTTGTGGAGAAGAAGGGCACTATGCCAAACAGTGCCCCAAGCCAAGGAGTTCAACCCCAAAGCCGAACAACGGCGGCAATAATTCAGCGCCCAAGCGAAACAATTTCAATCCCAACAATAACCACAGGAAGGGTCATCTGAACCACGTAACCAAAGAGGAGGCACAAAATGCTCCGGATATCGTACTCGGTACGTTTCCTGTCAACACAATACCTGCAATGGTTTTGTTTGATTCTGGAGCTTCTCACTCTTTCATTTCGAAAAGTTTTGCTTTGCAAAATAATTTTTCGATGCTTCCTTTGGAGAAATCCATAATCATCAAGTCCCCTGGGATTCAGCAAGTTTCTCAGAATCACTGTCAGAATGTGGTCATTGAGTTCGAAGGATTGGAGTTTCACGCAAATCTTATTGTATTGGAAAATAAAGGACTGGATGTCATCCTAGGGATGGATTGGCTAACCACCAATAAAGGTTTTATCGACTGTTTCAACAGGACCGTGATTCTCACACACCACCAAGGGAAGACAATAAGAGTATCAGCCAAGGAAGGAAAAAGACCCCGGCAACCGAGATTAAATAAGGTGGACGTTTCTGAGCTAAACAAGGTTCCAGTAGTGTGTGAATTTCCAGATGTATTCCCTAAAGAGCTGCCAGGCATGCCACCAGACCGAGAAATAGAATTCCGCATTGAGCTAGCACCAGGAATCGCCCCCATATACAAGAAACCATACAGAATGGCACCATCCGAGTTGGTCGAGTTGAAGAAGCAAATAAAGGAATTACTGGAAAAAGGATACATTCGAGCCAGCTCCTCACCTTGGGGATCACCAATTTTATTTGCCAAAAAGAAGGATGGAACGCTGAGATTGTGTATTGACTATCGAGCACTTAACATGGTCACAGTCAAAAACAAATACCCGATGCCAAGGATAAACGATTTGTTTGATCAACTTGCTCAGGCCAAAGTATTCTCAAAAATTGACTTAAGGTCAGGATACCATCAATTGAAGGTACGAACGGAAGATATCCCCAAGATAGCCTTCACCTCCAGATATGGACTGTACGAGTTCACAGTGATGCCTTTTGGATTAACTAACGCCCCAGCATATTTTTTCACCTCATGAACAAAGTATTTATGAAATTTATGGACAAATTCGTCGTGGTATTCATCGACGATATTCTGGTATACTCCAAAATACCAGAAGAGCACGCAGAACATCTCAGGATTGTGCTAGGAGAGCTAAGAAAACACAAATTGTATGCCAAGTTCAGCAAGTGTGAATTTTGGCTAAGACAAGTAGGTTTTCTAGGCCACGTGCTGACTCAAGACGGTATCGCAGTGGACCCAGAGAAAGTCAAGGCCGTACTTGGCTGGAAATCACCAGCCAGCGTAACGGACATACAGAGTTTCTTGGGAATGGCAGGATATTACCGCAGATTTATTGAAGGATTTTCCACCATAGCCAAGACTATGACACAGTTGCTCAAGAAAGATAAGAAGTTTGAGTGGACAGAAGCCTGCGAGAAAAGTTTCCAAGAGCTAAAGCGGAAGTTAACAACAGCACCGGTATTAATTGTACCCGACATACACAAGAATTTTGATGTATATTGTGACGCGTCCAGAAAGGGTCTCGGATGCGTGTTGATGCAAGAAGGCAATGTTGTCGCCTACGCTTCAAGGCAACTTCGCAAGCATGAGGAAAATTATCCCACTCATGACTTAGAAATGGCAGCAGTTATTCATGTACTCAAGGAATGGAGGCATTTATTACTTGGGAATCGATGTGAAATATATACGGATCACAAAAGTCTCAGATATATTTTCACGCAGCCAGAACTAAATTTACGGCAACGACGCTGGTTGGAATTGGTAAAGTATTATGATGTTGGGATCCATTACCATCCAGGGAAAGCAAATGTAGTGGCCGATGCCCTGAGTCGGAACCCCAGCTCCGACGGAAACTATCTGCACAGGTTGAGGCCCGAATTCCATCAAGAATTTGCCAAGCTCAACTTGATAATGGTAGCAGAAGGCACCATATCAAACTTGGAAATACAACCCAACCTTGTGGAGAAAATTAAAGAAGCTCAACCCGGTCTCCCCAGCATTGAAGGAATTAAAAGGAAGTTGAATATGGGCAATGCCTCGGAATTCGTCATAGATAATGAAGGAATATTATGGTACGGAGAAAGGCTATGCGTGCCAAACATAGAAGACCTTAAAAAGCAAATTTTAGCTGAAGCACACACCACTCCATATTCGATCCACCCTGGAGGAACCAAAATGTATAAGGATATTCAGGAAAGATTTTTGTGGCACGGTATGAAGAGGGACATAGCCGCCTTCATTGCATGTTGCGACTCATGTCAACGCATAAAAGCTGAACATCAGAGACCAGCTGGACTACTGCAACCTAACAAAATACCTGAGTGGAAATGGGATGAAATAGGGATGGATTTTATTGTCGGACTACCTCGGTCACGACACGGGAATGATGCCATATGGGTCATCACTGACAGGTTGACCAAAGTGGCACACTTTATTCCAGTGAAGACAACCTACACCACTCAGAGGCTTGCCGGGATTTATCTTTCCCGCATAGTTTGTCTGCACGGTGTCCCGAAGACTATAATATCCGACAGAGGCACTCAGTTCGTCTCAAGATTTTGGGAGCATTTACAACAGGCTCTGGGAACCCAACTAGCCTTCAGTACCGCATACCATCCATAGACTGATGGACAAACAGAACGCGTAAACCAGATTTTAGAAGACATGCTGAGAGCATGTGTCCTCACCTACGGAACCAGTTGGGAAGAAAGCCTGCCATACGCCGAGTTCGCATACAACAATAGCTACCAGGCCAGCCTACAAATGGCACCATTTGAGGCTTTATACGGGCGAAGATGTCGTACCCCGCTCAATTGGTCAGAGACAGGAGACAGCCGCATATTCGGGCCAGACATGCTCAGAGAAGCAGAGGAAAAGGTCAAGCTAATCAGAGACCGACTTAAAACTGCCCAAAGTCGACAGAAGAGTTATTATGATTAGAAACATCGTAGGGTCAGCTTCGAACCCGGTGAGTTCGTATACCTGAGAGTATCCCCTATGAGAGGATTGCAACGATTCAAGATAAAAGGGAAGTTAGCACCGAGATTCATTGGACCATTTTGCATAGTGGCACGAAGAGGCACTGTAGCCTACCAGCTAGACTTACCCGAGGAATTATCCGATGTCCACGACGTGTTCCATGTCTCGCAATTGAGGAAGTACGTATGCAACCCAGAGAAACAAGTATCCCATGAAAACATTGATGTGCAGCCAGACCTCACTTATCGAGAACGTCCCGTAAGAATATTAGAGGAATCTGAAATGAGTACCCGACAGAAGACCATCAAGTTTTTCAAAGTCCAGTGGAGCAATCACACCAACAGTGAAGCAACTTGGGAAAGCGAGGATTTTCTTCGGACAGAGCATCCACACTTATTTAAGGATCAGCTGAAATCTCGGGGACGAGCTTTTTCCTAAGGGGGTAGGTGCTGTGACACTCCAAAATTTTTATTTGGTTTTTTTATCAAAAACTTTGTGGTTTTTGAGGAGAGGCCTTTTTAAATTTTTCCTTTTCAGAAAAACCTTCCACTTAAAAACTTTCTTTGCTTTGGCAAGGATTTTATTTCTTTTCAAACTTTGGTGTTTGATCTTTTGGAACTTCTTCTCTGTAGGTTCTCTCTCAAATTTATTTTGGGAGTTTTAATTTGTTTTATTTTAAAATGAAGCTCTATGAAAATTTGGGGATTTTCATATCTTGGAACCACCCTTGACTTTGCATTGTTCCCATGTGGTAAAACCCCTCCAAAACCTCCCCTACACCTTGTGATCAACCTAAGTTCTCTGTCCCAACTAATCCAAACAAGTTTTGGATTTTATTCTAATTATTTTCCCTCTCAAATCAATTCTGAAAATTATTTTGAGCCTAAATGATTTTCAAAGCAAGTACCATATTGCATTTGAGTTTTGACCTCAAACCAACTCTCCTGGATAGTCCTTTGTATCCACAACCTAGAACCATCTTGATCCACTCCTCCTCTTTTCAAAATTTTCAAAATTCAGTCTCTGCAAGTTTGGACCAGATTTGCCAAATTTGATGAAATTCATATCTACACTTCCCCAAAAATTCCACCAAAATTCAGGCAGCCTACTTGAGCAAAAAGCCACTCCACCAAGTTTCAGCTCAAGGAAAAATCCCTAGATGCCAATTTCATTCCGTCGAACACCTTGCATGCACTGCTGCTGTTCAAAATTCAGAGAAGTTCAGTTTCAGTGTCGTTTGCATTCGTCAGTTCCTCTCACGCATAGACAGTGCACTTGGCACGTTCCTCGCAGCCTCTCCCTCCTGTCCGGAGCTTCACACGCGTGCGTGGAGCCTTCCTGGCGTCGGTAGCAGCGAGCCTCGCCGGTGTTGAGAGCTTCTGCGGTGGCTGCACCTCCCGTGGCGGCCAGCAAGGGCCCGAGCCCTCTCGCCACACCACCCGGTGCCGCCCAAAGCCCCTTGGCTCTCCGCGTGTCCCTGCCGTGCCAGCGCACGCCCGTGGCACCGTCGCCGTGGCCCGGCAAGCACGGAACATGCTCCCTGCCGCCGACGTGCCGCGCCACCTCCGTTCCGTCGAGCTCACCCTCAGCACCAAGTCCCAGCCCATTTAGTGCCTAAATGGGACCGGTGGACCTCAACGACGAAGCCCTAGCCCCTAATCCCCCTGCACATTCCCGGCACCGCCGTAATCACTCGTCGGAGATCCCCGTTCACGGCAACCGCCTCGGGCTACCTATAAAAAGGGCCCCCGAGCTCACCCTCGTGCACGCCTCATCCCCACTCCTCACCAACACCACGCCAGGCCACTCGGAGGACCTCGAGGAGGTCTCCTCCCCCAACTCCGGCCGCCCCAATCCGCCTCGGCCGCCACCTCGATTCGCTCCGGTGAGGCCACCTCCGGCGCCCAAACCCCGTCCGTCACTCCCTCTAGCTACCAGGAGCCTAACCCCCTCCTCAATTTGATCTCTGCAGCCCTCTCCGACGAGTCCCTCGACCACCCGAGCCGCCGTCCGCCGGAGCAAAGCTCGCCGTCGACGTGGTACTCGCCGGCAACCAACACCACCACCAATCGATGCGGAAGGATGCCCTGAGCACGGAGGTACTCTCCGATCCCCCTGCCTCGCCGTGGATCGCCGCCGGCGACCACCGCGGCTCTCGGGCACCGGCAAGATCTGCCGCCCCGTTCATATTTTCAAACCTGACAAGCGGGGCCCGCTGTCAGCCTCTCTGTCCTTCCTAAACGAAGCGTTTTCTGAAAACGTCTTCTGCCAAATACGCTTCCCCTTTGGGATGGCGTAGTTTCTGCCGAAACGTTTTCTGTTTTTATAAGCTAGCCCCTGGAAACTTTCTGTTTCATTA
>NC_041391.1:116708482-116795276 GCF_002162155.2 Triticum dicoccoides | reverse complement strand
AACTTTTAAGCAGAAAAGTAGTTTTGATTGATTCTTTTTCTGCTTAGAATCAATCAAAACTACTTTTCTGCTTAAAAGTTATAAAGGTTTTAGCCCAGGGACTCATCTGTAATGAAACAGAAAGTTTCCAGGGGCTAGCTTATAAAAACAGAAAACGTTTCGGCAGAAACTACGCCATCCCAAAGGGGAAGCGTATTTGGCAGAAGACGTTTTTAGAAAACGCTTTGTTTAGGAAGGACAGAGAGGCTGACAGCGGGCCCCGCTTGTCAGGTTTGAAAATATGAACGGGGCGGCAGATCTCGCCGGTGCCCGAGAGCCGCGGTGGTCGCCGGCGGCGATCCACGGCGAGGCAGGGGGATCGGAGGGTACCTCCGTGCTCAGGGCATCCTTCCGCGTCGATTGGTGGTGGTGTTGGTCGCCGGCGAGTACCACGTCGACGGCGAGCTTTGCTCCGGTGGACGGCGGCTCGGGTGGTCGAGGGACTCGTCGGAGAGGGCTGCAGAGATCAAATTGAGGAGAGGGTTAGGCTCCTGGTAGCTAGAGGGAGTGACAGACGGGGTTTGGGCGCCGGAGGTGGCCTCACCGGAGCGAATCGAGGTGGCCGCCAAGGCGGATCGAGGCGGCCGGAGTTTGGGGAGGAGACCTCCTTGAGGTCCTCCGAGTGGCCTGGCGTGGTGTTGGTGAGGAGTGGGGATGAGGCGTGCATGAGGGTGAGCTCGGGGGCCCTTTTTATAGGCAGCCCGAGGCGGTTGCCGTGAACGGGGATCTCCAGCGAGTGATTACGCCGGTGCCGGGGATGTGCAGGGGGATTAGGGCCTAGGGCTTCGTCGTTGAGGTCCACCGGTCCCATTTAGGCGCTAAACGGGCTGGGACTTGGTGCTGAGGGTGAGCTCGACGGAACGGAGGTGGCGCGGCACGTCGGCGGCAGAGAGCATGTTCCGTGCTTGCCGGGCCACGGCGACGGTGCCACGGGCGTGCGCTGGCACGGCAGGGACACGCGGAGAGCCAAGGGGCTTTGGGCGGCGCCGGGTGGCGTGGCGAGAGGGCTCGGGCCCTTGCTGGCCGCCACGGGAGGCGCAGCCACCGCAGAAGCTCCCAACGCCGGCGAGGCTCGCTGCTACCGACGCCAGGAAGGCTCCACGCACGCGTGTGAAGCTCTGGACAGGAGGGAGAGGCTGCGAGGAATGTGCCAAGTGCACTATCTACGCGTGAGAGGAACTGACGAACGCAAACGACACTGAAACTGAACTTCTCTGAATTTTGAACAGCAGCAGTGCATGCAAGGTTTTCGACAGAATGAAATTGGCATCTAGGGATTTTTCCTTGAGCTGAAACTTGGTGGAGTGGCTTCTCATTGCTCAAGTAGGCTGCCTGAATTTTGGTGGAATTTTTGGGGAAGTGTAGATATGAATTTCATCAAATTTGGCAAATCTGGTCCGAACTTGCAGAGACTGAATTTTGAAAATTTTGAAAAGAGGAGGAGTGGATCAAGATGGTTCTGGGTTGTGGGTACAAAGGACTATCCAGGAGAGTTGGTTTGAGGTCAAAACTCAAATGCAATATGGTACTTGCTTTGAAAATCATTTAGGGTCAAAATAATTTTCAGAATTGATTTGAGAGGGAAAATAATTAGAATAAAATCCAAAACTTGTTTGCATTAGTTGGGACACAGAACTTAGGTTGATCACAAGGTGTAGGGGAGGTTTTGGAGGGGTTTTACCACATGGGCACAATGCAAAGTCAAGGGTGGTTCCAAGATATGAAAATCCCCAAATTTTCATAGAGCTTCATTTTAAAATAAAACAAATTAAAACTCCCAAAATAAATTTGAGAGAGAACCTACAGAGAAGAAGTTCCAAAAGATCAAACACCAAAGTTTGAAAAGAAATAAAATCCTTGCCAAAGCAAAGAAAGTTTTTAAGTGGAAGGTTTTTCTGAAAAAGAAAAATTTAAAAAGGCCTCTCCTCAAAAACCACAAAGTTTTTGATAAAAAAACCAAATAAAAATTTTGGAGTGTCACAGCCTCCAGTTAGTAGGTTAGTCCCAAAAATAATATAAAAGTGTATAATAAAGCCCATAAACATGCAAAACAGATAATATAATAGTATGAATGCTTCATAAATTATAGATACGTTGGAGACGTATCATTTGGTTGTAGGGTTGCTTGAGAGAGACCATCTTCATCCTATGCCTCCCACAGATTGATAAACCTTAGGTCATCCACTTGAGGGAAATTTGCTACTGTCCTACAAACCTCTGCACTTGGAGGCCCAACAACGTCTACAAGAAGAAGGTTGTGTAGTAGACATCAAGCTATTTTCTGGCGCCGTTGCCGGGGAGGTGAGTGCTTGAAGGTATATCTTTAGATCTTGCAATCGAATCTTTTTGTTTCTTGTTTTATCACTTGTTTAGTTTATAAAAGAAAACTACAAAAAAATGGAATTGAGTTTGTCTCATACGCTTCATCTTTTTAATATTTGTCATAAGTATGATGAAAAGGAAAATTGTGCTCAAGTGCTAGAACAAGAAGTCTATAAAATGTTTGGTACTAAATCTTTGAATGAGGAGTATGATTGCAATGTTGTTAGTATGAACTCTTTGAATATCCATACTACTAATAATGATTGCACTAGTTATGATGAAAATGTCTCCTATAAGCATGTCAATTTTTGTGGAGTGCATTGGGTTTGCAAGTACACACCAAATAGGGAAGGTAGATATTGCAAAAGGCATAAGCATTTAGAAACTAAATGGTTGCAAGAAAGGCTAGATGTTTGTGCTGAAAATTTAAAATTTCTTCATCGTACTTGTGAACTTTGCAATGAACGTGATCATTTAAATCCCAATGCAAATTGTTTCATGATCGAATCGTGTCCAAAAATTGTGATGACTTGATTTCCCTTGCACACCATAATGAACTTAGTTTTCTTTTGGGTTATGAAGAATTGAAACATGCAACTAAGAATATTCTAGAATTTGCCCTTGAGAGAGCTCTTGGTTTTGATCTAGAGGAAATTTATATGTATTTTGTAGTGAATTGCATTGAAAATCCTTATATTGCCAATTACATTAAGAAAAGAAAGCAGATAGAAGATGATGAGAATACTAATGAAAGGGAAGAGAATTCCCAATATCCTCCTATTATTTCTTATGATGAATCAAGTACCGAGGAGGAGCTTTCTATTCAACCAATCTCATCAATAAGGAGCTCAAAAAAGAGGGATAAACCCACACATGATGTGAAGAAGAAAAAGAAAAGACAGAGAAGCAAAGGTAGAAAGTTATCTGTCGGGGGAAACTGATCCACGAACACCTATGGGGCCGTAGCCCCTTTCGGTTCGGCGGGGGCGGAGGTCGCACGAAGAGCAGATTGAGGCGGAGCACACGAGCGGTTTACCCAGCTTCGGAGCTCTCCAGAGAGATAACACTCCTACTGCTGCTTGTCTGATTCTATTATGTTCTTGCTCCAGAGCGAGCTAAGTGTTTTTCTGGCTTATGAGAGAGTCGAACCCCCTCTACGTTGCGCATGGGCCTCCTTTTATACGTTAAAGGGGTCACCGACAGGTGGCAACGCAGAGAAGGGTACAAATGTAAAAAGTGAGGTGGTTCGTACAGTCACTTGTACAGTGTTTCCTACCTAACCCTGACGGCAGGGGACGAGGGTATTAAATGCCCGTCTGCGTCACCCAAACAGTGCAGGAAAAGTACCGTCAGGGACGCCTCCGTTCGCCACGAAGGCGATCTTGTCAGCGTCGCATGCCACTGCGCACCCCTGGCTGCATAGCCTCCCGCCACGCGTGCCTGGAAAAGCCCTCAGGGCGACACATTGGTGGATGCGCTGGAGCGCGGGCGCAGAGTGGCCGCCTACCGCGGCAAGCGCCTTGCCGCGGCCGTTGTCTTGCCGGGCCCGGAAGCTTGTTGCTCGCCGAGCCTTGAGGTGCCTTGGTTGGCCTTCCCGGCAAGCTCCTCTTGCCAGGGCCTTGTCTCTTGAGCTTAAATACCTTGTTCTTGAATGGCTCCAATGGAGCCAAGGAGGATCTTGGTAGTCACCCGGCAAGCCCTTGCCGCGGGGCGCTGCAACTGCCCGTGCACAAGTTCGGGGTACTAGGGTACCCCTGTTCAAGTACACCGACAGGAGCCCCCGGGCCTGGGCCATACACGATGCCGAGCGCTGTTGGGCCAGGCCCAAAACAGGGCATGGGCACACGCGGCCTGGATTTTTCCATTACTCACTCTGTATCAACCGTGCCCTCCCTAACGGCACACGTCGAACGCGGCGTCGTGGGAGAGATCGTGGGTGGATTCTTTATTCGGAAGGGTGAAACGTCCGCCCCGTCCCCCTTTATAAGCAGGGGAAACACGGGCAGTTCGTTCCCCCTCGCTGGTTGCTGCTACTCCATCTTCACAAACTTCCGCCGCTCCCCCCTCCTTCTCCAAGCCGAGAGAGATCAGCGCTTCGCCCCCCGTCGCCACCAGCACCACCGCGCCGCCGATCTCCCCTGCCACTTCCGCCATGGCTCCGAAAGCCGACAAGGGGAAGGGCGTGAAATCGGCCGAGGCGCAGCGGCTCGCGGCGCTGCGGAAGGAGCGGGCCATCTTCCCCCCTCAGCTCGGCACCAAGGAGCTGAGGGAGTATTACTACCTTTTCTGGTCGACGGAGACGCGTGCGCACCCGCGCACGAGGGTACTCCCGGCCACCTCATCGGAGCTGCCTCCAACCGGGTACCCGTTCTTCGCACTTTTCTTCTACTGCGGGCTCTGTCCGCCCTTCTCGGAGTTCTTTTGTGATATCATGAACACGTACGGCCTCCGCCTCCTAGACTTCACCCCCAACGCCGTCCTCACGATGGCAGTTTTCGCACATTTGTGCGAAAACTTTGTCGGAGTCCACCCCAATGTAGCCCTTTTCCGCCATTTCTTCATGCCTCGGGTCGAGAGAGGAGAGCCGCTTGCCAGAGGGATCGCCTGGATCTCGAGAGTCGGCAAGAAGGAGGCGTATCTGGAGGGTGAGCATCGCAGCAAATGGGAGGAGTGGACTGCGGAGTGGTGTTGGATTGTTGAGGAGAACCCGCAGCCGTTCACCGCCGTGCGCCAAGCCCCAATAGTACGCGGCAACGATTGGAGCAATGTGGCCCCGGAAGATGACAGGCTGAGGATCGCTGTCACCAGAATCCTCCGCCTTAGGCTTGCCGGGCTCACTGTAGGCGCTGTCGGCGCAGACTTCCTTCGCCGCAGCATTCCCCCCCTGCAGGAGAGAGGGAGGCCTGCCTGGGAGTTCAAGAACTCGGCGGACATCATGAGGCTGCGCCCGGGCCTCAACTTCAATTTCATCGTCTTGGAGTTGGATGCAATGCTCCTAGAGTTGTTCAAACGCGACCCCCAGCACCCGTTCCTATTGCCGAGGAGCGTCGTTCCGCTGTGCAACAATTCGTCGCTTGACCGGATCCGCGTGATGATGCCATTGTGCGACTCTCACGGAATCACCCCAACTTGGCAAGAGCCGGCGGATGATGTCGTGCGGGCGTTCTTCGATAGCTTGGAGGAAGTGCCGATCCGTGCCGACGAGCAGAGGAGCCTCACCCGTGACACCACCGACGAGGAGCTGCAGCACATCGCCACTAGGGCGGAAGAGGCTGCGGCAGCAGCTGCCGCGGGCGAGTTCGGGTTCACCGAGGCGGAGGCTGAGGCAGCAGAGGCGGCAAGCCTTGCCGAGCGCGAGGAGTTCGCCGGTGAGGAAGATCTTGCCGGCCCCGAAGCCGAGCCGAGCGAGCCCGGCGAGGAGGAGCCGGAGCCTTCAGATAGCTTGCCGCAGGTGGAGCCCCCGACTGCACCAAGAAGGCGTCTCCGCAGGGCCGGGGACGCAGCGGGGCGGCAGACGGGTCCATAGCCGCCGAGCCGCGCGACACGCTCCACCGTGGCAAGCACCGTTGCCGCGGGAGCGCCTCCCACCGCTGCGACAACTGGAGCGGGACCTTCCCGGTCCACCGCCACCGCCCCTGCCAAGCGGGCAAGGGATCCTACTCCTCCGCCTCGCCACACCGGAGGGGAGCGGACTTCGATCTCTCCATGCTCAGCTCCGACGAGGAGGAAGAAGAGTAAGTTTCTTTGCTGTCCTTGTAATCCTCCAATTCTTGTTGTTCTTCAATCTTGTTCCTGACTTGCTTCGATCTGAACCCATCCCTTTTCAGGACGCTGGCCCAGAGAGCGGCGAAGAGGGCCGAGGCCTCGGTGATCGTCATCGAAGATGATCCTACCGTGTCAGCAGGGGGCGTGCCTGAGCCCACCTTGCCGGACCTGGCCACTACTCTACAGAGCAGCCCCCAGCGCAGCCCCCAGCGTAAGTTTGTAGTTTACTTTCTGCTGTCGGGCGCGCATGAGTGCTTCTTTCTCTACTGACATCTTGACTGTTGATTTGTGTAGGAGCAGAACTGCCTCATCAAGAACGCCCGGAAGCTGGTCCCGAAGTGCCATCTGCTTCGACTATGCCGCCAAGGGAGGAATCCCCGGCGAGGGAGCGCTCTCCGGCAAGGGAGAACTCTCCGGCAAGGGGCAGCTCTCCGGCATGGGACAGCACCAACGATCCCACGGCGGCTGAGACCGCGACTGCAGATCT
The DNA here is from genome assembly GCF_002162155.2 of Triticum dicoccoides. Taxonomy (NCBI): domain Eukaryota; kingdom Viridiplantae; phylum Streptophyta; class Magnoliopsida; order Poales; family Poaceae; genus Triticum; species Triticum dicoccoides. The sequence continues at coordinate 116,788,663 of NC_041391.1, read as the reverse complement.
TGGTACAGGTAATCCTCTTGCCCAAAAACCTCCCTTGGGTTTTTCTTCTTATGATTTTCTTCTTGCACATTTGCTTGATTCTTCTCCCTTCTTCGTTCTTCAGATCCATCTGCTGCGGAGCCAATGGAGATTGAGGATGCCGGCGAGGAAGGCGCGCGTGGCAGCAACGTCGACGCCGCCGTTAACGAAGAAGGGGCCGGTGCTGATGAACCCACCGGCGGGGAGGCCGCCAAGGCTGCCGGCGCAGAAGCTGGCGAGGGGTCGGGCGATCGCACTGACGTCCCTGAGGCCGCAGGAGCGCCAGGCGCTGCACCGACCGCCGATCCCTCCGCCGCTGCTGCGGAGCCAGGCTCCGAAGAGCCTCAGCCCGGCGCCTACTTGAAGGCCGGCGACGGCATCTTCATCAAGCTCCCCTGGGCGTCGAGCTCCAGGGTGCCGGTCGAAGGAGAAACTTTCGATGAGGAGCTGCTCGCCTCCGCTGGGCTGTCCTTGGTCGACGCGCCAAGCAGTAGTGGCGAGCCTGAGGAGGAGCAGCTGCTGCGGAAGCTGCTGTCACTCTACCGTGCCCGACAAGCCGAGCTGGCTTCCCGGGAAGCACTTGTCGCGAAGGCGGGAGTGGATATGGAGAAGCGCGCAGAGGAGCTCCGGAGCATCAACCAGGAAGCTCTCCGGTCCTTGGCACAGGAGCGGGAGAGACTCGCAGAGGAGCGTACGGCTTTCCTTCTTGAGAAGGCCGAAGTTGAGGAGGAACAAAGGCTCGCTGCCGAGAAGCAGTCCGCGCGAGAAGGCGAGTTGGTGCAGCGGAAGGCCTATCTTGACAGCTACGAGGAGGAGCTCGTCGCGCGCGAGGAAAAACTTGGCGGGACTCTCAAGGAAGCAAGGGATGCTGCCGCAACTGCAGAGGCCGCCAAGAAGGAGCTGGAGGCGAGGGTGGTACAGCTGGAGGCGAACATCCAGAAGAGCGGCGAGGAGCTTGCCGCGCTCCAGCGCGAGCGCGAGAAGGATGCTGCTGCTCATGGTGAGTTGCAGGGTCTTCTCGCTGAGAGGAGCAGGGAGCTCAGCGCCGCCAAGGACTCCAACGCAGATCTCGAGCTGAAGCTGACCACGCTAACTCAGATGCTTGACGGCGCCAAGGAGCGGGAGAAGACTTTGTCGGAGAAGGTCAAGGCCGACGAGGCGCTGCTGGCGAGCATCGCCGTCACCCAGAATGCATTCAAGGAGACTGTGGAGCACTGGACCGAGGGTCTGGTGAACATCGCTGCAGTCATCGACAGGGAGCTGGCGCAGCTGGGGATGGAAGACCTCGGGTACTCTTCCGACGAGCATCTCCAACCCAGCGCCAAGCTCAGCCTATTCTTCAAGGGCGTGGCGACGGCACTCCAGCGGCTTCGGGAGAAGATCCCAAAGCAGTTGGCCGACGAGTCACGCAGGATTTGTGTCGGCGCTCTTCAGATGGTGCTGATGAAGGTGGGCTTTCGCAACCCAGGCCTCAACTTCACCAACGTCCTCAAGTCCTTGCCGCCGGATGCCGACGTGGAAGCGCTCAAGGCCCTTGTCGCACCCATTGTGGACAAGGTGAGCGGGATCAAGAGGGTCGAGGGCGATCGTGTAGACTAGGCCACCCGTTTTATCTTGTTTTCCCTTGTCGCTGCTAATCATGTTATGAAAACAGTCTGTTAGAGCTGCGACAAGTTATCTTGTAATATAACTTTATTTCTGGTATTGATTGCTACGTTATTTCCTTTACTAGATTCCTTCCTTTTAATGTTTTTACCCTACGCTTTTAGGAAACTTGCCGGCGCAGGCACCCGAGCCGCGAGCGCTGAGTGCGGGACTTCAGCAGCCTGCTGGCGGTGCCGCCTCCGACAAGAAACCTTGTCGCGACTAGTTGCAGCACACTTAAGTTGTTGAGTGGACTCGAAACAAAGTAAGGGCGCAACTAGCTACGAGTTGGTTCCTCCGCGCACAGGTTTTCCATACAAAGCACGGTCGTTCGAGGAAAATAACTTAAAAATTAAAAACTAATTGCTCAGACTTTGGCAACTTAGCTTTTCTGTCGTTTGCTTCCCGGCAAGGCAAATGCAAGGCAAATCTTCCTTGAACGACGCCTGGTCCATACCATCATCTTCTCCTCCCCCCCGGCAAACTTGTGTGCGAGGAAGCCTTCTTTTCCTTTGTTCGAGAAAAAGAAAGAAGAGAAAATAAAGATATGGGGCCTTTTGGCGCGTTATTGCTTACCGGGGATAGGTGCTGCACAAAGTGTCAGATAAAACATGCAAATGTAAAGTAAAAAGCATGAAACTGACAAGATGTGTGAAGCACATGAGCTTTACTGATGCACGGGATCTGCGCCCGGCTTTGTACAAAGGTTTACATGCAACAGCGGCAAGACTTGTAGAAAGGTGGTTGTCGGAACAGGTTCCGGCAACCGCGCCCTACGGGTAAAACTTACGAAGATGCTCAATGTTCCAGGAGTTGCTCACCGGAATGCCATCTTCGGTCTCAAGGCGGACAGCGCCAGGCCTAGTGACTCGTTTCACCCGGTAAGGGCCTTCCCACTTCGGCGTCAACTTGTTGGAATTCTTGGCGGACTTAACGCGCCGAAGAACAAGGTCGCCTTCCTCGAAGCTTCTGGCATTAACTTTGCGGCTATGGTAGTAGCGCAAAGCTTGCTGGTATCGAGCAGCTCGTACCGCATCCTGAAGACGATCCTCCTCAAGGAGCAGCACGTCATCTTGTCGCAGCTGCTCTTGCTCAAGCTCATCATAAGCGAGCACTCGAGGTGACCCGTATACGAGTTCTGTGGGGAGAACTGCCTCTGCTCCATAGACTAGAGCGAAAGGTGTCTGTCCAGTGGCTCGATTTGGCGTCATTTTGATCGACCAAAGAGCCACCGGCAGTTCCTCGATCCAGTTTCTTCTGCACTTGTGCAGCCTGTCGAAAGTCCTGGTCTTGAGCCCACGCAGCACTTCAGCGTTTGCCCTCTCTGCTTGACCGTTGCTTCTCGGATGAGCAACAGAAGCAAAGCAGACCTTGGCGCCAAGATCTTGGACATACTGCATGAAGGTGCGGCTCGTGAATTGCGTGCCGTTGTCGGTGATGATCCTGTTAGGGATCCCGAAACGGCAAACAATCGACCTGAAGAACTTGACTGCTGACTGTGCTGTCACCTTCCTCACTGGTTCCACTTCCGGCCACTTTGTGAACTTGTCGACCGCAACGTATAAGTACTCAAAGCCCCCGACAGCTCGGGGGAAGGGGCCGAGGATATCGAGCCCCAGACCGAAAATGTCCAGGATAAAGGGATTGTCTGGAGAGCTTGAGCTGGCTGGTGTATCTGCTTCGAATGGAACTGGCACGCTTCACACTTGGTTACTTGTGCAGTTGCATCCTGGAGGGCTGTCGGCCAAAAGAAACCTTGCCGGAAAGCTTTGCCGGCAAGTGCTCTTGCGCCAATGTGGTGACCTCATATGCCTCCATGTATCTCTGCCAACAGCTTTTGTCCGTCTTCCCGGCAAATACACTTCAATTTCACACCGTTGAGTCTTCTTCTGTACAGTATGTTATCGACAAACTGGTACATACTTGACTGCCGGGCTACTTTTTCCGCTTCTTCTTGCTCTTCGGGAAGTTCTCCTGTCTGAAGGAAACGGACAATTTGCTGTGCCCATGCTGGAGCTTGTGGCTCGACAACAAGGACTAAAGGCACATCTGCTGCTGCGGGAACATCTGCTTCTACGGCGAGAACCTGCGGCTCAGCCGGAGCTTGATGTCCCCCGGCAAGCTTGCCGGAGCAAAACTTGTCGGGAGCGTCTGCTTCGACGGAACAAGCACTAAGACTTGCCGGAGCAAACTGCTCCTCAGCATCCTTGGCATTGATCTTGGTGACCTTCTTGGCGGCGGCTTCAGGAAGCTCTGCCAGAAAGTAGTCACCAGAAATCAACTTTCTCTTCTTGCTCTGTCCAGTTGATGGTGCTACGGATGGCTGAGTTAGCTTGAGCACAAAGATCCCTGGTTCCACAGGTAACTTTAGTGCAGCGCACTTCGACAGGCCATCAGCAATGTCATTCTGAGCTCTTGGAACATGTTCCATCTGTAGGCCGTCAAAGTGCTCTTCTAGCTTCCTCACTTCATCAACATAAGCTTGCATCAACGGACTCTGATAATTCTTGTTCACTTGGCAGATGACAAGTTGTGAGTCACCCCGGACAATGAGCTTCTTGATCCCAAGGTCTGCTGCGATCCTGAGACCGGCAAGCAAACCTTCATACTCCGCGGTATTGTTCATTGCTTGCTCCTTGGGAAAGTGCATCTGGACTACGTACTTGAGGTGCTCTCCGGTGGGCGCGACAAGCAGCACGCCCGCACCGGCGCCTTGCAGCGAAAAGGCACCATCAAAGTACATCAGCCACTCTTTGCTTGCCTCCTTAACGGGGATGCTCGTCTCTGGAATTTCTCCATCTGGAGTTGGCGTCCACTCTGCTATGAACTCTGCCAATGCTCTGCTTTGGATGGTTGAAGTGCTTTCAAACTTGAGGCCAAAGCTTGACAGTTCCAGTGCCCACTCGACAATCCTGCCTGTTGCTTCCGGATTTTGCAGTATCCTCTTCAGCGGAAAATGTGTGACGACTGTGATCTCATGTGCTTGGAACTAATGGCGCAGCTTTCTCGAGGCCATGAGAAGGCCAAAAAGCAATTTCTACACACCAGAGTACCTTGACCTAGCCCCCTGCAAAAGGGAACTGACAAAGTAAACTGGGCGCTGCACCATTCTCTTCTGCACCTCCTTATGTGTCTGCGCAGATCCATCTTTGTCGGGACCGAAGCTTGCCGGACTAGAGCTTGTCGGACCAGAGCTTGTCGGTGAAGCCCCCTGCTTGTCGCTGGATGCATCTGCCGTGGTTGCTGGCTCATCATCTGCCTCCCTCTCCGCCACTAACGCAGCACTAACCACTTGATTGGTTGCCGCTATATACAACAGCAACTTCTCTTGTGGCCTAGGTGCAACAAGTGTTGGAGCGGAGGATAGGTATCTCTTCAAGTCCTGCAGGGCAGCCTCCGCTTCCGGAGTCCATTTCATTGGACCTGCCTTCTTCACAATTTTGAAGAGTGGCAGGGCGCGCTCAGCAGATCTAGAGATAAACCTGCTGAGAGCCGCCACGCAACCGGCAAGTCTTCGCACATCCTTGACGCGCTTTGGTGCTTCGATCTGCTCGATGGCCTTGATCTTGTCGGGATTTGCTTCAATTCCCCTCTGAGACATGAAGAACCCGAGAAGCTTGCCGGAGGGGACTCCAAACACACACTTCTCGGGGTTCAGCTTGAGGTTGATCTTGCGCAGATTTGCAAATGTCTCATCTAAATCTTGAATCAGGGTTGCCCTGTCCTTGCTCTTGACCACTGTGTCATCCATGTAAGCTTCCACATTTCTGTGCATTTGTGGCTCAAAAGCGTGATGGACTACCCTTGCAAATGTCGAACCAGCGTTCTTCAAACCAAAGGGCATCCGTACAAAACAGTATGTGCCACATGGGGTAATGAACGCGGTTTTCTCCTCATCCTCTTCTGCCATGAAGATCTGATGATATCCTGAGTATGCATCAAGAAATGAAAGCAAATCACATCCGGCTGTGGAGTCAACAATCTGGTCGATGCGCGACAAGGGAAATGGGTCTTTGGGACAAGCTCTATTGACATTGGTGAAATCGATACAAAGCCCCCATTTCCCGTTGGCCTTGCGCACGACAATAGGATTGGCCAACCACGTGGGATGGAGCACTCCTCTGACAGGGCCTGCCGCTTCCAACTTCTTGATTTCTTCTGCAATGAACTCTTGGCGCTCCACTGCCTGCTTCCTGACTTTTTGCTTGACGGGCCACGCATGAGGACAGACGGCAAGCTGGTGCTCAATTACTTTCCTGGGAACACCGGGGATGTCAAACGGTTGCCACACAAACACGTCGACATTCGCCCGCAGGAAAGCAACGAGCGCGCTTTCCTATTTAGGGTCGAGCGTGGCACTAATGGTGAAGGTACCACCAGTGCCGTCCTCCTTGGCGGACACCTTCTTGGTCTCTGGTGGAGCTGCCATTGCCTTCTTACACTTGCCGGTGGAGCTCGATGGTGCGTTCTCGACGTTAGCGCAGCACTCTGAAGAGGTGCGCTTGCCGGAGTGGGCATCAGAGCTCTTGCCGGACTTGGCCTTCTTCTTTCCCCCGGGAGCTTCAGCGGCAAGTGACTTGCGATCAGCGGCGGCTGCTGCTTCCTAGTAGATCTTGTCGGTGCAGATAAGGGCATCTTTCTTGTCGCCTGGGACAGAGATGACACTTATCGGGCCTGGCATCTTCAGAACGTTGTAGGCATAGTGAGAGGCTGCCATGAACTTGGCGAGCGCTGGACGGCCAAGTATCCCATTGTAGGGCAATGGAAAATCAACAACGTCAAAAGTGACCCTCTCAGTCCTGAAGTTCAGCTCGCTGCCAAATGTTACCGGCAATGTGATCTTTCCCTTCGGCTTGCTCCTTCCCGGGTTGATTCCTTGGAATGTGCCGGTCTCTTCGAGCTCGCTGTCAGGGATCTGGAGTTTCTGGAGCACCGCAGAGGAGATCAGGTTCAGGCCGGCCCCGCCGTCAACTAACATCTTGGTGACCTTGAGGTTGCGGATAGTTGGTGAAACCTACATCGGCAAGCACCCGACCGCAGTTATGCGATCAGGGTGGTCCTCAATATCAAAGATGATAGGCGTGCTGGACCATTTCAGAGGCTTGCGCGACTCGACGGGTGGTTCTACTGCATTGACTTCCCGCACCCACTGCTTGAGCTGGCGGTGCGAGGTATGCAGAGAAGCACCACCGGCAATGCATAGGACCTCTGTGGCCTTCTGGAACTCCTGCTCGTCGGTCTCGTCATCATCCATGTCTTCGTCGTCGTCGTCTTCATCCTTGTCGCGGCTGCGGGGAGGCCTGTCTCCTTGCCGCTGCTTGGCCTTGCCGCGGCGTCCTCCCCGGCCGGGACGCTTCTTGCCGGATCCTCCTGCACCTTCCTGGGCCTTCTCCTTGTCGCGCCGCTCGTATTCAGCTTTCTCCTGCTCAACAAGCTACTCGACTTTCTTGCAGCTCTGGAGGTCATGACCCTTGGTGCGGTGGATCTTGCAGTACTGCTAGTTGGTGCCATCCTGCTTGTCGGCGGTCGCCACAGCCTCCGCGGCAGTCTCCTTGCCGGAGCCACCAGCTTTGGCTTTGTTGGCGCCACCTCCGTTGCCGGACTGCTCGACAACTAGCACCTCTTTGCCTTTCTTCCTTCTGTTATTCCGCCGCCGGTTTTTCCTTGCCGGGGCGGCATCCTCACTGTCGGATCCTCCTGCTCCTACATTCTCTCCGGGGAGTCTCCTCCCTTCCTCAGCACGTGCGCACTTGTCGGCCAGGGCATATAGCTCACTGACGTCTCTAATCTTGCACATCGCCATCTCCTCCCGCATCCTGCGGTTCCGCATGTTCTGATGAAACGCGCTGATCACCGTGGCAGGGTGAACGTCTGGGATGTTGTGCTGTACGTTGCTGAATCTCTGAATGTACTTGCTTAGGGGTTCCCCTTCCTTCTGGGCGAGCAGATGAAGGTCACTCTCCTAGCCATGAGGCTTGTGGCCGCCTATGAAGGCGCCGACAAAATGATGGCATAGATCAGCCCAAGAGGATATGGAGTTGTCTGGCAAGTGCATAAGCCAGGATCTGACGTTGGGTTTGAGCACCAGCGGGAAGTAGTTGGTAAGGATCTTGTCGTCCCGCCCCCCGGCAGCTTGCACCGCGATGGTGTAGATGCTGAGGAACTCCGACGGATGCGTCTTGCCGTCGTACTTCTCTGGCACGTCTGGCTTGAAGTTCTTCGTGCTGGGCCACTGGACTCGCCGCAGCTCACGAGTGAACGCAGGGTAACCTACCGCGTACGGCAAGTCGCCTGGTTCCCCTGGCGCATGCGTGTCAACAGAGGGCCCAGCGCGCTTGTCGGATTGATGTCGCGCTTCTCTTCGGCGCTCGATGCGAGTACGAGCATCTTCTTGTTGTCGTTCGTGAAGAACTTGGCGTTGATCGCGACGAGCTCGTGGATCCGACGATACGGTGGAGTCGCCGTCGAGGTGGATCCGACGAGTCGGCGATCTTGGCCTTCGGGGTGGTGATTGCATGGTGGTTGCACCTCCACCACTCTCGTTGCCACCGGCTCGCGCCTGGCAACCCTGCCGCGGCGGCGACTTGCTCGGCTGCCGCGGAGTGTCGCCATTGGCGTAGCCGATGAGACTATGAATGGTGGCCCTCCATTCGTCGATCTTGTCCGACGTTGGAGGGTAATCCAGGAGCAGTTGAGCTCGCGCCAGAGCTTCTGCCGGAGTAGTGGGTGGCAGTGGCGGACGGCGCGAGGAGCGGGATGTGCTCGGACTTCTAACTATGTTAGAAGGAGCATTATCCCGTCTGGGCGACCGCGTCTCGCTCGTGCCAACACATTGGCATGCATGCTGGTCTTGCGCGCCCCGGGATCCACCAGCTTGATCTTGGCCTAACAAATGTATGGTACTGCGAGTACCATGACGCTGTTGGTCCCGCGCCTCCTAAGATGGGCGCAGAACAAGCACGAACATCGAGGTCTGCGCTGCCTTGCCCTTGGACCTGGTAGCGTCGTGAGCCTCCTCGTCGACGTTCGTCCTTCCGTCGGCGTCTACCCCACCACCCGTTTGCTCCGGTGGTGTTGGGATCGACGCGGACGGAGCAGCTGCCTCCGAAGCCTTCTTCTTCGGTGGCATGATGATGAAGGAAACGATGATCTAGCTCGTGTGAACGCCGGATCAGGTTCACGCAATCTCGACGCCCCCTACCTGGCGCGCCAAAGATGTCGGGGGAAACTGATCCACGAACACCTATGGGGCCGGAGCCCCTTTCGGTTCGGCGGGGGGCGGAGATCGCACGAAGAGCAGATCGAGGTAGAGCACACGAGCGGTTTACCCAGCTTCGGAGCTCTACGGAGAGATAACACTCCTACTACTGCTTGTCTGATTCTATTATGTTCTTGCTCCAGAGCGAGCTAAGTGTTTTTCTGGCTTATGAAAGAGTCGAACCCCCTCTATGTTGCGCATGGGCCTCCTTTTATATGTTAAAGGGGTCACCGACAGGTGGCAACGCAGAGAAGGGTACAAATGTAAAAAGTGAGGTGGTTGGTACAGTCACTTGTATAGTGTTTCCTACCTAACCCTGACGGCAGGGGACGAGGGCATTAAATGCCCGTCTGCATCGCCCAAATAGTGCAGGAAAAGTACCGTCAGGGACGCCTCCGTTCGCCACGAAGGCGATCTTGTCAGCGTCGCATGCCACTGCGCACCCCTGGCTGCACAGCCTCCCGCCACGCGTGCCTGGAAAAGCCCTCAGGGCGACACGTTGGTGGATGCGCTGGAGCGCGGGCGTAGAGTGGCCGCCTGCCGCGGCAAGCGCCTTGCCGCGGCCGTTGTCTTGTCGGGCCCGGAAGCTTGTCGCTCGCTGAGCCTTGAGGTGCCTTGGTTGGTCTTCCCGGCAAGCTCCTCTTGCCGGGGCCTTGTCTCTTGAGCTTAAATACCTTGTTCTTGAATGGCTCCAAAGGAGCCAAGGAGGATCTTGGCAGTCACCCAGCAAGCCCTTGCCGCGGGGCGCTGCAACTGCCCGTGCACAAGTTCGGGGTACTAGGGTACCCCTGTTCTAGTACACCGACAGTATCCCTCCCAAATGATGTTGCTCCTACTACTCATTGTGATGATGATAATTGCTATACTATTGGTGCTATCCATACTATTAATGATGAGAGTGATTATGCTTATGATATGAAAAGGCCCAAGATTGGGGAAGCTATGTTTGATGGGGATGACAAATTTGAGAATATATTTGCTGCAATTAATGTTTGTCCCAAGCTTGGGGATGCTATGTTTAATGAAGATAATAATTTTAGCCTCCCAAGTTTTGATATGCAAATTTGTTATGATGATAGCATGCCTCCTACTTATGATGATTATATTGATGAAAGTGGGTTTGGAAGAGTGTGAAATTTAGGAAGTAGTGATCCCAATATTTTGGAGGATGTTGAATCTTATTGTGATGAATATGAAAGTGGATTTGGAGAGGTCATGACTTTATTTAGTGATGATTCCCCTATTTTGTAAGAGGTTTCAATTGATTATGATGAGAACAAAGTTGCTACTTATGATAATTATTGTTATGAAACTTATGCTATAAAAAGTAGTGATGATTATATTTATAAAACTTGTCATGATTATGATTACCTTTTTCTGAAAATTACTCTTTTAATGTGGAAACAATTAATAGTATTCGAGTCTCTTATGATACTCCCGCTATTCCGAATGAGAAGAATTTTGCTTATGTGGAGAGTAGTATATTTCCTATGCAAGTAGATCATGAAAAGAATGCTTTAGGTGTTGGTTATATTGTTGAATTCATTCATGATGCTACTGAAAATTATTATTAGGGAGGAACATGTGCTTGTAGGAATTGCAATAATATCAAGTTTCCTCTCTATGTGCTCAAAATCTTGAGGTTATGCTTGTTTTGCCTTCCTATGCTAGTTGATTATTGTTCCCATAAGTTGTTTCCTCACAAAATCCCTATGCATAGGAAGAGGGTTAGACTTAAATGTGCTTGTCATATGCTTCATGATGCTCTCGTTAAGTTTCAATTCTCATCTTTTATGTGAGCATCATTGAAATCATCATGCCTAGCTAAAAGGCATTGAAGAAAAGCGCTTGTTGGGAGACAACCCAATATTTATCTTTACTGTTTTTGTGTGTCCACATGATTATGCTACTGTATTAATCATGTTTTATAGCTTTTGTTTCAATAAAGTGCCAAGTATGACCTTTAGGATAGCTTACGGTGATAGTTGTGTTGATCCTGCTGAAAATCAGAAACTTTTGCACCCAGTAAATTAGTTTTTATAATTCACAGAGACGTGCTTTTGATATGATTATTTTTGATCTAGATTGTAACACAAATTGCTCAGGTCGTCCTAATTTTGTAGGAGTTTTAGAGTTCCATAAGTATACGTTTGATACAGATTACTATAGACTGTTCTGTTTTTGACAGATTCTATTTTCTATGTGTTGTTTGCTTATTTTGATGAATCAGTGAGTAGTGTCGGAGGGTATGAACCATAGAGAAGTTGAAATACAGTAGATATTACACCAATATGAATTTAGAGTGAGTTGACAACAGTACCTAAGTGGTGGTTTTATTTTCTTATACTAACGGAGCTTACGAGTTTTCTGTTGAGTTTTGTGTTGTGAAGTTTTCAACTTTTGGGTAAAGATTTGATGGACTATGGAATAAGGAGTGGCAAGAGCCTAAGCTTGTGGATACTAAAGGCACCCCGGATGGCATCCCCTCTTTCGTCTTCGATCATCGGTAACTTTAGTTGGAGCTATATTTTTATTCACCACATGATATGTGTTTTGCTTGGAGCGTCATTTTGTTTTATTTTGTTTTGCTTGTTGTTTGAATAAAATACCAAGATCTAAAATTATTAAATGAGATAGAGTCTTCACATAGCTATATAATTATTTAACTACTCATTGATCTTCACTTATATCTTTTTGGTGTAGTTTGTCATTTACCCGTGTGCTTCACTTATATCCTATGAGTAAATTGTCGAATGAGTTGAATTTCATAAATCTGAAAATATTTATGTTTCATTTGCTTACCCCTTTGGGAGTAATGACTTCACATCTAAGAATTAGAGGTGGTAAATTTATTGAAGGTTAGCAAACATTGTATTGGTCACTTGAACAATTCATGAAAGAATATTGAAGGAAGAGAGATTTCACATATGAATATACTATCTTAGACATCTTCTATCATTGTGAGCCCCATTAATAATTTTCAAACCTGAGCAAGTAGTTGAAGTTGTACAAGGAAGACAACGTAATGAGTTATGCTTGGGTATATTTGTATAGAAGTTATATTGTTATAGATCCTCCAACATGTGGTGCTTGCTATTTAGAATCCTTTGCTAGAAAAAATATCTACACTAAGTGGGAATACTGCTTGTGCATCCAAATACCTTGAACCAAGTTTCTTCCATGAGTGTCCACCATACCTACCTATATGCGGTATTTACCTGCCGTTCCAAGTAAATTTGCATGTGCCAAACTCTAAACCTTCAAATAATAATCTATTTTGTATGCCTGAATCGCTCATGTAGCGACTAAGGGCTGTCAGTATCTTCCATGCTAGGTGGGTTATTCTCACGATGAGTGGACTCCGCTCATCATTCACGAGAAAAATGGCTGGTAACTAGGATGCCCAGTCCCATGATCAAAAGATCAAAATCAAATCAAAAATAATTGCAAACAAAACTCCCCCAGGATTGATGTTAGTTGGAGGCACCCGTTGTTTCGGGCAGGCCATGGATTGATGATTGTTGGTGGAGGTGGAGTAAAAACTTTACCACTCTATTTGGGAACCGCCTATAATGTATGTAGTATGGAAGATATTTGGAACTCTTGGTTGTTATGTTGACAATGAAAGCACACCTCTTAAAATTTTTTCATCTCTATTTCAAAATCGAGCTCTAACACCTCTACAAATCCATGCTTCCCTCTGCGAAGGGCCTATATTTTACTTTTATGCAAGAGTTAGTAGTATTCCTTCTCATTCCTACATACTCTTTAGTTGGCAAGCATCATGTGATGGGGAAAGATTAAGCATATATGGCCATTCAAATATATTTGATCATAAATTATTATTGTTGACAATTATCTATATGATAAGTAAGTAGGGAGGCGAAACATTAAGCCCCTATCTTTGTCTGTGTTCGATTGATGCTATTTGTTCTAAAAATATGCTTTGTGTGGTAGCAATCATGAAAGACTATATGATAGTTGAGTATGTGGGATTTGCTAACTCAAAGCTCTAACATAGACCCTTCCTGAAAATAAGATGAATTGCAACTGTTTGATGACTGAGAATGAAGTTCGCTAGGAAGTTTATGGTCTATGCTTTAACATTTGAGTAGCTTGTTACTTGATCATGAGAAGTTTTATGAGCTGAGCTACTGTGATGACATATAATGATGCTAGAAAAGGTGATTGAAATTATCATTGATCAAACTTATGCACCTGCTAGCATTCACACTTCATAAATTATTTCTTTTATCATTTACCTACTCGAGTACGAGCAGGAATTAAGCTTGGGGATGCTGATACGTCTCCAACGTATCTATAATTTATGAAGCATTCATGCTATATTATTATCTGTTTTGGATGTTTATGGGCTTTACTAAGCACTTTTATATTATTTTTTGGACTAACCTATTAATCGGAGGCCCAGCCCATATTGCTGTTTTCTTGCCTATTTCAGTGTTTCAAAGAAAAGGAATATCAAACAGAGTCCAAACGGAATGAAACCTTCGGGAGAGTTATTTTTGGAATGGAAGCAATCCAGGGGACTTGGAGTGCATGTAAGGGAAGCAACGAGGGAGCCACGAGACAGGAAGGCGCGCCCTACCCCCCTGGGCGCGCCCCCACCCTCGTGGGCCCCTCGTGGCCCCCCTGACCGACTTATTTCGCGTATATATCTCCATATACCCTAAAAACATCATAGAGCACAATAGATCGGGAGTTCCGCCACCGCAAGCCTTTGTAGACGCCAAAAACCTCTTGGGGACCCTGTTCTGGCACCCTGCCGGAGGGGGGCATCCCTCACCGGTGGCCATCTTCATCATCCCGGTGCTCTCCATGATGAGGAGGGAGTAGTTCACCCTCGGGGCTGAGGGTATGTACAAGTAGATATGTGTTTGATCTCTCTCTCTCTCTCGTGTTCTTGATTTTGCACGATCTTGATGTATCGCGAGCTTTGCCATTATAGTTGGGTCTTATGATGTTTCTCCCCCTCTACTCTCTTGTGATGAATTGATTTTTCACCTTGAAGTTGTCTTGTCGGATTGAGTCTTTAAGGATTTGAGAACACTTGATGTATGTCTTGTCGGGCTTATCTGTGGTGACAATGGGATATTCACGTGATCTACTTGATGTATGTTTTGGTGATCAACTTGCGGGTTCAATGAACTTATGCATAGGGATTGGCACACGTATTTGTCTTGACTCTCCGGTAGAAACTTTGGGGCACTCTTTGAAGTACTTTGTGTTGGTTGAATAGATGAATCTGAGATTGTGTGATGCATATCCTATAATCATGCCCACAGATACTTGAGGTGACATTGGAGTATCTAGGTGACATTAGGGTTTTGGTTGATTTGTGTCTTAAGGTGTTATTCTAGTACGAACTCTATGATAGATCAAACGGAAAGAATAGCTTCGTGTTATTTTACTATGGACTCTTGAATAGATCGATCAGAAAGGATAAGTTTGAGGTGGTTACATACCTACCATAATCTCTTCATTTGTTCTCCGCTATTAATGACTTTGGAGTGACTCTTTGTTGCATGTTGAGGGATTGTTATATGATCTAATTATGTTATTATTTTTGAGAGAACTTGCAATAGTGAAAGTATGAACCCTAGGCCTTGTTTCCTAGCATTGCAATACCGTTTGTGTTCACTTTTATCATTAGTTACCTTGCTGTTTTTATAATTTCAGATTACAAAAACATATGTCTACCATCCATATTGCACTTCTATCACCATCTCTTCGCCGAACTAGTGCACCTATACAATTTACCATTGTATTGGGTGTGTTGGCGACACAAGAGACTCTTTGTTATTTGGTTGCAGGGTTGCTCGAGAGAGACCATCTTCATCCTACGCCTCCCACGGATTGATAAACCTTAGGTCATCCACTTGAGGGAAATTTGCTACTGTCCTACAAACCTCTGCACTTGGAGGCCCAACAATGTCTACAAGAAGAAGGTTGTGTAGTATACATCAGGGTGCTCCAAAGGATAAGAAGAACAATGTGAAGGGTGGTGATGTCAAAAAGGGCAATGCCACCCCTTCCAACAAAGCCGGCGACTTTAACCCTTCTTATGTATTGTGCTGTGCTAGTGATGGGCATGTGGTATGTCTCCAACGTATCTATTATTTTTTAATGCGCCATGCTACTTTATTTACTATTTTGGACTATATTGGGCTTTATTTTCCACTTTATATTATTTTTGGGACTAACCTATTAACCGGAGGCCCAGCAAGAATTGCTGTTTTTTGCCTATTTCAGTGTTTCGTAGAAATGGAATATCAAACGGAGTCCAAACGGAATGAAACCTTCGGGAATGTGATTTTCGCACCGAACGTGATACAGGAGACTTGGACCCTACTCCAAGAAGTAACCGAGGAGGTCACGAGGGTGGGGGGCGTGTCCCCCCTAGGGCGCGCCCCCTACCTCATGAGCCCCCTGTTGCTCCACCGACGTACTCCTTCCTCCTATATATAGCTACGTACCCCCGACAGATCAAATACGGAGCCAAAAACCTAATTCCACCGCCGCAACTTTCTGTATCCACGAGATCCCATCTTGGGGCCTATTCCGGAGCTTCGCCGGAGGGGCCATCTACCATGGAGGGCTTCTACATCAACACCATAGCCTCTCTGATGAAGTGTGAGTAGTTTACTTCAGACCTTCGGGTCCATAGCTAGTAGCTAGATGGCTTCTTCTCTCTTTTTGGATCTCAATACAATGTCCCCCCCCTCTCTTGTGGAGATCTATTCGATGTAATCTTCTTTTTGCGGTGTGTTTGTTGAGACCGATGAATTGTGGATTTATGATCCAGATTATCTATGAATAATATTTGAATCTTCTCTGAATTCTTTTATGTATGATTGAGTTATCTTTGCAAGTCTCTTCGAATTATCCGTTTAGTTTGGCCAACTAGATTGGTAGTTCTTGCAATGGTAGAAGTGTTTAGCTTTGGGTTCAATCTTGCGGTGTCCTTTCCCAGTGACAGCAGGGGCAGCAAGGCACGTATTGTATTGTTGCCATCGAGGATAACAAGATGGGGTTTTTATCATATTGCATGAATTTATCCCTCTACATCATGTCATCTTGCTTAAGGCGTTACTCTGTTTTTAACTTAATATTCTAGATGCATGCTGGATAGCGGTCGATGAGTGGAGTAATAGTAGTAGATGCAGAATCGTTTCGATCTACTTGTCTCGGACGTGATGCCTATATACATGATCATACCTAGATATACTCATAATTATGCTCAATTCTGTCAATTGCTCAACAGTAATTTGTTCACCCACCGTAGACTACTTATGCTCTTGAGAGAAGCCACTAGTGAAACCTATGGCCCCCGGGTATATTCTCGTCATATCAATCTCTATCACTTTATTATTTGCTTTGTTTTTTTACTTTGCCTTTTACTTTTCACTTTGCATCTTTATATCAAAAATACCAAAAATATTATTTATCATCTCTATCAGATCTCACCCTCGTAAGTGACTGTGAAGGGATTGACAACCCCTAATCTCATTGGATGCGAGTATCTATCGTTTTGTGTAGGTACGAGGGACTTGTGCGTGGTCTCCTACTGGATTGAGACCTTGATTCTCAAAAATTGAGGGAAATACTTACGCTACTTTACTGCATCATCCTCTCCTCTTCGGGGAAAACCAACACAGTGCTCAAGAGGTAGCAAGAAGGATTTATGGCGCCGTTGTCGAGGAGGCTCACACAAGCAAGTCAACCATACCAAGTACCCATCACAATCCCTATCTCTCGCATTACATTATTTGCCTCTCGTTTTCCTCTCCCCCACTTCACCCTTGCCGTTTTATTCGCCCTCTCTTTCCCAATCTCCTCCTCTCTTTCCCGTTTGCCTTTTTCCCTTTGCCTTTTTGTTTGCTTGTGTGCTGGATTACTTGTTGCCATGGTGCAAGATAATACCAAATTGTGTGACTTCTCGAATACCAATAATAATGATTTCCTTAGTACTCCGATTGCTCCTCTTAATAATGATGAGTATTGTGAAATCAATACCGCTTTGCTGAATCTTGTTATGAAAGATCAATTCGCCGGCCTTCCTAGTGAAGATGCCGCTACTCATCTAAACAATTTTGTTGATTTGTGTGATATGCAAAAGAAGAAAGATACGGATAACAATATTGTCAAATTCAAGTTATTTCCGTTTTCACTTAGAGATCATGCTAAAATTTGGTTTTTGTCTTTGCCTAAAAATAGTATTGATTTTTGGAACAAGTGCAAAGATGCTTTTATCTCTAAGTATTTTCCTCTCGCTAAGATCATCACTCTTAGGAACGATATTATTAATTTTAAACAACTTGATCATGAGCATGTTGCCCAATTTGGGAAAGAATGAAATTGATGCTTCGCAATTGCCCTACTCATGGTTTGAATTTATGGATGATCATACAAAAATTTTATGCCGGATTGAATTTTGCTTCTAGAAATCTTTTAGATTCGGCCGCGGGAGGCACGTTTATGGAAATTACGTTAGGAGATGCTACAAAATTGCTTGATAATATTATGGCCAATTATTCTCAATGGCACACCAAAAGATCTTCTAGTAAAGAAGTGCATGCTATAGAAGAAATCAATGTTTTGAGTGAAAAGATGGATGGACTTATGAAGATGTTTGCTACTAAAAATACTTCTCTTGATCTCAATGATATGCCTTTGTCTACTTTGATTGAGAATAATAATGAATCTATGGATGTGAATTTCGTTGGTAGGAATAGTTTTGGAAACAACGCGTATAGAGGGAATTTTAATCCTGGGCCTTATCCTACTAATCCTTCTAATAATTATGGAAACTCCTACAACAACTCTTATGGAAATTTTAATAAGATGCCCTATGAATTTGAGAATAGTGTTAAAGAGTTTATGAATTCACAAAAGAATTTTAATGCTTTGCTTGAAGATAAATTGCTTAAAGTTGATGATTTGGCTAGGAACATTGATAGAATTTCTCTTGAAATTGATTCTTTAAAGCTTAGATCTATCCCTCCTAAGCACGATATCAATGAGTCCCTCAAAGCCATGAGAATTTCCATTGATGAGTGCAAGGAGAGAACTGCTAGGATGCATGCTTCCAAAGATGCCTTTATTAAAGCGTGTTCTTCCAATTCCTATGAAAATCAAGATGAAGATCTAAAAGTTATTGATGTGTCCCCTATTAAATCTTTGTTTTGCAATATGAATCTTGATGAAACTGAATATGATCTTCCATTACCTAGAAGGCGTTCTAAGAATTCGGAGTTTCTAGATCTTGATGATGAAATTGATGAAAGTGGGATTGAAAGAAATAAAAACCTAGATGTTGCTAAACCCACTCTTTTGGATCTCAAGGAATTTAATTATGAAAATTGCACTTTGATTGGTTGTATTTCCTTGTTGCAATCCGTGCTAGATTCTCCTCATGCTTATAGTCAAAATAAGGCCTTTACCGAACACATTGTTGATGCCTTGATGCAATCTTATGAAGAAACACTTGAGTTGTAAGGTTCTATCCCTAGAAAACTCTATGATGAGTGGGAACCTACTATTAAAACTAAAATTAAAGATTATGAGTTTCATGCTTTGTGCGATTTGGGTGCTAGTGTTTCTACTATTCCCAAAACTTTGTGTGATTTGCTAGATTTCTGTGACTTTGATGATTGCTCTCTAAACTTGCATCTTGCGGATTCTACTATTAAAAAGCCTATGGGAAGAATTAATGATGTTCTTATTTTTGCAAATAGGAATTATGTGCCCGTAGATTTTATCGTTCTCGATATAGATTGCAATGCTTCATGTCCCATTATTCTTGGTAGACCTTTCCATAGAACGATTGGTGCAATTATTGATATGAAGGAAGGGAATATTAAATTCCAATTTCCCTTAAAGAAGGGCATGGAACACTTCCCTAGAAAGAAAGTAAAATTACCATATGAATCTATCATGAGAGCCACTTATGGATTGCCTACCAAAGATGGCAAAACCTAGATCTATCCTTGCTTTTATGCCTAGCTAGGGGCGTTAAACGATAGCGCTTGTTGGGAGGCAACCCAATTTTCTTTTTCTTTTTTTGTTTCTTGTTTCTGTTTAGGAATAAATAATTCATCTAGCCTCTGTTTGGATGTGGTTCTATGTTTTAATTAATGTTTGTGCCAAGTAGAACCTATAGGATAACCTACGATGATAGTTGATTTGATTCTGCTGAAAAACAGAAACTTTGCACGCACGAATATAATTTTGTTAAATCACAGGAACGTGATTTTGCGTCGATTCTTTTTGATGCTGTTCAATAGACAAATTTTCCAGGACTTCCTATTATTCTGGAATTTTTAGAGTTCCAGAAGTTTGCGTTAGTTACAGATTTCTACAGACTGTTCTGTTTTTGACAGATTCTGTTTTGCGTGTGTTGTTTGCTTATTTTGATGAATCTATGGCTAGTAAAATAGTTTATAATCCATAGAGAAGTTGGAATATAGTAGGTTTAACACCAATGTAAATAAAGGATGAGTTCATTACAGTACCTTGAAGTAGTCTTTTGTTTTCTTTCACTAACGGAGCTCACGAGATTTCTATTGAGTTTTGTGTTGTGAAGTTTTCAAGTTTTTGGGTGAATTCTTTTGATTGATTATGGAACAAGGAGTGGCAAGATACTAAGCTTGGGGATGCCCATGGCACCCCCAAGATAATCTAAGGACACAAAAAAGTGAAAGCTTGGGGATGCCCCGGAAGGCATCCCCTCTTTCTTCTACTTCCATCGGTAATTTACTTGGAGCTATATTTTTATTCACCACATGTTATGTGTTTTGCTTGGAGCGTCTTGTATCATTTGTGTCTTTGCTTGTTAGTTTACCACAATCATCCTTGATGTAAACACATTTTGAGAGAGCCATACATGAATTGGAATTTGCTAGAATACTCTATGTGCTTCACTTATATCTTTTGAGCGTGATAATTTTTGCTCTAGTACTTCACTTAGATCTTTTAGAGCACGGTGGTGGATTTGTTTTAAAGAAACTATTGATCTCTCATGCTTCACTTAGATTATTTTGGGAGTTGTTATTAGCATGGTAATTTGTTTAATGATAATATACATGGTATTCAAGATATGTGAAACTTTCTTTTGAGTGCGTTGAATACTAAGATAAGTTTGATGCTTGATAATTGTTTTGAGATATGGAGGTGATAATATCAAAGTAATGCTAGTTGGGTGATTATGAATTTAAAGAATGCTTGTGTTGAAGTTTGTGATTCCCGTAGCATGCATGTATGGTGAACCGCTTTGTGATGAAGTTGGAGCACAATTTTATTTATTGATTGTCTTCCTTATGAGTGGCGGTCGGGGACGAGCGATGGTCTTTTCCTACCAATCTATCCCCCTAGGAGCATGCGCGTAGTGCTTTGGTTTTTTATGACTTCTAAATTTTTGCAACAAGTGCATGAGTTCTTATGATTAATGTTGAGTCCATGGATTATACGCACTCTCACCTTTCCGCCTTTGCTAGCCTCTCTAATACCGCACACTTTTCGCCGGTATCATACACCCACCATATACCTTCCTCAAAAAAGCCACCATACCTACCTATTATGGCATTTCCATAGCCATTCCAAGATATATTCCCATGAAACTTTCCACCGTTCCGTTTATTATGACACGCTCCATCATTGTCATATTGCTTTTTGCATGAACATGTAGTTGACATTGTATTTGTGGCAAGGCCACATTCATAATTTTCATACATGTCGCTCTTGATTCATTGCACATCCCAGTACACCGCCAGAGGCATTCATATAGAGTCATATTTTGTTCTAAGTATCGAGTTGTAATTTTTGAGTTGTAAGAAAAATAAAAGTGTGATGATCATCATTATTAGATCATTGTCCCGGTGAGGAAAGGATGATGGAGACTATGATTCCCCCATAAGTCGGGATGAGACTGCAGATGAAAAAAAAGAAAGGCCATAAAAAAAAGAGAAAAGGCCCAAACAAAAAAAATGAGAGAAAAGAGAGAAGGGACAATGCTACTATCCTTTTACCACACTTGTGCTTCAATGTAGCACCATGATCTTCATAATAAGAGAGTCTCATATGTTGTCACTTTCATATACTAGTGGGAATTTTTCATTATAGAACTTGTCTTGTATATTCCAATGATGGGCTTCCTCAAAAGTGCCCTAGGTCTTCGTGAGCAAGCAAGTTGGATGCACACCCACTTAGTTTCTTTTGTTGAGCTTTCATATACTTATAGCTCTAGTGCATCCATTGCATGGCAATCCCTACTCACTCACATTGATATCTATTGATGGGCATCTCCATAGCCCGTTGATACGCCTAGTTGATGTGAGACTATCTCCTCCTTTTTGTCTTCTCCACAACCACCATTCTATTCCACCTATAGTGATATGTCCATGGCTCACACTCATGTATTGCGTGAAAGTTGAAAGAGTTTGATATTAATAAAGTATGAAACAATTGCTTGGCTCGTCATCGGGGTTGTGCATGATTAAATACTTTGTGTGATGAAGATAGAGCAACAACCAGACTATATGATTTTGTAGGGATAACTTTCTTTAGCCATGTTATTTTGAGAAGACATGATTTCTTTGATTAGTATGCTTGAAGTATTATTACTTTTATGCCAATATGAACTTTTGTCTTGAATCTTTCTGATCTGAATATTCATGCCACAATTAAGAAGATTTACATTGAAATTATGCTAAAGTATCAATCCGCATCAAAAATTCTTTTTTATCATTTACCTACTCGAGGACGAGGAGGAATTAAGCTTGGGGATGCTTGAAACGTCTCCAACGTATCTATAATTTTTGATTGCTCCATGCCACTTTATTTACTATTTTGGACTATATTGGGCTTTATTTTCCACTTTTATATTATTTTTGGGACAAACCTATTAACCGGAGGCCCAGCCCGAAATTGCTGTTTTTTTTGCCTATTTCAGTGTTTCGAAGAAACGGAATATCAAACAGAGTCCAAACGGAATGAAACCTTCGGGAACGTGATTTTCTCACCAAACGTGATCCAGGAGACTTGGACCCTACTCCAAGAAGTAACCGAGGAGGTCACGAGGGTGGGGGCCGTACTCCTTCCTCCTATATATACCTACGTACCCCCGACAGATCAAATACGGAGCTAAAAACCTAATTCCACCGCCGCAACTTTCTGTATCCACGAGATCCCATCTTGGGGCCTGTTTTGGAGCTCCGCCGGAGGGGGCATCTACCACGGAGGGCTTCTACATCAACACCATAGCCTTTCCGATGAAGTGTGAGTAGTTTACTTCCGACCTTCGGGTCCATAGCTAGTAGCTAGATGGCTTCTTCTCTCTTTTTGGATCTCAATACAATGTTCTCCCCCTCTCTTGTGGACATCTATTCGATGTAATCTTCTTTTTGTGGTGTGTTTGTTGAGACCGATGAATTGTGGGTTTATGATCCAGATTATCTATGAATAATATTTGAATCTTCTCTGAATTCTTTTATGTATGATTGAGTTATCTTTGCAAGTCTCTTTGAATTATCCGTTTGGTTTGGCCAACTAGATTGCTAGTTCTTGCAATGGGAGAAGTGTTTAGCTTTGGGTTCAATCTTGCGGTGTCCTTTCCGAGTGACAGCAGGGGCAGCAAGGCACGTATTGTATTGTTGCCATCGAGGATAACAAGATGGTTTTTTTATCATATTGCATGAATTTATCCCTCTACATCATGTCATCTTGCTTAAGGCGTTACTCTGTTTTTAACTTAATACTCTAGATGCATGCTGGATAGCGGTCAATGAGTGGAGTAATAGTAGTAGATGCAGAATGATTTCGATCTACTAGTCTCGAACGTGATGCCTATATACATGATCATACCTAGATATACTAATAATTATGCTCAATTCTGTCAATTGCTCAACATTAATTTGTTCACCCACCGTAGAGTACTTATCCTCTTGAGAGAAGCCACTAGTGAAACCTATGGCCCCTGGGTCTATTCTCATCATATCAATCTCTATCACTTTATTATTTGCTTTGTTTTTACTTTTCCTTTTACTTTTCACTTTGCATCTTTATATCAAAAATACCAAAAATATTATTTATCATCTCTATCAGATCTCACCCTCGTAAGTGACCGTGAAGGGATTGACAACCCCTAATCGCGTTGGTTGCGAGTAGCTATCGTTTTGTGTAGGTACGAGGGACTTGTGCGTGGTCTCCTACTGGATTGATACCTTGGTTCTCAAAAACTGAGGGAAATACTTACGCTACTTTACTGCATCATCCTCTCCTCTTCGGGGAAAACCAACGCAGTGCTCAAGAGGTAGCAGCATGTTTATGCTAAATTTGTTGGTTCTCCTTATGAGTACATTGAATGGTCTATTTGGGTTCCTAAGACCCTTGTTACTAACATCAAAGGACCATTACAAAATGGGTACCTACAACCAAGCATTGATCTCTTGTAGGTGTTTGCTTCCGGTGGGGGATCAAGGTTGCTTGATAGTGGAGCCACAAATCATTTGACTGGAAGCAAGGACTTGGTGGTGGACGTGCACTAGATCCCATCTATGCCCACCAACGTCGAGTGGGGTGGTGTCTCGTCTTCTAAGGTATTGGGTCTTGGCAAGGTTGTCATTTCTCATGATCTCGCGATCAAGAAAGTCATGCTTGTTGAGTCCCTTGCATACAATCTATTTTTTGTTTGTCAACTTGCACTCATGGGCTTTGCCACATTATTTGATATTGATACCGTGGCCCTCTTGTGGAGCAAGACTCTTAAAGTAGCCTTTGTTGGGCATGTCGAGAACGGTCTTTATGTGATTAACTTTTTGGAGCGACCCACTAAGACCGCGACATGCCTAATGGCTAAAGTTGATGTGGGGTGGCTTTGGCATCGCCATTTAGCCCACATCAATATGAGATCTTTGAAAAGTCTTCTCAAGGGGGACCATGTCCGTGGACTAACAAATGTTAGTTTTGCCAAAGATCGTGCTTGCAGTGCTTGTATCGAAGGAAAGCTAAATGAGAAGGCTCACCCTCCCATGACTATCATCTACTCGAAGAGACCCTTGGATCTCCTTCACATGGATCTCTTTGGCCCTCCATCCTTTGACAGTCTTGTGTTAGAAAGTATTGCTTGGTGATTGTGGATGATTATTCAAGATATACTTGGGTATATTTCTTCAAGAGAAAGAGTGAGACCCAACAAACCATCATCGACTTTTCAAATGAAGCTCAACGTCAACAAGATGCAAAGATCTTGACAATAAGAAGTGACAACGGCACCAAGTTCAAGTACTACACCTTGGATGAGTTTCTTAGTGGTGAGGGGATCAAGCATCAATACTCTGCACCTTACACCCCTCAAAAAAATGGTGTCACGGAGAGGAAGAACCAGACGTTGATGGATACGGCAAGGACCATGATGGCAGAGTTCAAGTCTCCTTACAAATTTTTGGGCCGAAGCCATTAACACCGCATGTCATGCATCCAATCGTCTCTATCTCCACAAAGGCTTGAACAATACTCCTTATGAAATACTCACCGGTAACAAGCCCAACCTCAAGTACCTCTGGGTGTTCGGGTGTAAGTGTTTATTCTCAAGAAAGGTGTTCATTTATCTAAATTTGAGGCTAGAGCTCATGAGGGCATATTTGTTGGTTATGCTACAAACTCTCATGCTTACCGTGTCCTCAACAAGTCCACGGGACTCATTGAGGAGACGTGTAACATGGAGTTTGACGAGAATAACGGCTCCCAAGTGGAGCAAAGTGGTACTTGTGATGTAGGTGATGAAATTCCTCCCCAAGCCATAAGAAGAATGGGTGTTGGTCATATCCTACCCATTGAGGAATCCCTTGTGGACGAAGGAGAAGGACAATGCTCCACTCAAGTGGAGCCATCACCGACCCAAGACCCACACGCTTCCGAAGAACAAAGTGAAGGACCTCAACCACATGAACAAGATCAAGGGCAAGATCTACCTAAAGATGGTGGTGAGCCATCAAGTGGTTACCAAGGTCAAGTTCTCCCTTTCGAGAAAGTTCAAGATCAAGGGCAAACTCAAGATCAAGAACAAGCTCAAGACGGCGCTCAAGATGATCAAGTTACCCCTCCTCTTTTCACACCCGAGGAGGAATTAGAGCGTCGTGCCGTGAAGATCGCTTCCAAGCTCACAACCAAAGGTCATCTCATGGAGAATGTGGTTAGAAGCCTAATAAAGGGGGTAAGCACTCGTAGACATTAGCAAACTATTGTGAACATCGCGCGTTTGTTTCTTGTGTCGAACCCCAAAAGGTCTATGAGGCGCTCGAGGATCCGGATTGGCTCAATGCCATGCATGAAGAACTAAATAACTTCGAGCACAACCAAGTGTGGAAATTAGTGCCAAGGCCAACCGGGAATCATAATGTCATTGGAACCAAGTTTATATTAAAGAACAAGCAAGATGCTCATGGAATCATTGTTCGCAACAAGGTTTGTTTGGTGGCACAAGGCTACTCCCAAGTCGAGGGTATCAACTATGGTGAAACCTTTGCTCCCGTTGCTTGCCTTGAATCTATTCGTTTGTTGATTGCTTATGCTAATCATCATAATTTCAACTTGCAACAAATGGATGTGAAAAGTGCTTTTCTCAATGGTCCCATTACTGAGTTGGTGTATGTCAAACAACCCCCGGGGTTTGAGGATCCCTATTTCCATGATCATGTGTACCAACTCAATAAGGCACTCTATGGCCTTAAACAAGACCGACGTGCGTGGTATGAGCATCTTACTGAGTTGTTGCAAGATCATGGGTTCAAAATTCGGAAAATCGACCCCACTCTTTTTACTAAGAAGGTCAAAGGGGAGTTGTTTGTGTGCCAACTATATGTTGATGATATTATCTTTGGTTCCCCTAACAAAGCCTCCATTGAGGAATTTGCCACTCTCATGACCTCAAAGTTCAAGATGTCCATGATGGCAGAGTTGAAGTTCTTTCTCGGGTTCGAAATCAAGCAAAGAAGAGAAGGAACCTTCATCAACCAAGCCAAATACACTCAATACATGCTCAAGAGATTCAAGCTAAGTGAGGCCAAGCCGGCCTCCACTCCAATGCCCGTCAAATGCCAACTTGACATTGATCCCAATGGTAAAGCGATGGATCTAAAGGTATATCGCTCCATGATTGGATCCTTGCTTTACCTTTGTGCATATAGACCGGATATCATGTTGAGTGTGGGAATTTGTGCGAGGTTTCAAGCCGCACCTAAGGAAAGCCACTTTGTGGCGGTCAAGCAAATCTTTCGATATTTTGTTCATACCCCAAACGTTGGCTTATGGTACCCAAGAGGAGCCAACTTTGATCATTTGGGCTATTCGGACACAGATTGGGAGGGAGACAAAGTGGACAGGAAGTCCAACTCCGGAGGGTGCCAATATCTTGGTTGCTCTTTGGTGACTTGGTCTTCTAAGAAGCAAAGTTGTGTTTCTCTCTCATCCATCGAAGCGGAGTATGTGGCTGCCGGTAGTTGTTGTGATCAACTTTTATGGATGAGACAAACTTTGAAGGATTACGATGTCACTTGTGACGAAGTGCCTCTTTGGTGTGACAATGAAAGTGCCATCAAGATCTCTCTCAACCCGGTGCAACACTTCAAGACGAAACATATTGAGATTCGGTATCATGTCATACGGGATCACATTAGGCGAGGGGAGATCAAGCTCAAGTATGTCAACACTCATGATAACCTTGCAGACATTTTCACGAAGCCCTTGGATGAAGCAAGATTTTGCGAGTTAGGGCATGAGCTAAATATCATTGATTCGAGCAATGTAGCTTGAACCCTTGCACACCCAACCATACTCAACTTGTTGTCTTGTTTAGATGTAGGCATGGATGATACGTCTCCAATGTATCTATAATTTTTGATTGTTCCATGCTATTATATTACCCGTTTTGGATGTTTATGGGCTTTACTCTACACTTTTATATCATTTTAGGAACTAACCTACTAACCGGAGGCCCAGCCGGAATTGCTATTTTTTTTGCCTATTTCAGTGTTTCAAAGAAAAGGAATATCAAACGGATTCCAAACGGGATGAAACCTTCGGGAGCGATCTTTTTGGAACAAATGCAAACCAGGAGACTTGGAGTGGACGTCAAGCAACAAACGAGGCGGCCACGAAGGTGCCCGGTGCGCCCCCTGGGGGTGGGCGTGCTCCCCACCCTCGTGGGCCCCTCGTTGCTCCACCGACGTACTTCCTTCGCCTATATATACTCCCGTACCCTAAAAACATCCAGGAGCACCACGAAAACCTAATTCCACCACCGCAACCTTCTTTATCCGTGAGATCCCATCTTGGAGCCTTCGCCGGCGCTCCACCAAAGGGGGAATCGACCATGGAGGGCCTCTACATCATCTCCAAGGCCTCTCCTATGAGTTGTGAGTAGTTTACCACAAACCTTCGGGTCCATAGTTATTAGCTAGATGACTTCTTCTCTCTCTTTGAATCTCAATACCAAGTTCTCCTTGATCTTCTTGGAGATCTATTCGATGTAACTCTTTTTGCGGTGTGTTTGTCGAGATCCGATGAATTGTGGGTTTATGCTCAAGTTTATCTATGAGATTGGTTATCTTTGCAAGTTTCTTCGTATCATCAGTTTGGTTTGGCCTACTAGATTGATCTTTCTTGCAAAGGAAGAAGTGCTTAGCTTTTGGTTCAATCTTGCGGTGTCCTTTCCCAGTGACAGCAGGGGCAGCAAGGCACGTATTGTATTGTTGCCATCAAGGATAAAAAGATGGGGTTTATATCATATTGCATGAGTTTATCCCTCTACATCATGTCATCTTTCTTAATGCACTACAAAAAAAATACACTTCCGTGATGATACGTGTTTGTCACAGTAGGTCACGTTTTTTGTCATGCATGTACATCCATGACAATTTTATGACAGAATCAAGATAGTCATACCTGTGCTGTCGTAGAAGTGTTCCATGACATTACCAAAATTATCATCACGGAAGTGTCCACTTCCATGACGATAAATCACGCATCATAGAAGTGCTTTCGTCAAGGGTGACCACATGTGGCATCCACCGTAACGGAACGCCGTTAAGCTACCGGGTCGGGTTTTGGATCCGATAACCCGTTAATAGCCTCGACCAATGGGGATTTTCCACGTGTAAAATCATCATTGGCTGGAGGAAACACGTGTCGGCTCATCATTGGGACAGGTCTCATCCACTCATTGGATAGAAGGCGCCTACGATATGTCGACACGTGGCACGGCCCAACAGAGGCCCATTCCTGTGAAAAGGCCAGCCTGTTTGACTTGGTCAAAAGGTGGCGGGCCGGCCCATGGAAAGCCTGTTAACGGCATGTTCGCATATAGCCCATTTACAGCCCGCTAACCCAAGGCCCGTTACGTCCTATCCGAATTAGGCATAGTAGCATCATCTGGGCCATCCAATATGATTCCATCCCGTTTTCACTTCTAGCCCATGTATGGCCCATGACGTCTTTCGGCCCATATGAGGCCCTTTGTAACTCTTGGCCCATTAACGGCCCATGGTGAAACTGACCCATAATGAACAGTGTATCACTTTACACCCATTAACGGCCCATGGTGAAACTGGCCCGTAATGAACATTGTATCACTTTATACCCATTAACGGCCCGTTATTCCGTTGGGCCGTTTCCAGCCCAAGTTATCTTTTGGCCTTTTGAGGGCCCATTTATTCTTGGGCTCATTTGCAACATTCGGTTAATTATGGCCAGTTATAGTCATTTTCTACTTGTGGGCCAAATTCAGCCCGTCATTACAGTCAGCCCGTTTGTGGACCCTTAATCTGTTGGGCCATTTTCATAGCATCACCAAATACGGCCTATTAACGACCCGTTATGGTCAGCCCATAAAACATATGATTTCCACTCTAGCTCGTCTACGGCCCATTAAAGGCCCGTACAAGACCCATAAATGAGTCGGCCCTTACAAGGCCCATGGATCCTACAAGACGTAGAAGATCCATGGATCCTACAAGACGTAGAAGGCCCATGAATTTGACGGCCCATTGAAGGCCCATGGATCCGACAGCCCGTACATGGCCCATGGACTGTATGGCCCGTGGACGGCCATGGCCACTACAACGTTTGGGCGAGTTGCCCCCTGTTTGAACGATGTAGAATATTCAAAGAATTATCCTACTCAATACTATCACCTCTAAAAAACATACACTATACAACAAAGAGACCAAGGCATAGAAATGTAGAATAATCCTACACTATACAATAAAGAAATTACAACCGATTATACCCACTGGGCATTATGGTTCGGCACAGGTGATAATAAAGCATACACAAATAGGAAATTACATACAATGGGCAAATACAGCTCATACATAATGGACGCGCTTCAACTTAACTCCATTTGAACTATAATCTCTTCAGAAAATATGATTGGCTGGATTCAGATAGCACAAATTTTAGTCTGCAAAATCTCCAATTCCTTCCTGGTTACCTCAGTGTCTTGTTTCATTTTTTTGACTCCTGCATCTAATACCTGCATGTCCAGTCTCAACTTGTTGATTATATGTTGACAATAATGTACACGTTGTCTTGCCACCTCTAGTTGATGCTTGAGAACATCAGCACATTCCAATTCCAATCCATAATCATTCGGTAACGGCCATGCCACACTGCTCGCAGATCTTTGTGTTGATGTCACTTCATCCTGAAATGTTTCTGTAAGTACACATGACTAGGGCAAAAATATAGTTACAACAGTTAAGCGAGCAAGACACTATTTTGTACTACATGGCAAAACATGACTAACAATAATGTTACACATCACGAAGCATAAGTAGGTGATATTTTAAAAATTATAAAAAAGATAGTCTGTGCAGCCTGCATACAGAAATCCCTCTGAGCTCACTAGAGGAGCATGATGTTGGGGCCCAATCGAAAACACAGACAAGTTACAAATTTAGACAACATGTTGCGTATAAGTAAGCAAGCAGTTGGCCATTGTGTAGCTCAGTTAAAGTCTTAGGGAGCATAATGAACAGCAGAGGGTTTCATACAAACATACTACAGCAGACAAAACTATGCAATCATTAGCGTAGTATAAACTAGATTGTGAGCCTCATGCAATAATAGTTGGTTAATAGACTTCAAAGCTTCAGGCACACTTCGGCAGAGTAATTAAATGGTAAGGCCTTTAATTATGTCAACTAATAGTTATACAAGTACCCAACATCAGGCATGATTCTTTGGGCATCTCATTAACTCAGGACAAATAAAGCAATTGAAAAGAGAAACTAACTATGCTTGAAACAAACAAGGAATTGAACTGTTGAGTTGCATACAGTTACTTACCTTAACAGGTTGAAGAGGCTCAGCGCAGCTCCTACTTCTCTTGCAAGGCTCCTTCCTAACATCTTGTACTTGGAAATCCTCACTCTTATCTTCATTGCACCCCCTCTGCAAGGTGACACAAACTAGTTACTCATCTCCATGGAAGATAAATATGCATACTTTCCAGTCTGTGAACACAAAAGCATGAGATTATAACAAAACAACACCACATAATGAAACATGCCGCATCTCTTGCACTTGCACACAATGAAATGAGCATTTACTATGTCTGCACTATGTAAAAACTAGGCATACCTTCGAACTGGATCTCCAGGTACTCTTGGAGAGCCTACTTTAGTGTACAACCAAACCTTTATGTCACCTATGAGTTAGACAAGGCCCCACTATAGCAGCCCTTAGTGTTTAAATCATTCACAAGCTCTGTTAGAGTGTTAGGTCAAGAACAACAAGTAATCAAAGCAAATAGTCCTAGTATGGCTGGCTGATGCAAACAAGCAATTGAACAGATGTGTGAGCAAATCTTACATATCAGGAAAAGAAGCAAAGAAGGAGGCTTAAAGACCATCACTTGACTGACCAGATTTAAGGGGCATTTAAACATCATGTGCAACGTCTAAACTAACATAAACATTGCATATTCCAGATTCTACAATGGAATGCACATGTATTAGGTTAAGCCATGTATGATGATGCCTAAATGTACACTATAGCAGGCAGGAGTGATTCATCATTGCACGCACAATTGAATTGTAGGTTAAGGGCCAGTTCAATTCCGCCTTTTTAGGGCTTATTGTCAAAATAAGCCATAAAAGATGTAAAGAAGTCATTTTTGAGTTATGGGCTTAGGCTTAACTAATTTCACTTTGGAGGGGGGTGTTTCGGGTACAGCCTCACTAAAAATTGAAGGGAAGGGGAATAGTGAAATGACTCTATTGTCTGCCTATATTACACTCAAAATGCAACTGCTGACGCCCGTGTCACAGCTGACCCTCAAGTAAAAATAAACACGCAAGCGTTCATTGCCCTGCCCGCTTGCATCTCCTCTCCCCTTTGCCTCTACCTTGATCCCCTACCTACAGCACTAGGGTTCCTCCTGCGAGCCGTCGCCACTGGTCCCATCTGGCCTGGTCCTCGATGATGCTATGTCCAGCTGTGACACCCCAAAATTTTGTCCTTCTTTTAAGGGAATAAAAATTTTCCAGGATTTAAAACTTTGAATTTTTGAGCTCCATTTTGATTTTTGTTTAAATCATTTCCTTCCCTGTTATGATGAGTTTTTCCCAAAAAGAAAACTTTTCAAAAATGTTGTTGGACTTGTTTAACCTCTCAAGAAAAACTTTCCCTTTTCCAGTATAGCTAATTAACTAATTTAGTTGCTTGATCATTATCTTCTTGAAAAGGGTTTTTCTATGGTTAAATGACCATATTTGAACTGCAACCATTTGATAAATTCACTTAAAATTCCCATAAAAATTTGGAGATGTCATGTGATGTTTTTAAATCACTTTTATGCAAAAATATATTTCATTCATGAAATATTCTGAGCCCTACACTCAATTTTTCTTCTCTGGTCCAGAGTGCATTTTGCACTACAACCTATTTAAATATTTATTTAAAACTTCTACCAAAATTAAGGGAGGTCAGTAGGAGCCTATTGTTTCACTTTGTGCAACAACCTATTTATGTTCTTTGAAAAATTTGAGTGAATCAACCTCATCTTCATTCTGGACCAAGTTGATGGTTTGTACAGCAACCATGTTTTTACTTGCTCTTTAACCCTTGATTTTTTCTCCTACTTGTAGTCCCCCATGTTGAACCCTTAAGTCCAGGAGCATGCACCTTTTGGGTCATTTTTGGTTCATGAAATAATGTCAATTATTTCCTGTCCAGAATTGAAATTATGCTAAAGTTACACTAACAAGTTTCTGCTTTTGGCCAAATAACCTCACCACTCCCTCTTTCATCCATAGAGACACTGATCTGGAGATTTTTGCCACTCCAAGAAATGCCTAAGTGCCCTTGGCATTTTGTCAAACACCTGGTGTGCATGGCCAGTTTTGACATGATTTTGTCTTTGCATTGTGACCTTGCACCTCGGTTCATACTAGCATGTCCACTAGGATGCCAGTTGCTCCTAACCTGGGTCTGTTAATTGCCAGCCTCAACCGCGACCTCTAGCATGACATAGAATTTCGTCGAGCACGTCCCGTGCATGCACTGGGCGCGCCCAGAGCGCACATATTGCAGCCACGCGGCCGAGCCGACACGCTGGCCCCCACGGCTTTGGCCCGCTCTGCAGAACCTCGCCACACACTCCCCTTCTCTCAGCTACGCGCCAAGCAGCCCCGCCGCGCCCGACAGGCCAAACGCTAGCCGCCGCCGTCGCCCGACAGCCTCTGGCCATGTCGGTGCCGCCGAAGCCACTCCCACTCGCTACCTGCCCCTGGAGCAGTGCACTCTCGTCCACTAGCTCTTGCCGTCGTCCCCAGCCACGCCACGTTGCCCTGCAAGCTACAGCGAGGCGGTTCGCCGGAGAGCTTATCCGGCCGCCGCGGAACCGACCTCGACGAGCTATAAAAGGAGGCCCCCGAGCCACCCCGGGCACGCAGGAAGCCTTAGAGTGCTCCCCTAGTCCTCCCATGGCAGCCAATCGATTCGGGGAAGGTCTTCTTCCCCATCTCCAGCAACGGCAGCCGCCACCACTGCCCCGGCCAATTCGGCACCACCAGGGCCTCCCACTCTCCGTTCACTCCACCAAGAACCCCCTCATCCTCCCGTAAACCTTCCCCCTACTCCATTTCGATCGAGAACCACCGCCGCCCCGAAAACCACTTTCCCCGAAGCTTTCCTCCGCCGAGGAGCTCGCCGCCGGCAGCTCACCCCGTCCCCGCCGACCCAACGACTACCGGGAGGGCCGCCTCAACCTTGCAGATCCATCCCCACCCTCAGGGGCCCGCGAGGAGCAGCCAAACACCGGCGACGATCGCCGGAGCCCCGCTCCGCTCGGGCAAAGGAGGGAGACGACGCGCGGCGACTGGTCAAACCTGACGAGTGGGCCAGGCAGGCCCACTGTCAGTGACACCCCGCACCGTCTGCGTGGTTAAGTGGAGGTGTAAAGCCTCAAGTACGCCTCCTCTGTACCAAAAGCGTATTTCTATCTGAACCGTTTTCTTTTCTGTTTTATTTTAAATAACAGATTTGACCAAAATCTTTGACTGGCTATAAATTTTTAAATATAACTCCAAATGAGTTGATTCTTTTTCCTACCTTCCTTAAATTTGGTCTAGTTTATTTTAAGATTTATTTGAAAAAATTTCAAACAACTTTTTGGTTCTGTTTTTGAAATATGTGTTAATTCAAGTATATTTTTAAATAGGATTTTGGGAGAGAGAAGAAGCTTTCAAAAGTTTTGGAGAGCGCCTCACCCCTCCACAACATTGAAGGCAAGCATTCTGAACCCCGGCATAATATTTTTGGTGTGATCGTTGATACATTTATAACACCACCGCATTTCGAAGGACTTGTTATTTCATGTGATATGATCATATGCATGGGTGCATGTTGTAGATTCCCATGCTGTTGGAAATGGATTCACTTGTGATGATAATCACCCTCATATGCCTTGCATGTATACCGGCAGGAACCCGGGAAAAACCTCTGCCTTGGGTAGGCTTGAGTTTGTCGCCGGTCTCTGGCGGGACGGTTATGTCTGGTATGGCATGGTAAGGCGATATGAGAGGTGACTCTGATGGATGAAATATATTCGTCATGCTAATCATGCAGGGAACACTTGAACCTCCTGAGTCGACCGTAGATCGAGTCTTGTTCCAGTAACCCCCATATTTGTTTCGTACTAACACTCGTCTCTACAGCAAGTAGAGTACGGTTCAGTAAGTTGTCAACCTCTTTCCAGCACACACCATACAGAGAGGCCATGGTGGAAGATACCGGTTGTAGCTGGTAGGCAGGCCACCTGGTCCGGGGGCATGGGTGTTTCCGGTTGCGACCGATAGGGGAGGCCACCCCTTAGAGCGCGCGATATAAATTTGATCCCATGCTACGCGAGGTTGTAGCCTCCCCACTTAGAGTTTGCTTAACAGGTGTCTTGGGTGATTCCAGACACGTGTGAGATAAGCTGGTGTGTGCAAGTTAGGTGTGTTTTCAACAAAAAGACCGTAGACGGAATTAGTCCTGCTGGACTAGAGAAATCCGTTACTCGGGGGTAAAGAGTACACCCTCTGCAGAGAATAAACCTATTCGAATAGCCGTGTCCATGGTTAAGGATTATAGTCTGGGATGGGTCAGGTGTCGGTCTAGCGTCGGTCTTCGGAGGTGAAATGGTTAACCAGGAATGGAATTACTACTCGTGACTTGTGATATCTATGGTTATTATTGTTGACTAACCCGTGATATTATTACCAAATATCTCTAGGATGGTTCTACCTCCGGGATATTCACTATGATCATTTCTTTTAAAGCCCTTTAAGTGGTGTCGCCTAGACGCCCAACTGTGGCATTTCTTTTAAAGCCCTTTATGTGGTGTCGCCCAGACGCCCGACTGTGGCATTTCTTTTAAAGCCCTTTATGTGGCGTCGCTCAGACGCCCGACTGTGTCATTTCTTTTAAAGCCCTTTATGTGGCGTCGCTCAGACGCCCAACTGTGGCATTTCTTTTAAAGCCCTTTATGTGGCATCGCTCAGACGCCCGACTGTGGCATTACTTGTTATTTGTTTCATAAGTTTTTATACTACCATGTTATTGCAATTTTATAAATAACTTGCTTGCATGCATCAGAGTTCCATTTATCTACTATGACTGACGTCATGAGCATAAAATATTTTCAGCACATCATTGTTATATTATACCTGTGTTCATAATGTTTGCGAGTACATTCAAAGTACTCACTGGCTTGTCCCTGGCTATTGTCTTGGCCAGATTTTTCTTGCACGGAGAGGAGCGACGCGATGCCAGCCCCGGAAACCACTCAATGGAGATAGCAGCCTCGCGAAGATAGGAATTTAACCTGGTCAGCTGTTCCCGTGGGAAATGGAGTCCCATAGACACTGATGTTTCACAACCCGCTTCCGCCATCAACCACTAGAAACCATTTGTTGTACTCACAGGCCAGAATTGTCTTGTACTACATATTTTGTATTTTGCTTGGAATTTCTGTATCAAGTTGGAGCCTCATCAGCTAACAGTAATCCTGGGGCTGATGAGCACGACGGTCTTTTCTGGAAATTATTACCCGGAAAAAAAACCGGTCGCGACAGACTTGGTATCAGAGCCAGGCTGACCATTGGCTAATCCTATCTTAGCCAGGTCAATAAACTTAGGCAAACCAACCCACCAGACCTTAACCAAACCCCAGCCAAGCTTCTCATGCAAGATAGCCACACAGTGACCCAACACTTTTGGCAGTCCGTGCCCAACCTATCAACCTAACCTGTCACTCATGTGCCAGTGACCGGCCCCTAAATAGTCCTTTCTCGCAAGCGTTCGAAGGAAGATTCGGTCCCCTTTTTCCTATAAAAAGGGCGCGCTAACACCAAACCAGCACAACACAGCCGCTACCCCAAACCGAGCCACAATGCCTGGACCTATAGTGCACAACGAAACCACAGCAACCAACCTTGGAGGTTTTGTGACCATCCTTGCAAACCTCACCCGTCGTGCCTACACGCTAGAGGAGCCACCAGAATATGTTGTGTATCAAGGACCCATGAGCGGTGAAGACCGCCAATTCTGGGCCACTGTGCACATTTACAGTAGGAGTCTAGCACCCGAGCGTCCCTACCGGTTCACCGGAAGAACAACTTCCTTTGAGCCACAAGCCATCCAGCTAGCCGCTCGAGAGGCTATAGTTCATCTCAGGCACTTCTCGCCCAGAGTTAACTGTCGCTCGTTCCACTACTATCCCAGACGTGAAGGGTATGGTAGACCACCCCAAGTTGCTAATGGAGATCACGAGACGGACCCCGCATTGTTGCACCTAGTGCGCTATGTAAGTGCACTAGAGGCACTGTTCGACCAGATCACTATTGATCTAATCGCAGCTCGTGGAGAGCTGGTTCGTCGAGCCCCGGCGAGAGAAGAAAACGAGCCCAACACCGACAACCCAGTCGTGCTGTTTGGATAACCGATCGAGACCCCGAGATCTTCCCTAGCCATCGGCCAAGGTGCTGCGATAACCCCAGAAGTGCTTCATCGCATATTGGGAGCACACTCCAACGGGGTTGTGGCCAACAATCCCCGCGATGGTCATCATCACTACCCCGACCCTGCAGTTCCTCCGCCATCTCCGACTAATCCCGGCAGAGAGACACGTGGAGAAGCCTCGACATCCACCAGGCACGCCCGTTTAGACATAAACGAGGTAGACTAAGCCGTATGAGTAGCACCAAGTTTCAATGTATCCTCGCTTTGTAATCACACGACCATGTATATTAACGCAGCCTGTCGTTGTGCCTCTGTCTTAATAGTAGCCTTGCATATTTGGTCAGCGCATAACTGCATATTTTCCGGGCACAACTACCAAAACCAACCCGACGACAACCACAGTAACGCATTTTTTTATGAGATATGTGTATCCCTGACACTGACCCGACCTTTGGAGCTAAGCTGGCAAATTTTTACCTTTCACCACGGTAAAACGATCCGGCTCCATTGCTATATAAAGGCCACCTTGTGACCTTACCTAGCAACCCTCACTTTGTGCACAACACTCACGCTTTTTCCTGTCATGCCGAACCCCAGCATTCATTTGAGAACCCCAGATGCAACTCCAGGTAGCTTTGTCAAAATATTGTGGGATTTTACCCGCAGTACCATGGGTTCTACCCAGCCACCCCAGTACGAGCTGTTCAAATCGAGGATCACCCCATCCACCTCGGAATATTGGGCAGCAGTACACATTCCTCCTGTAGACCCCAATCAAGATCCAATAGAAGTTTCCTTCGTGGGGAAATCTATGCCAACCCCACACTTGGCCATAGAGGCTGCTGCGAAAGAAGCGATTGCTCGTCTTCGATCCGCAGTACCCTATGCCCGCGAACGAGGATATTATTACTTTCCGAGTCGTGCAGCACCCGGAGAAGTAACATCTTTTCCCAGTGGACGTATTGAGAGAGACCCAGTTCTGGCCAACCTTATCCAGTACATCATTGCTCAAGAGCATTTAAACCAGCGAGTGATGGATTATCTCCAGAGCCTCGCAGGTTTAAATCCTCAGATTGCCATCAGCAGACCACTGAGACCCGACACGGAGAGACGCATACATCGACTGGTCAATCCACTGCCTCCAATTGAAGAAGAATGTATTCCTTTACCAGAGACATTTTATCAGGACTCCGCCCAGTTACCATTTTCATTTTAGACGTCACTACTGTATTTGTTCTTTGCAGCATTTATTTATGTGTGTGACTTATGCGTAATACCCTGAGTTTGTACGACGAGTCAATTATTTGGCTTCTGCTAATGTGTGTAGTTTTTGTTGTGGTTTATGCTTCTTTAAATTAAATGTTTTTTTTCCTCGCAAAACCCTGGAGTGAGATTTTCTTTTCCCTGAGTTGCTACATCTACACTTTCTCACGACGTGGATTATTTAATTTCACTCAGGACCACGAGCAGACTCACAACCATAATCATTCGGACACATACACTGTTTGCAAAATTTTGCAACGGTGTTACATCCAGCTAATCACCCCCTAACAACAGTTAGCACCCGACACACTCCATCTACTCCTCATGATCACCACCACCGCGGAGAACCAACACCCAAGCCGCAGCATCGCGATACTCATCGAAGATTATCGCGCACAGGAGGACAGAGAGTCCCAGCAGCGTCGCCAGCCCTCCGCATATCAGGATCACAAACCAGTTCGGCATCGCCTCCGCCATTAGAGCCTCGACCGAGCTTCTGTATGCAGCAATGGAGAAAGAAGGAGGAGGAGAAGTGAGGCCAGGTGTGAGGAAGAAGAAAGAGGCACCCCGGCCGTTTTTATAGCTCGAGCTTGGTGTACGGTGGGCGAAGTCCACCAACGCCGCTCGTCGCCGATCGCCGGTGTTCGGAGTCGAATCCGCGAGCAGTGCTGACAGCGCGCTGGCCCGCGAGGTGAGTGCACGCTGCACCGGCAGCTAGCACGCCGCGCACTACCACGGTACGGCCTAAATGCCCTACACACTAGGCGTCGCTGGTGGAGAAAGCGCGCGGGAGAGAGAGGAGGAAGAAAGGGCCAGAGGGAGAAGAAGAGGAGACTGACAGTGGACCCCGGGTCCACCTGTCGGCCTGAGAGAGCACTGTGCTCTCGGGTACAACCAGCATATATCTAAATTTAGGAGTTATCCTAAATTTATATCCAGCATAGAAATCTCCCGTTTTTGTCCCGGACCGTAGACTTTTCTGCGCAGCCCCAGTTTTTCACACTGTGGTTTTTCACCACTTATTGCCCTCTCACTGTAGCCACATCTTTATTGCGTAAATTATTTTCTTAACACCACTTTTAGCAAATCTCGAGGGCGAGATTTTTCTTAAGGGGGTTAGTATTGTGACACCCCAAAATTTTGGCCTTGTTTTAAGGGAATAGAATTTTGCCAGGATTTAAAACTTTGAATTTTTGAGCTCCATTTTGATTTTTGTTTAAATCATTTCCTTCCCTGTTATGATGAGTTTTTCCCAAAAAGAAAACTTTTCAAAAATGTTGTTGGACTTGTTTAACCTCTCAAGAAAAACTTTCCCTTTTCCAGTATAACTAATTAACTAATTTAGTTGCTTGATCATTATCTTCTTGAAAAGGGTTTTTCTATGGTTAAATGACCATATTTGAACTGCAACCATTTGATAAATTCACTTAAAATTCCCATAAAAATTTGGAGATGTCATGTGATGTTTTTAAATCACTTTTATGCAAAAATATATTTCATTCATGAAATATTCTGAGCCCTACACTCAATTTTTCTTCTCTGGTCCAGAGTGCATTTTGCACTACAACCTATTTAAATATTTCTTTAAAACTTCTACCAAAATTAAGGGAGGTCAGTAGGAGCCTATTGTTTCACTTTGAGCAAAAACCTATTTATGTTCTTTGAAAAATTTGAGTGAATCAACCTCATCTTCATTCTGGACCAACTTGATGGTTTGTACAGCAACCATGTTTTTACTTGCTCTTTAAACCTTGATTTTTTCTCCTACTTGTAGTCCCCCATGTTAAACCCTTAAGTCCAGGAGCATGCACCTTTTGGGTCATTTTTGGTTCATGAAATAATGTCAATTATTTCCTGTCCAGAATTGAAATTCTGCTAAAGTTACACTAACAAGTTTCTGCTTTTGGCCAAATAACCTCACCACTCCCTCTTTCATCCACAGAGACACTGATCTGGAGATTTTTGCCACTCCAAGAAATGCCTAAGTGCCCTTGGCATTTTGTCAAACACCTGGTGTGCATGGCCAGTTTTGACATGATTTTGTCTTTGCATTGTGACCTTGCACCTCGGTTCATACTAGCATGTCCACTAGGATGCCAGTTGCTCCTAACCTGGGTTTGTTAATTGCCAGCCTCAACCGCGACCTCTAGCATGACATAGCATTTCGTCGAGCATGTCTCGTGCG
Organism: Triticum dicoccoides; assembly: GCF_002162155.2. Taxonomy (NCBI): domain Eukaryota; kingdom Viridiplantae; phylum Streptophyta; class Magnoliopsida; order Poales; family Poaceae; genus Triticum; species Triticum dicoccoides. The sequence continues at coordinate 116,748,776 of NC_041391.1, read as the reverse complement.
TGCACTGGGCGCGCCCAGAGCGCGCGTATTGCAGCCACGCGGCCGAGCCGACACGCTGGCCCCCACGGCTTTGGCCCGCTCTGCAGAACCTCGCCACACGCTCCCCTTCTCTCAGCTATGCGCCAAGCAGCCCCGCCGCGCCCGCCAGGCCAAACGCTAGCCGCCGCCGTCGCCCGACAGCCTCTGGCCATGTCGGTGCCGCCCAAGCCACTCCCACTCGCCACCTGCCCCTGGAGCAGTGCACTCTCGTCCACTAGCTCTTGCCGTCGTCCCCAGCCACGCCACGTTGCCCTGCAAGCTACAGCGAGGCGGTTCGCCGGAGAGCTTATCTGGCCGCCGCGGAACCGACCTCGACGAGCTATAAAAGGAGGCCCCCGAGCCACCCCGGGCAAGCAGGAAGCCTTAGAGTGCTGCAGCATGCGCAGAGGAGGGGACGGCCACGCGGAGGCTTCTGGTGGTGCGGGCTGTGCTGGATGGCGCCGAAAGGCAGGGCTGGCCCCTGTTGGCCGCCACGGGTGGTTCTGCTACCGCAGAAGACGTCGGCATTGGTGAGACACGTCGCCACCGATGCTCATGCTCGTCCAAATGACCGTGCGGCACGATGGAAAAGAAGAAGGAGCAGTGAGCATCGAGCCGGAGCGAGCACTGGCGAGATTGACACCACGGCTCTGAAGAAAACGATGTTGACGACAGAACTGGATACTGAAATCTGAACTTTTCTGAATTTTGAAAAGAAACAGTGCACGCCAACTGTTCGATGAAATGATTTTGGCATGTGGAAAATTTTCCTTGAGCTGATCTTTGGTGAGGTGACCTGTTGATGCATCTAGAGGCTGCCTGGTTTATCTCAGAATTTTAGGAGAAGAAAAAGAATGAATTTCACCATAATTTGCAAATCTGGTTCAAACTTGCAGCAAGCATATTTTGAAAATTTTGCACTGTGGACCAGTGGATCTAGATGGATCTAGGTTGAGGGTACTAAAACTAGCCAGAGGAGTTTATTTGGGACCAAGACTCAAAGGGATTCTGGTGGTTCCTTTGTAAATCATCAAGGCCCAAATAAATGACAGAAGATGCTTTTGAGGGAAAATAAATATAAGAAAAATTTAAGGGAGGTAGGGACTTGTTGGAATGGGATGCTTGGTTTGATCCAAATTGGGGTGGTGGGTTTTGGAAGAAATATTTTCAACATGAGTCATAGCAAGAGAAATTTCCTTGAGTAGAAGGAATACCCCATAATTTAAAGGAACTCATTTTAATAAAAGAAATATTAAAACAACCCAAGAAAATTTGTGTTGACCCAACACATGTTGAAGAATCCTCAAGACCAAAGATCAATATTGAGAAGAGCTCCTAAAAAAATATTTGTCATAAAAGGTTTTGAGAAGAAGAGCCCTTCTATTAGCAAAAATTCAAATAACCCCCTTTAAATCAAATAAAGAATTTAATAAACCAAATCAAAATTTTTGGAGTGTTACAACACCTACCCCCTTAGGAAAAATCTCGTCCCCGAGATTTCAGCTGATCCTCAAATAAGTGTGGGTGCTCTGTCCGAAGGAAATCCTCTCTTTCCCACGTTGCTTCATCCTCGGTGTGATTGCTCCACTGAACCTTGAAAAACTTAATTGTTTTCTGACGAGTCCTCTTTCAGACTCCTTCAATAATTTTATTGGATGTTCCCTGTAGGTGAGGTCTAGTTGCACGTCAATGCTCTCATGAGACACATGCTTCTCTGGGTTGCTTACACATTTCCTCAATTGTGAGATGTGGAACACGTCGTGGACGTCTGCCAGTTCCTTGGGTAGGTCTAGCCGGTAGGCTACTGTGCCTCTTCGCACAGTCACACATAAGGGTCCAATAAACCATGGAGCTAGCTTTCCTTCAACTTTGAATCATTGCAGGCCCCTCATAGGAGATACTCGTACATACACATATTCACCGGGTTCAAAGCTGACTTCGCGATGTTTTTGATCGTAATAACTCTTCTGTCGGCTCTGGGCCATCTTGAGTCGATCCCTGATTAGTCTAACTTTCTCCTCAGCTTCCTTGAGTATGTCGGGGCCGAAGATACGACTGTCTCCTGTTTCTGACCAATTTAATGGGGTACGACATATTCGCCCGTACAAGGCTTCAAAAGGTGCCCTTTGCAGTCTGGCTTGGTAACAGTTGTTGTATGCGAACTCGACATACGACAAGCTTTCTTCCCAACTGGTTCCATAAGTGAGAACACATGCTCTCAGCATGTCCCCTAGAATTTGGTTCACACATTCGGTTTGTCCTCTAGTCTGGGGGTGGTATGCTGTACTGAATACTAGTTGGGTCCCCAGAGCTTGTTGTAAATGATCCCAAAATTTAGAGATGAATTGAGTGCCTCTGTCGGATATTATAGTCTTTGGAATCCCATGCAGACAAACTATACGGGAGAGATAAAGCTTAGCAAGCTTCTGAGTGGTGTGGGTCATCTTTACCGGGACGAAATGTGCCACCTTAGTTAATCTGTCTGTCATGACCCATATGGCATCATTTCCGTGTCGTGACCGGGGTAGTCTGACAATAAAATCCATTCCAATTTCGTCCCATTTCCACTCAGGTATCTTGTTTGGCTGTAATAGCCCTGCTGGTTTTTGGTGCTCAGCTTTAATGTGCTGACATGAATCACAACATGCAATGAATGTGGCTATATCCCTTTTCATACCGTGCCCCCAAAAAATTTCCTGAATGTCCTTGTACATTTTGGTTCCTCCTGGATGGATTGAATATGGAGTGGTGCGGCCTTCGGCTAGAATTTTTTGTTTGAGGTTTGCTATATTTGGTACGCAAAGTCTGTCTCCGTACCATAATATTCCCGTATTGTCTATGATGAATTCTGGGGCCTTGCCCAGACTCACTTTTCTTTTTATGCCTTCGATGCTGGGGTTTTCAGGCTGAGCCTTCTTAATCTGTTCCATTAGGGTGGGCTGTATTTCCGAATTTGACACATTGCCTTCAGTGACCATCACTAAGTTGAGTTTGGCGAACTCCTGCTCAAATTCAGGTCTCAAATTCTGTAGGCTATCGTTGCTCGAGCTGAGGTTTCGACTAAGAGCATCTGCTACTACATTCGTCTTTCTCGGATGGTAGTGAATGCCAACATCATAATCTTTCACTAATTCCAACCAGCGTCGTTGTCGTAAATTGAGTTCTGGTTGTGTGAAAATATATTTGAGGCTTTTATGTTTGGTATATATTTCACAATGATTTCCGAGAAAAAAGTGCCTCCATTCTTTGAGTGCATGAATGACTACTGCCAGCTCTAAGTCATGAGTAGGATAATTTTCTTCATGCTTTCGTAGTTGCGTGGAAGCATATGCGACTACTTTGCCTTCTTGCATTAATATGCTTCCGAGGCCCTTCCAGGATGCGTCACAATACACTTCAAAACTTTTGTGTATGTCTGGCACAACCAATACTGGTGTTGTCATTAATTTCCTTTTGAGGTCTTGGAAACTTTTCTCGCAAGCTCCAGTCCATACAAATTTCTTATCCTTCTTGAGTAATTGTGTCATTGGTTTTGCTATGGTGGAGAACCCCACAATAAATCTCCGGTAATATCCAGCCATTCCTAGGAAACTTTGTACATCTGTTACGTTGGCTGGTGGTTTCCAGCCAAGTATGGCCTTGACCTTTTCTGGGTCTACATCAACACCTTCTTGGGTCAATACATAACCTAGAAAACCAATCTGTCTTAACCAAAATTCACATTTGCTGAATTTGGTGTATAATTGATGTTTCCTTAATTCTCCTAGTACAATCCTGAGATGCTCAACATGCTCTTCTGGTGACTTGGAGTATACCAGAATATCATCAATGAACACCACAACAAATTTGTCCATAAATTTCATAAACACTTTGTTCATGAGGTGGAAAAATTATGCGGGGCCGTTAGTCAGTCCAAACGGCATTACTGTAAACTCATATAGTCCATATCTAGAGGTGAATGCTGTCTTGGGGATATCTTCTGTCCGCACTTTTAATTGATGATACCCCGACCTTAAATCAATTTTTGAGAAAACCTTAGCTTGTGTGAGCTGGTCAAATAAATCATTTATCCGTGGCATCGGATATTTGTTTTTGATGGTAACCATGTTGAGAGCTCGATAGTCGATACATAATCTCAGTGTCCCATCCTTTTTCTTGGCAAATAAAACTGGTGAACCCCAAGGTGAGGAGCTGGCTCATATAAATCCTTTGTCCAGTAATTCTTTTATTTGCTTCTTCAATTCTACCAATTCAGAGGGTGCCATTCTATAGGGTTTCTTGTAAATGGGGGTGGTTCCAGGTGCTAGTTCAATGATGAACTCTATCTCCCGATCTGGTGGCATGCCTGGTAGTTCTTTGGGAAATATGTCGGGGAACTCACATACCACTAGAACTTTTCTTAACTCTGAAACGTCCACCTTATTCAACCTTGGTTGCCGTGACATTGGTCTTTCTTGAGCTGCAGTTTTTATCATCTTCCCGTGATGATGGGTAAGAATTACAGTCCGATTGAAGTAGTCGATAAATCCCTTGTTGGTGGTTAACCATTCCATTCCTAGGATAACATCAAGTCCCTTATTTTCCAATACAATGAGGTTTGCCTAAAACTTTAGTCCTTCAAACTCAATAACCACACCTTGGCAGTAACTCTGAGTGATCTGCTTAATCCCGGGGGACTTGATGATCATGGATTTTTCCAAGGGAAGCAACAAAAAATCATGTTGCAAAGCAAATTTCTTTGAAATGAACGAGTGAGAAGCTCCAGAATCAAACAAAACCATGGCATGTATTGTGTTGACAGGGAACGTACCGAGTACGATATCCGGGGCATTCTGTGCTTCTTCCTTGGTCACATGGTTCAAGTGACCCTTCTTGCGATTGTTATTGGGGTTGTGGTTGTTTCGCTTGGGTGTTGAATTATTTCCATTGTTGTTCAGCTTGGGGGCCGAGTTTCTTGGCTTTGGGCACTATTTGGCATAGTGTCCTTCCTCTCCACAAGTGTAGCAAGTGACACTTGGGCGATATGTAAAATCCTTGTCCCTTGCATGAAATTTTTTGTTTGGGCGTGGAATATTGGTCGTGGATTTGTTTGCTCCAGTTTTCTGAAACTCAGTCTTGCTCCAATTGTTGTGAGCATGAGTAGTCTTGTCCCTTTTGCGCTTGCCAAAATCCTCCAAGCTGCGGCACTCATTTTCCAATGTAATGGCTTTGTCCACAAGTGTTTTGAAATCCGGAAAGGTGTGTACGACCAGCTAGCATTTAAGTGCTGGTGCCAGACCGTCCAGAAATTTTTCCATCTTTTTATTTTCAGTCATGTGCTCTTTGTTGGCATAATGAGATAACTGAGTAAACCGACTGTTGTACTCAGTCACTATCATGCTTCTCTGCTTGAGGTCATCAAATTCTCTTTTCTTGATCTTCATAATGCTTCTAGGAATGTGCGCCCCACGAAAACCTTCTTTAAATTCTTCCCAGGTGATGTCATTTTCATTGGGGTGCATGTGCAGGAAATTTTCCCACCATGATGTAGCTTCTCCAGTGAGGTAGTGAGGCGCATATAGTACCTTCTCACGGTCCGAACATTGTGCAATAATTAATTTCCTCTCAATTTCTTGAAGCCAATCATCGGCCTCAAGAGGTCTATCAGTGTGAGAGAACGTTGGGGGACGTGTCTTCTGTAGTTCAGACAATTTGTATTGCTGCTGATATGGACCACTATGATTTCTCATATTGATAACATGGTTCATCATTTCTTGATGCTGCTGCTGGCTTTGCTCATAAAGGCGGCATACTTGAGAAAATGTTGCTTCACTGCCTTGCTGACTTGACTGCCCCTGTGTGAAATTGTTACTTGTCTAGGTACCATAATTTTCTTCCGATGGACTTGGCATGGAACGAGTCCAGGGACGAGGCATTCTCCACTCTGGGGTATTTTTGCAGAACCCAGAGAAAAACTGAGTGCATAAATAAATAATTTTGCAAAGGAGGAATTATTAGAGACTCCAAGATTTGTCAAGGAAAATACTTGATTGCACATGGAGAAGGACCGCTTAGTACATATCTTACATGCAAGCAGTAATTATACAGTACATCACTCTGGATGTGCGTACACATTCCTGTCATGTTATTTAGGCTAGTGCACTTCTCCGAGTTCCTACATGATGCGCACACAAACTACTTCTCACCAACCTATATACATATAAACATATCATACAAGCTGGCATATTGCACGGCTGCTAGGCGCACTCAGTCGGAGATGGTAAGAACTTCCCTCGGCCTGCCAAGGGTAAGACCCAGTGATGCTGGAGACTCAACCTCCTCCTCACTAATAGGGTCCAGGCGTGAAGTACTGAGTTGAGGAGCTGGTGCGGGCGCGGTAGGTGGTGCAGCTCTGACCGGAGTAGGGGCAATGACTTGGTCAAACTCTTCAGGAGTAGGCAAGCGGCGAGCGTTGGCAAAGTTGGCAGGTACATAGGATGCTGAAGACGAGACGTAAGTCAGTGGTGGTGCTGTATGGAGGAGCTCCCTCCTGTTGGAGGAACAGCCCTGCACGAAGTCCATACGAGTAGCCACAAAGTCGTCCACGAGGTTATCAAAGCTGCCTCAAGAGCTTTGAGATATTCAACCAACATCTCAATAGCCTCATCTCTCTCCCCCCTAGCGCAAGTGAACGCATAGTGACATGTGTATGGCACGTGGCATGGGAGGTAGCGGTAGCAACGAGTCTTCATCGAAGGAAGAACATCCCGGAGATGAGCTATCGCCTCATGGGCAGCCATCTGCATGGCATGCCTGTCCGTAGGCATGGCCCTTCCCACAAATCGGAAGCGGCGTGACTCACCACGTCCTCCCTTGAATTGCACCGCTGCCTGGTGCATGGACACGCTGTCGCTGATCCTGTGCTGGTAGAGTGTGAACTCCAGACGAGTTGATGCCCCGATCGCGACTTTTGTGATGGAGACGAGAAGCTTGATAAACCCCTCAGGTACATTGGCGAACACCTGTGACTCACAGCCGCTGCCAGCCATCCACAAAAGTAGACAAAAATTCCGAATAGTCAAATCATAAATTTATGATGGCTAGTAGAAAATTGCTACATTTGCAAAATGATAAATAAAAGCACTTATTATGCTAATGACCGATTAGTGATCGCACCTAGTGGCTTCCTACAGTCAGCATGGCTCTGATACCAAGGTTGTCAGGACCGGTTTTCCAATAAAACATTTATTGAGAAACCGTCCTTGTATAAGACCAGTATAGGAAAATCTTCCTTACTAGTAGAGAAATCCTTGATACAGAAATCCAGTAGTACTAAATATTATACAAGGTTGGGCTGAGGCTGCTCAACAATTTATTACAAGCACGCCGATATAATACACAAAGGCGGATATGACACAAGGGGTATGGTGGCATAACTACTGACTCGTAATAAAGGTGGTGGTGGATATGTCACCGTGACATGGGTGTCATGACTCCTTAATCTTACAGCTCATCGAGCGCCGGAGTGACGCACGATGATTTTATTCGGGTAGCGGAAGCGTATGTGATACAAGTGACCAATTCCATGATCGCACGGGACTGACTGGGACTCCTCTAGACGTCGGACTTGCTATCGTACTCTTCATCCATAAGATCGCCTTCGTCGATATCTGGCCAGATCAACAAGCCAGGTGAGTACTTTGAATGTACTCGCAAGACAGTTTGGACATAATATATAACAAATGCACGCATGATGCACATGAACAGATTAGTAATGCACACTCAGATAATAAATTTGCACGACATGTTAAATAAAAAGGAAGTCAGGCGGTAGTCCTCCCGAAATCCTAATAAAATAACTGAAAACCGATCGGGTGTCTGAAGCGACGCCTCAAAAGGTAAAAATAAATTTAACATGCCGCAGTCGGCCGTCTGAGCGACACCACATAAAGGGCTTACATTGAAATGTAAATGACAGTGTGTGCCATAGTCAGACGTCTAAGCGACATCTCGAACAGGGCTTATAATGAAAGTAAATAACATGGATGCCACAGTCAGACGTCTGAGCAACGTCACATAAAGGGCTTATATCAAAAGTAAATAACAAGAATGCCACAGTCAGACGTCTAAGCGACATCACATAAAGGGCTTATAACAAAATTAAACAACAAGAATGCCACAGTCGGACGTCTAAGCGACATCACATAAAGGGCTTATATTACGCCATTCAAATTCAAGTGGATCATGAATTTAAATCATGCCAAAGAAATACTTAGTACGTAATAATAAACAGGTTAGTCCATCCACAGGAATAACATTCAGCCGAGTTTACCACTCATGTTTAATCACCGAAAATTGTCACTGAAACTGACACTGAAACTGACGATGAGACGGACGTTGTGACTGACACTGACACTGATATGATGATCACAGTCCTTGACCATGGACATGGTTACTCGAATGGTTTTGACTCTGCAGAGTTTGTACTCTTTACCCACAGTCAACGGATTTCCGTAGTCACACAGGGCTAGTTCCGTTTACGGTATTTTATAAGAAACTCATCTAACTAGTACACACCCATTCCACATCCCGCTGCCAGGAATCACCCTAGGCAACGTTCAAGAAAAACTTTGAGATGGGGAGGCCACAACCTCGAGTAGCATGGGATCAAATTTATATCGCGCGCTCTAAGGGGTGTCCCCCTCTCGGTCCCAACCGAAAACACCCATGCCCCCTGACCGGATGACGGGCTTTAATCCAGGGCCATGGAACCCTCATCACGTCCCCTCTATTTGGTGTGCACAAGGAAAGAGGTTCGCAACTGACTAGACCGCATTCTTTGCAGAAGACATGTGGTAGCACGAAATAGGGGACGAACGGGAAGATGACTTGATCCACGTTAATACCGGAGTTAAATAATGGAAATAAGCCTGGCATGATCCAACAATACCAGCTTGCAACCTATCATGCGACCACATGATCAGGTTATCTCACCATCATATGAGCACATCAAATTTCGAAGCTCACTTGAAGTTTACCTTGCATGCTATATATCATTCACTAATGCATATAAAGACATGCCATGAGAACACTACTCAAGCAAACATGCAAAACACTCGTCATATCAAAGGTTCAAACATGCTTGCCTGGTTCAGAGTAGTCGGAGTCTAGCTCGGTGAAGTTTGCGGCTCCGTCACCTCCTTCGGTATCTAGTTTATATAAAAAATCGGATACTAAGGTAATACCGTGCGTGCATAAAAGTTGTTCCAAATAATTTTCAAATAAATATGATAAAAACTAGATAGAAAAATAAAGATTACAGAGAAAGAATCAACTCAAAATTATCTTTTGTTTAAAAGTTATGCGGGTTTTAGTCCAGGGACTAAACTGTAATGAAACATAATCTTTCCAGGGGCTAGCTTAGAAGAACAGAAAACTCTTCGGCTGGAAATATGTCAACCCAAAGGGAACACGCACTTTGCCCGAAGGCGTTTTCAGAAAACATTTAAAAAAAGAAAGCTGACGAGGGGGTCCCACCCGTCAGGTTTAAAAACTGAAACATAGTCCCGCCGACGCCCGATGCTTGTGGTGGTTGCCGGCGTCGATCCACGGAGAGGTAGAGGAAACGGAGGGTACCTACAGACTCACTGAGCTCTCGCGCATCTGTGCGTGGTGGAGTTGGTCGTCGGCGAGCACTTCGTCGACGGCGGCCTCTTCTCCGGTGGACGGCGGTTCGGTCGAGGATGGATCCCACCGTGAAGGGCTGCAGACGCCAAATTGAAGCGCGGGTTAGGGGAGTTGGTGCACTAGGAGGCTACTGACGCCGTTTGGGAGGTGGGGGTGCTCTCACCAGGGCGGATCTTGCCAGAGCCCGAGGCGGATCGAGGCGGCCGGAGTCGAGGAAGAAGGCCTCCTCGAGGTCCTCCTAGTGGCTGCGTGTAGTCCTGGCGACGTGGAGTGGTAGTGCTGGGTCGAGAACGAGCTCGAGGCCCCTTTTTATAGCCGGTCCGAGGCGGTTGCCGAGACAGGATATCTCCGGTGAGTGATTACGGTGAGGAAGGGGTTGAACGGAAGGTTTAGGCAACTGGGTAGCTTCGTGTTGGTCCACTGGCTTCATCCAACGCCTAATCTTTGCATGCTTGGGCGATACTCCAAGTTTCTCGACGGAACGGCCTTACGGCCTCGTCGGCGCAGAGGAGGGGACGGCCACACGGAGGCTTCTGGTGGTGCGGGCGGTGCTGGACGGCGCCGAAAGGCAGGGCTGGCCCCTGTTGGCCGCCACGGGTGGTTCTGCCACCGCAGAAGATGCCGGAGTTGGCGAGACACGTCGTCACCGACGCTCATGCTCGTCCAAACGACCGTGCGGTGCGATGGATAAGAAAGAGCAGTGAGCATCGAGCTAGAGCGAGCACTGGTGAGATTGATGCCACGCCTCTGAAGAAAACGACACTGATGACACTGGATACTGAACTCTGAACTTTTCTGAATTTTGAACAGAAATAGTGCACGCCAACTATTCGACGAAATGATTTTGGCATGTGGAAAATTTTCCTTGAGCTGATCTTTGGTGAGGTGACCTCTTGATGCATCTAGAGGCTGCCTGATTTATCTCAGAATTTTAGGAGAAGAAAAAGAATGAATTTCACCAAAATTTGCAAATCTGGTTCAAACTTGCAACAAGCATATTTTGAAAATTTTGCACTGTGGACTAGTGGATCTAGATGTATTTAGGTTGAGTGTACTAAGGACTAGCCAGATGAGTTTATTTGGAACCAAGACTCAAAGGGATTCGGGTGGTTCGTTTGTAAATCATCAAGGCCCAAATAAATGACAGAAGATGCTTTTGAGGGAATATAAATATAAGAAAAATTTAAGGGAGGTAGGGACTTGCTGGAATGGGATGCTTGGTTTGATCCAAAGTGGGGTGGTGGGTTTCGGAAGAAATATTTTCAACATGAGTCATTGCAAGAGAAATTTACTTGAGTAGAAGGAATACCCCATAATTTAAAGGAACTCTTTTTAGCAAAAGAAATATTAAAACAACCCAAGAAAATTTGTGTTGACCCAACACATGTTGAAGAATCCTCAAGACCAAAGATCAATATTGAGAAGAGCTCCTAAAAAAATATTTGTCATAAAAGGTTTTGAGAAGGAGAGCCCTTCTATTAGCAAAAATTCAAAGAACCCCCTTTAAATCAAATATAGAATTTAATAAACCAAATCAAAATATTTGGAGTGTTACATCTGTCCAGTGGGATCCGGAGATGACCAGCCAGTATTATCCTGATTATACCTCCCATTACACCGGAGAGAGTAGTGGCGGTCCTTGGTATTAAATCAACTTAGGCCAAAAGCCTAAGCTTTGGGGAGTAAGTATTTCTCACCGACTTTACATTCATGTTCACACACTAGTCATCGGTGCTCATACTGTGTCATTGTATTATCCATGCTAGTTTAAATTTCTTTTTCTAGTTTTCTTCTAGTGTGTTTGATAAACCTTGATAAAAAACAAAAAAATAGTTAGTTTAATTTCCTTGCTTGTAGTAGAAATTAAAATGAAAACCCAAAAACATTTCTAGTTCTTCTTCTTTCTTGTTGGGAGCTTTCCCATGTAAATAGTTTTATTTTATTTTCTTTCCTTTTGGGGTCGAGAAGACCGTATTGAAAATGCTTAGTGGCTCTCTTATGCATGATTGTTTATTTAATTTAGAGCCCATATTACTTGTCTTCTCTCTTGAGTTGAATGCTTGCAGATTCCAGCTTAGTCCAATGCACGTGCACTCTTATTATTATACACATCGTTCGGTCGTGCAAGTGAAAGGCAATAATGACGATATATGATGGAATTATTGGGATGAGAAAAGCTGGTATGAACTCGACCTCTCTTGTTTTTGTAAATATGATGATTCATCGTTCCTGAGTCAGCTATTATGAAGTAAACATATTTGCAATGACATTTAGAGATTATAGTTACTTGTGCCATGCTTGATTAGCTATGAGTTATAATGGTTTACCTTGCGTGCCAACATGTTATTAGAAGAATTATGATGTGGTATGATGGGATGGTATCCTCCTTTGAATGAATTGAGTGACTCAACTTGGCACATGTTCACGCACGTAGTTGAATCAAATCAACATAGCCTTCATGATATTTATGTTAATGGTGGATTATATCCTACTCATGCTTGTACTCGGTGTGAATTAATTTTAATGCATGTTTATGACTGTTGTCGCTCTCTCAGTTGGTCGCTTCCCAGTCTTTTGCTAGCCTTCACCTATACTAAGCAGGAATACTGCTTGTGCATCCAAACTCCTTAAACCCCAAAGTTGTTCCATATGAGTCCACTATACCTACGTATAGGCGGTATTAACCTGCCGTTCCAAGTAAATTTATATGTGCCAAACTCCAAACCTTCAAATGAAATTCTGTTTTGTATGCTCGAGCAGCTCATGTTACAACTAGGGCTGCCTATATCTTCCATGCTAGGTGGGTTATTCTCACGAGGAGTGGACTCCGCTCCTCATTAACGAGAAAGGGTCGGTAACCGGGATGCCCAGTCCCATGATCCAAAAAGATCAAAGCAAATCAAAATAATTAAACAAAACTCCCCCAGGGCTATTGTATGTTGGAGGCACTCGTTGTTTCGACCAAGCCATGGATTGATGCTTGTTGGTGGTTGGGGGAGTATAAAACTTTACCATTCGGTTTGGGAACTGCCCATAATGCATGTAGTATGGAAGATACAACCAGCTCATAGTTGTTGCGTAGACAGTGAAAGTATGCCGCTCAAAATGTTATTCAATCTCTATTTTAAAATCGAGCTCTGGCACCTCTACAAATCCTTGCTTCCCTCTGCGAAGGGCTTATCTATTTACTTTTATGTTGAGTCATCACCCTTCTTATTAAAAGCACCCGCTAGAGAGCAGACTGTCATTTGCATTCATTATTATTGGTTTATATTGGGTATGACTTGACTGGATCTCTTTTACCATGAATTACAATGTTTATTCAGTCCTTGATCTTTAAAGGTGCTCTGCATTTATGTTTTGCAGTCTCAGAAAGGGCTAGCGAGATACCATTTTGTTATATCATGTTATGATTATTTTGAGAAAGTGTTGTCATCCGAGTTTTATTATTATGGCTCGCTAGCTGATTATGCTATTGATATGAGTAATTGTGAGACCTATGTGTTATTGTGAGTATGGTAAGTTCATGATAATTCCTGAAACTTGAATGCTGGCTTCTCATGTTTACAACAACAAGAGAAAACAGAGTTTGTAAAAGTTTTTCTTTATCACTTTCAGTTTTTCAACTGAATTGCTTGAGGACAAGCAAAGGTTTAAGCTTGCGGGAGTTGATACGTCTCCAACGTATCTACTTTTCCAAACACTTTTGTCCTTGTTTTGGACTCTAATTTGCATGATTTGAATGAAACTAACCCGGACTGACATTGTTTTCAGAGGAACTGCCATGATGTTGTTTTATGTGTAGAAAAGAAAAGTTCTCGGAATGTCCTCGAAATGCACGGTGGCACTTTTTGGAATTAATAAGAATTTTTGGAGAAATAATTAATGCTAGGGGGCCCACGGGCCTGTCCATGAGAAAGGGGGGTGCACACCCCCTAGGGCGCGGCCTCCTATCTCGTGGGCCCCCTGAACCTCCACCGACCTCAACTCCAACTCCATATATTCCATCTCAGGGAGAAAAAAATCAGGGAGAAAGTTTCATCACGTTTTACGACACGGAGCCGCCGCCAAGCCCTAATCTCTCTCGGGAGGGCTGATCTGGAGTCCGTTTGGGGCTCCAGAGAGGGGGATTTGTCGCCGTCGTCATCATCAACCATCCTCCATCACCAATTTCATGATGCTCACTGTCGTGTGTGAGTAATTCCATCGTAGGCTTGCTGGACGGTGATGGGTTGGATGAGATTTACCATGTAATCAAGTTAGTTTTGTTAGGGTTTGATCGCTAGTATCCACTATGTTCTGAGATTGATGTTGCTATGACTTTGCTATGCTTAATGCTTGTCACTAGGGCCCGAGTGCCATGATTTCAGATATGAACCTATTATGTTTTCATGAATATATGTGTGTTCTTGATCCTATCTTGCAAGTCTATAGTCACCTATTATGTGTTATGATCCGACAACCCGGAAGTGACAATAATCGCGATACTTCTCGGTGATGACTGTAGTTTGAGGAGTTCATGTATTCACTATGTGTTAATGCTTTGGTCCGGTTCTCTATTAAAAGGAGGCCTTAATATCCCTTAGTTTCCGCTAGGACCCCGCTGCCACGGGAGGGTAGGACAAAAGATGTCATGCAAGTTCTTTTCCATAGGCACGTATGACTATTTACGGAATACATGCCTACATTACATTGATGAATTGGAGCTAGTTCTTTGTCACCCTATGTTATAGCTATTACATATCCATCACTGATCCATTGCCTACGAGCTTTTCAGATATTGTTCTTCGCCTATTTACTTTTTCGTTGCTACTCTTACAACTACTACAGAACCCCCAAAACATTTATCTTTACTGTTTCTTCTGTTACCATTATTATCATACTACTTTTGCTACTAAAGACTTTGCTGTAGATACTAAGTTATCCAGGTGTGGTTGAATTGACAACTCACTGCTAATACTCAAGAATATTCTTTGGCTCCCCTTGTGTCGAATCAATAAATTTGGGTTGTACTTCACCCTCGAAAGCTGTTGCGATCCCCTACACTTGTGGGTTATCACTTATTTTCTTAGGTTAACTCGTAATAACTGTCCCTAAGAAACTTGGCTAATAGAACTGACATACAAAGAACATGTCATGATGATTGCAATGGAGGAGTGACGTACCATAGCACACTGTATAGGCTCACCGCTGCCTCTCCTTTTTTTGCGATGTTCCATGAAATTGCCACATACATCTTGTACTTTTTCATTGTGTAACCCTATCTGCAATTTGACACGGCTAATTTCAGACATCTCTACATGATACTACATTGCATATCCCTTGCGCATATTTAAACCACCAATTAACGATTGTGTGCATACCATAAACTAGCCATGACTTTGTATGCTGGACTAGAAGGCACTCTAAGGGAGCCTAATCTAGTGCACTGGAATTCCTACATGCCACCTATGATTTTGTGTAATGTACTGCCCCTGTTCCTAAATATATGTCTTTGTAGAGATTCCAGTATGGACCACATACAGATGTATATAGATGCATTTTCGAGTGTAGATTCACTCATTTTGCTCCGTATGTAGCCTATAGTGGAATCTCTAGAAAGACTTATATTTAGGAATGGAGGTACGAGGTAGTATCATGTATGACATCTACATATCTAATTTAGCAGCCAGTAGTAGAAATCATTGTCTGTACAAAGGGATTACTGGTCAAAAATCCTAGCAAAGCACGCTGGCAGGCACAGAACAATACAAGAGAGAGAGAGAGACGCACTTACAATATCATATCAATGCCTCAGTCCAGGATCTTGGTTGGCCAAGCTGTTAGATCCAGAAGAAACATCGTCCCTGTAGTTTTTGACAGCTGCATAACAGGGAACAATGACTGGTTAGTATATTTGAAGTACATCGGGCAGGTGATGCTGGACAGGTTTAAAGGTGACAAGTACCTAGGCCGTGACAGGTGCTTGGCATCTCTCCAGACGGTGGGAATCAGGTTAGAAACGTCAAGGGTGATGACGCTGCGCTGGCTGTCGGGGTCCAGTAAGGAGATCTAGAACCGTCGAGTAGGGTGTTTATGGATCGGCTCCGGTAGGGTGGACTATGGTGTGGGCGAAGCGGATCTGTGGCCGTGGACGAGGCGTAGGTGAAGCTGCTCCGGTGGTTGGGTTAAGGATGGTGTCGACGACGCGGATCTGCGGCCGTGGACGGGGCATCAAAAGCTGCTCCGGTGGTTGGGTTAAGGATGGTGTCGACAATGCGGATCTGCGGCCATGGAAGGGGCGTCAGAAGCTGCTCCGGTGGTTGGGTTAAGCATGGTGTCGATGATGCGGATCTGCGGTCATGGACGGGGCATTAGAAGCTGCTCCGGTAGGTTGGATGAGGGTGCGAGGAAGCGGATCTGAGGCCGTGGACTTGTGAGTTGGCAAAGCGGCCCCGGTAGGGTTGAGAATGGTATAGGCAAAGCTACTCTGGTAGGGTTGACGATGGTGTCATCGAAGAGGCTCCGGTAGGGTTGAGGAAGGTGTCGGAGAAGCGGCTCCAGTAGGGTTGAGGAAGGTCTCGGCGAAGAAGATCAGAGGCCGTCGACGGGGGCGTCGGTGGGGCGACTCCGGGGGGTGTGGACAAAGCGTCTCCGGTGGGGAGTACGAATGAGCTGCTGCAGGTGCGCGATGGTTGACAAGAGTACCGATGAAGCAGATCTGGCGCCGTGGACAAGGCCGACACTGAATGGGCTGTGGTACAATGGTGGATGAGCAGTATACTTGTTTGTAGGGGAGGTGGGAGGGGTAGATGCGGCCGCAGAAGCAGATCCGGCGAGGTGGATGCCGCTGGCAGTGAATGGGCTATGGTACGCCGGTGGATGAGCAGTCTAGGGTTTCGAGAGGGGAGGGGATAAAGGGCGATGAAGTACGGACGGCGTGATGTAAGATGCTCTGGTGCTATGGAGTTAATCGTTTTTGCGGGAGGGGGAGAGGAAATGGGGGTGCCGTGTAGTAGAGGAAACCGGAAGTTACCAAAGAAGCCCCGACCTATCATGTAGATGAGGGCAGTATTGTAACTATTGGTCTCCGTGCACCAAGGACAAAAGGGGAATTTCGCATGCTAAAGACTAAGGTGGCGGAAATTTTAGAAGGAGGCGGGAGATTTTGCCTCCCGCGGGATTGTTCGTATCCAGTTTCAACTAATTTTGGACCGTGCTAGCAGGAAGGTCATGCTAGACTATGTACACGGGGCACGCGTCAGCAATTAATAACTGGTGTGAAGTCTACCCCAGAAAAAAAGACAATAACTCGGGATGATGCGCCGATAACTTGGACGTTCACACGGGCGCAGCCAATCGTACGGGTGTAGTGGCGTGTTCACAAAAAAAGGGATCAAATGCTCAACCTATGTATTTCGCATTTAAATAGATAATTTAGTGCCATTGGTTATTTACTTTAAACATAATGCATTGACAGGTTAGTGTAGAGGCGCACAAAAAGAAATGGATATTGTAGTCTGCTACTTAAAAGTGTTACCTCATAAGATTACATAGCCTCATTTCATAAATTGCGTACCCGTTGAATTCATATATGAATATTACATATGTTACTTCAAAATAGAAACTTAAATCATCCAAGACTAATGAATTTGAATGCAAGAGTAACAATGGTGCATGTACGTGATAGCTACATTGGTTGTTTGAAGAAACATAACTGTAACTTTGGCATGCACAACTGAAAAGGTTTATTTAAATAGAAAAAATGTGATATCTTTGGCCACGATACGAAGTAGATATTGACTTATGTTCAAGCGATGCACGTCCACGATCACTAGATAGTGATACGTGAATATATTGTGCAATCTCTCTCACGCGCATACATATCTCATTTCCCTGTGGGCATCAGAATCACACACGCGCACTTCATGTATTTCTCTCCCTCCGTCAGGGTTAAATTCGTCTTTCTACCCTGTCCTACAAATCTCTCACATAGAAACACAGACGCTCTCTCTGTCTAACACGCCCACCCCTTTAATTCTGCCCACCCACAGCCACTAATGTCTCAAAGTATAATAATGTCTCTCACACATATGCCTAAGGTTAACTCGAGTTCCGGAACCATATGAATACATACAATGGGATTCCAACAAAGCACCTTTTGTTTTGATATTTCTCTCTCTCTCTCTCTCTCTCTCTCACACACACACACACACACACGCACACACAAACACACACACACACACACACACACGCTGTAGCGACCAGACCTCAAAAAGTCTGATATCTGTGATTTAGTATCATCCCTGGATCAGTAATGCTAACTCGCACAATACTTGAAGGATTTATAACAGAGTAGCAATCACACACTTATTACATCGAATGTCTCAAAAGAGAGCTTATTACAATAAATATGGCTTAATGCCATCTAATAACAATAACACCGGAAGGCTTGGAAGATAAGCGAGTCCATCAACTCCAACGACATCACTGAGTATAAGACCACGACCTAAGGCACCTTACTCGTCGTCTGAAAAGTCTGCAACATGAACGTTGCAACCCGAAAACGGGTCAGCATATGGAATATGCTGGCAATGTAACACATAGAGAATAATGTAAGAACAATGCTATTATACATGCATAATGGCTGGTGGAAAGCTATATGGTTACAGTTTTGCATAAAGCCAATTTTTCCCTACTGCAAAGGAAGAAATTTTATTTAACTATCATGGTGGTTGTTAAACATTGAGAAGGTTCACCCAACTCAATCCCAATTAAGCAACATCACTAAACCCAACAGAATTAATTAAAGTAACATGATGAGATTCACATGATAACCCAAGTACTAGATACTCAAAACGTCCATAACCGGGGACACGGCTAACCATGATTAGTTTATACACTCTCCAGAGGTTTGCCCACTTTTCCCCACAAGACTCGATCTCCTCCATTGGGATGCTCGCACTACATGGTGTTTTAGAAACGGATGACTGAGACACAGTCTTTCAGAAGCGTTTGCACCTTACGATGGGTAGACAATTACACCTACTTTCCCCTACATCTGCTAATCTACTACTGTAAGAGTTCACACGACTTAGTCAACTATGCTAGAGCCCATAATAGCTTGTGGCTGCACACAGAAGTTTCTAGCATGAATAATCTCATGATCCATTTGACCCTGGGTGGCGGTCCATAAAGAAAATAACAGGCAATCTCTGGAATCCCAGGTGCCTCAATCCACCTAGATGTGTATTATAGTTGCCACCTTAAACAAACCATTAAATTAACAATCTCACATCTGTCATAGACACACTCACCCAATCCATGTCTACTAGCATAACATAGCAATATAAGCAAACGTAGATGTAACTCCCAAAGGTTTGAAAGTAAATAGGATATAGGTACTACCTCAACTACTTCCCAAAACCCACATGTTAATCAGATCCTAGTCATGCAATTGTTTGAGAATTTATCTACTACAATAAAACTGGGTAGTAAAGTGGTATGATCAAAGTGTTACTTGCCTTGCTGATGATCCGTGAAACCTAGAGATTCGAAGTAGCAAGCGACGCACTCCGGGTACTCTATCGCAAACAAACAAGCATACAATAAGCACTCATCTAATGCATAGGTAAAACACAAATAAGAGATCTAACCAGAAATTTCAACTTAAGAATTCCGGTTTGCAAAAAGAATCAAATCAAACGAAACAACGAAACTCAAACGGCGGAAGAAACAAACTTCATTTTACTAATCTAGACCTAAGTCAAATTTTACAGTAGCAAAAACTTGTTTGAGTTGGTTAAACGGAAAGAGGGTTTCGAGACGAAACTCTAGGAGCTTGAATCGCCTGATTCCGATAAACGAGTGAAAAGTTATACTAAAACGAAAATCGGATCAGAAATCACGATCAGAAATAATCGCTGAAAATCCGAGAAAAAGAAAAACGGACGAATGGGCTAACGAACGAACGTTCGCTGTTTATGGCTAAACGACGAAACCCGTTCGTTAAAACGAACGTACGGACGAACGTCCGCTAAATAAACTAAACCGAAAAAACTAAAACCGATCTAAAAAACGGATCTACGGTTTAAATAAAAACCGGCGGTTTTTACCTAAATCGGAAAAAAACGGCGGCTTCGGATCGGATCGGCGGCTTTGGCGAGGTGAGGTGGCGGCTCCGGCGAGGCGAGACGGGGTGCTGTGGGGCGGCTGCGGCGGGGGGTGGTGCAGCGGCGGCGGCGCGGGCTGGCGGCACTGCTGCTGCTGCGGTTCGGGTGGCGATTGGGGGCGGCGGCTATTTAAGAGGGGGAGGGCCGGGGTCGGCTTGGGGAAGGGGCAACCCGAGGCGGCGGCGGTCTCTCGGACCCCGGCAGAGTCCGGTGCGGACACAGGAGGGACGGCGGCGCGTGCTGGGCCGGCTAGGCCTTCGGCCCCGTCGGTCCGAACAGTTTTTTTTTAAATCCCCGAAATTTAAATAAATCCTAGAAAATAAAATAAAATTATAAGAATTCCAAAGCAAATTTTCACCGTCTAAATAAAGTATTTAGAACAAGATGAACATTTTCTTGGCCCTGAAATGCAGTTTTGAAAACATGCATTTTTCCTAATTCAAATAAAATTGCGATAAACTCCAAAATAAAATCTTATTTGATTTTATTATTAAATCCTCAATATTTCTTTATTTTGGGAAAGTCATTTTTTCCCTCTCTTTTATTTTTGTATAAGAAATATTCGGAGATAAAATAATTAAAATCAAATGATCCTATTTTCTCAATATTTGAGAAAACTCACGTATGAAAATAACGAAATCTCCAACTCTCTCCATAGGTCCTTGAGTTGCGTGAAATTTGTAGGATCAAGCCAAAATGCAATAAAATATGATTTGCAATGATGATCTATGTATAACATTCCAAATTGAAAATTTGGGATTTTACAAACCTACCCCCATTAAGATGAATCTCGCCCTCGAGATTGGGGTTGGCTAGAAAATAGGTGAGGGTGGTCCTTCAGTAGATCTTCCTCTCGCTCCCAGGTGGCTTCATTCTCGGTATGGTGGCTCCACTGAACTTTGCAAAACTTGATAACCTTGCTGTGGGTGACTTATCTGGCATATTCGAGAATCTTGACGGGCTTCTCCTCGTAGGTCAAATCACTATCCAACTGAATCGCTTCTAGCGGCACTGTATCTCTCAGCGGTATATCAGCCATCTCAGCGTGGCACTTCTTCAATTGGGAAACGTCGAACACATCGTGAACTCCTGATAATCCTTCAGGCAATTCCAATTTGTAAGCAACTTCTCCCATACGCTCCAAAACTTTGTATGGTCCCACAAAATGCGCCGCTAGGTTTCCCTTAACTCCAAAGCGCTTAACTGCTCGAAGTGGAGATACACGAAGATAAACTCTGTCTCCGACTTCGTAAACTGTCTCCTTGCGTTTACAATCTGCATAGCTCTTCTGCCTGGACTGGGCTACGTTGAGCCTATCGCAAATCAACTTCACCTTCTGTTCAGACTCCTTAATTAAATCTGGTCAAAACAACTGACGGTCTCCAACTTGATACCACAACAACGGTGCCCTACACCTCCTACCGTACAGAGCTTCGAAAGGGGCCATCTTCAAACTGGATTGATAATTGTTGTTATAAGCGAACTCTGCATATGGAAAATTGTCATCCCAACTAGATCCATAATCCAGCGCACAAGCTCTTAGCATGTCCTCCAAAATCTGATTTACTCTCTCGGTCTGTCCATCTATCTGCGGATGAAAGGCTGTACTGAACTCTAGCCTAGTACCCAAGGTTTTCTGCAACTGATTCTAGAAATTTGAGGTAAACTGGGTTCCTCTGTCTAATACAATACTCCTCGGAACTCCATGTAGACATACGATCCTGGTCATCTATATCTTTGCCAACTTAGCACTGGTGTAAGTGGTCTTCATGGGGATGAAATGAGCTACCTTCATCAAACGATCGACTACAACACATATCGAGTCATAGCCTGAACGAGTCCTGGGCAATCCCATGATAAAATCCATGCCTAGCTTATCCCACTTCCATTTGGGTATCGGCAATGGCTGTAGCAATCCTGCTGGCTTCTGATGCTCTACCTTCACTCTCTGACATACATCACATACTGCTACATACTCTACAATATCCTTCTTCATTATGGTCCACCGGAAAGTGTCTTTCAAATCCAAATACATCTTGGTATTTCCTGGGTGAATCGAATACGGTGAATCATGGGCCTCTTGCAGAATCAAATTTCTGATCTTCGGGTCATTAGGCACATAGACGCGGTCCTCAAACCATAGGGTATCGTGCTCATCCTCACGAAATCCCTTAGCTTTTCCTTTGCTCATCTTCTCCTTTATCTCGGCAATCTCCTCGTCAGTCTTCTGAGCTTCTCTGATCTTATCCATCAGGGTAGACTGAATCTCCAACACTGCTACATAGCCTCTCGGAACTATCTACAAACATAGCTCACGAAGATCCTCGACTAACTCCTTTGGTAACTCTCCGGTCATGAGTGTGTTGACATGGCTCTTGTGGCTCAACGCATCGGCTACTACGTTAGCCTTTCCGTGGTGATAATGCAATCTCATATCACAATCCTTGATGAGCTCCAACCATCTCGTTTGCCTGAGATTTAACTCCTTCTGTGTGAAGATGTACTTCAAACTCTTGTGATCCGTGTACACCACACAATGGTTTCCGATGAGAAAATGTCTACATGTCTTCAATGCATGTACTACGGCTACTAACTCCAAATCATGTGTAGCATAATTAACTCATGGGGCTTAAGCTGTCATGAGGCATACGAAACAACTCTTCCCTCCTACATAAGCACTTCTCCGAGTCCTCGATGTGAAGCGTCGCAATACCCCTCGTAATCCTTGCGCTGGTCTGGAAGAATCAACACCAGTGATGTAACCAAACATTTCTTCAACTCCTGGAACTGACCTCACATTACTCTGTCCATTTAAATTTGGTGTCCTTCTTCAACAACTCCGTCATGGGCTTAGCAATCTTCGAGAAATTCTCAATGAACCTCCGTTAGTATCCTGCGAGTCTAAGAAAACTCCGGATCTCTCCAACTATTGTTGGTGCTTCCCAATTTGTCACAGTGACAACTTTGGCGGGGTCTACTGCTATTCCTTCTCCGGATATAACATGTCCTAGGAATCCAACTTCCTTCAACCCAAACTCACATTTGCTGAACTTGGCCTATAACTAATGTTCTCTAAGCTTCCCATGTACCAAACGCAAATGCTCCTTATGTTCCTCTTCATTCTTTGAGTCGACCAAAATATCATCAATGAACACCACGATGAACTTATCCAGAAGCTCCATAAACACCTTGTTCATCATGTTCATGAAATATGCAGGTGCGTTAGTCAGACCAAATGACATAACGGTATACTTATACAGCCTGTACCTGGTGGTAAAAGCCGTCTTAGGTATATCCTGCTCTCGAATCTTCAACTGGTGGTATCCTGATCGCAGATCGATCTTGGAAAATACCTTAGCTCCTTGCAATCGGTCAAAGAAGTCATTGATCATCGGCAATGGGTATTTGTTCTTGATTGTCACTTCATTCAATCATCGATAATCAACAACCATCCTCAATGATCCATCCTTCTTCTCCACTAGAAGTACTAACGATCCCCAAGGTGAAGAGCTTGGGCGAATATAGCCTTTATCCAATAACTCCTTGATTTGCTTCCTAATTTCCTCCAAATCTTTTGCGGGCATCCTATACGGTCTCTTAGATATCGGCCATGTGCCTGGCAAAAGCTCAATCAAAACTCAATATCTCTATCCGGTGGCATGCCTGGCAACTCCTCTGGAAATACGTCAGGGAAATCCTTCACCACTGGTACTTCCTCTTGTACAACTCCTGTTAGGGAATTTACTTGAGTCCTCTTTGGCTCATGCCGTGATACATACTTAATCCTTCTTCCTTCTGGGGTGGTAAGCAAAATCGACTTACTGGTGCAATCGATGTTTCCTCCATACATCGATAGCCAATCCATACCCAGAATCACATCCAAACCTTGCGATTCCAAAATGATTAAATCCGAGGGGAAAACATGCCTACCTATACTCATTGGCACTTGAAAACATCGTCGACTGGCCATATACTCTGCTCCTGGTGAGCTTACTATCATAGGTGTTCTAAGAACCTTGGTGGGCAATTTATACTTATCCACAATTCCCCTTGATATGTATGAATGCGATGCACCAGTGTCAAAAAGAACGAGTGCAGTAAATGACTTAACCAAAAACTTACCTATTACTGCATCTGGCTGAGCTTCAACCTCCTCCATGTTAACGTGGTTCACCTGTCCCCTGTTGAAAGGGTTCGACTTCTTCCTAGAGCTTCGATTGCCATTTCCATTCTTAGCTTCAGGACATTCATTGGCATAATGTCCAGTCTTCTAACACTTGTAGCAAGTGACTTGGCTCAGATCCCTCTTGGCTGGGGTTGATGGGTTGGTATGGTTCTGGCCGTTGCTTCCTCCATTCCCATTACCATTCTTGGAGCCACTATGGTTGTGCGAGCTCCCTCCTCCATGAGTATGCTGAAAAGGTCCTACCGCATTTGGAGTAAAGTGGGGCTTCTGCTGAGCTCCAGAATTGTACTTCCCTTGTCCATACTTCCTCTTGCGTTTGTCAATCTACTGCTGCTTCCCTTCAATCATGAGAGCTCTATCTACCAACTCTTGGTAGTTGTTGAAGGTTGCTATCATCAACAACATGTTCAGCTCATCATTCAGTCCTTCCAGAAACTTCTCCTGCTTAGCTGCATCTGTAGCAACGTCATCTGGGGCATAACGTGCTAGCTTACTAAAGTCATCCACATACTGGCCAACTATACGTCCTCCTTGGCGCAAGTTGCAAAACTCATGCTTCTTCATGGCAATAGCTCCTACTGAAACATGGACAGTACGGAAAGCCTGCTAGAACTGATCCCATGGGACAGTGTCGATAGGATAAGTGGATGTGAAATTCTCCCACCATGATGCTGCGGGTCCATCAAGCTGATGTGCGGCAAAACACACCTTCTCCGCATCTGTGCATCCTGTAGTGGTCAACTCCCTTCCCATCTTCCGGAGCCAATCATCTGCAACTATCGGCTCGGTGCTACTGGAGAACACCGGCGGATTCAGCCTCAAGAAATGGGTTAAGTGATCAACATGTGGTGGTGGTGGTGGGTTATTGTTGTTGTTGTTGTTGTTGTTCCCCTGTTTCTGATTCTGGACTAGCATCTGCATCAATGCATTCTGCTACTGGATCAACTGAGTGAGCTCCGGTGGGAAAGCAAATCGATTGTCACGTCTTAGAGGCATCTGAGGGTTTAGAAAAGATGAGAAAATAGAATAGAATGAGGTCTATAGAGAAAACACTACCCATATGCACATGAGACAAATTCAATCAACAACACTTCAATCAATTCAAACAAGGGCATACAACGGTCTAACTATCGTTACAAAAGTGCTCGGACTATACTATATACATGGGGGAATACTACTACTGTTATGGTGGTCGACTAGAAAAACTGCTCAGTCGAAGACTCCGTGATATCTGCTCCAGCTTCATCAACAAAGTCATCATCGCTATCGTCTAGGTCCGAGTTGGTGTTGTCGATGATGATGTAGTTCTCCGGGCAAGTGCAATCATCATCTTCTCCTCTAGTCGCGGGAAATCCCATAAACACCTTTAGCTTCTTCTTCAGATCATCATTCTTCTCCACAAGTGTTGCTATTTCCTCCTCATATCCATCGCGTGTAGACTTAAGTTCTTCTTCCAGCTTCGTGATCTTGGTCATAGCATTCTTCAGGTCTATCATTCCTGCGCACATCTGGTTCTCCTGGCGATGAATGTGCTGGTTTAACTCCTGGATGAAAGCTGCAATTGATCTATCCTTCCCGGTGCTGATCATCTCCCATTGCTCATCTCGGCGCCCACAAATCTGGTAAATAGTATCCTTGAGTTCCTTGTGGTAAACTTCTCCAATGCGTCCCATGGTGATGTGAGCTGCCATGCTCTTTCCTAGACTCTAGGTTGGTGCATCAAAAGAAAACTCTATGGGCTAAGTGACGGGCATGAACGTCCTTCCTGGAACTTGAACTTGAATCATCCAGCGCTCCTCTTCAGGTAAAGTGGAGATGTAGGTCCCAGTCAAGCTTGGTACTCCAATGTTCAGATATCTAGTGACTTCCTTCAAGTGGCGTCCAAAGGGTGTATCTTCATTCGGTTGAGTGAACTTGTTCCTTCCATCCGCCATCCTAAAAGAGTAGAAAAGATGAGGAGTCAGAAATGAAGAGAGAGAGAGAGAGTAGTGATCTAGGGCTTTAGCTTAGTGATCGTGTTCTACAGTCAGCGTGTGCTCTGATACCATCTTGTAGCGACCGGACCTCAAACAGTCTGATCTCTATGCTTTAGTGTCATCCCTGGATCGGTAATGCTGACACACACAATACTTGAAGGATTTATAATAGAGTAGCAGTCACACACTTATTACATCAAATGTCTCAAAAGAGAGCTTATTATAATAAATATGGCTTACGGCCATCCAATAATGATAACAGCGGAAGGCTTGCAAGATAAGTGAGTCCATCAACTCCAACGGCATCACTGAGTATAAGACCACGACCTAAGGCACCATACTCGTTGTCTGAAAAGTCTGTAACATGAACGTTGTAGCCCGAAAACGGGTCAGCACATGGAATATGCTGTTAATGTAACACATAGAGAATAATGAAAGAATAATGCTATTCTACATGCATAACGGCTGGTGGAAAGCTCTATGCTTACAGTTTTGCATAAAGCCAATTTTCCCTACTTCAAAGGAATAAATTTTATTTAACTATCATGGTGGTTGTTAAACATTGAGAAGGTTCACCCAACTCAATCCCAATTGAGCATCATCATTAAACCCAACAGAATTAAGTAAAGTAACATGATGATATTCACATGATAATCCAAGTACAATATACTCAAAACATCTATAACCGGGGACACGGCTAACCATGATTAGTTTATACACTCTGCAGAGGTTTGCGCACTTTTCCCCACAGGACTCGATCTCCTTCGTTGGGATTCTCGCACTACATGGTGTTTGAGAAACGGATGACCGAGACACAGTCTTTCAGAAGCGTTTGCACCTTACGATGGGTAGACAGTTACACCTACTTTCCCCTACATCTGCTAGTCTACCACTGTAAGAGTTCACACGACTTAGTCAACTATGCTAGAACCCATAATAGCTTGTGGCTGCACACGCAAGTTTCTAGCATGAATAATCTCATGATCCCTTTGAGCTTGGGTGGCGGTCAATAAAGAAAATATCAGGCAATCACTGGAATCCCAGGTGCCTCAATCCACCCAGATGTGTATTAAAGTTGCCACCTTAAATAAACCATTAAATTAAAAATCTCACATCTTCATGGACACACTCACCCAATCCACATCTACTAGCATAGCACAGCAATATAAGCAAACATAGAAGTAACTCCCAAAGGTTTGAAAGTAAACATGATATAGGTACTACCTCAACTACTTCCCAAAACCAACATGTTAATCAGATCCTAATCATGCAATTGTTTGAGGATTGATCTAATGCAATAAAACTGGGTAGTAAAGAGGTATGATCAAAGTGTTACTTGCCTTGCTGATGATCCGTGAAACCTAGAGATTCGAAGTAGCAAGCGGCGCACTCCGGGTACTCTATCGCAAACAAGCATACAATAAGAACTCATCTAACACACAAGTAAAAGACAAATAAGAGATTTAACCAGAAAGTTCAACTTAAGAACTCCGGTTTGCAAAAAGAATCAAATCAAATGAAATAACAAAACTCAAACGACGAAAGAAAGAAACTTCGTTTTACTAATCTGGACGTAAGTCAAATTTTACAGTAGTAAAAACTTGT
This sequence comes from Triticum dicoccoides, assembly GCF_002162155.2. Classification (NCBI taxonomy): domain Eukaryota; kingdom Viridiplantae; phylum Streptophyta; class Magnoliopsida; order Poales; family Poaceae; genus Triticum; species Triticum dicoccoides. The sequence goes on along the minus strand of NC_041391.1, from coordinate 116,721,174 downwards.
TTGAGTTGGTTAAATGGAAAGAGGGTTTCGAGACGAAACTCTAGGCGCTTGAATCACCCAATTCCGATAAACGAGCGGAAAGTTATACTAAAACGAAAATCGCGATCAGAAATAATCCTGGAAAATCCGAGAAAAAGAAAAACGGACGAACAGGCTAAAGAACGAACGTTCGCTGTCTGCGGCTAAATGATGAAACCCGTTTGTTAAAACAAACGTACGGACGAACGTCCGCTAAATAAACTAAACCAAAAAAACCAATCTAAAAAAACGGATCTAGGGTTTAAATAAAAACCGACGGTTTTTACCTAAACCGGAAAAAAAACCGGCGGCTTCGGATCGGATCGGCGGCTCCTGCGAGGTGAGGCGGCGGCTCCGGTGAGGCGAGGCGGGCGGTGCGGGGCGGCGGCGTCGGCGGGTGGTGCGGCAGTGACGGTGGGGTGCAACATCTTCGGCGGAGTGCGGCGGCGGCGGCGCGGGCTGGCGGCGCTGCTGCTGCTGCGGCTTGGGTGGCGATTGGCGGCGGCGGCGGCTATTTATGAGGGGGAGGGGGCGGGGTCGGCTTGGGGAAGGGGCAACCCGAGGCGGCGGCGGTCTCCCGGACTCCGCTTCGGCGTAGTCCGGTGCGGGCACGGGAGGGACGACGGCGCGGGCTGGGCTGGCTGGGCCTTTGGCCCAGTCAGTCCGAACAATTTTTTCTTAAAATAAATTCCGCTGAAACTTAAATAAATCCTAGAAAATAAAATAAATTCTAAAAATGCCAAAACAAATTTTCACCATCTAAATAAAATATTTAGAACGAGATGAACATTTTCTTGGCCCTAAAATGCAGTTTTGAAAACATGCAATTTTTCTAAATTCAAATAAAATAGCGATAAACTCCAAAATAAAATCTTATTTAATTTTATTATTAAATCCTCAATATTTCTTTATTTTGGGAAAGACATTTTTCCCTCTCTTTTATTTTTGTATAAGAAATATTCGGAGATAAAATAATTAAAATCAAATGATCCTATTTTTTCAAAATTTGAGAAAACTCAAATATGAAAATAACGAAATCTCCAACTCTCTCCGTGGGTCCTTGAGTTGCGTGAAATTTCTAGGATCAAGCCAAAATGCAATAAAATATGATACGCAATGATGATCTATGTATAACATTCCAAATTGAAAATTTGGGATGTTACACACACACACACACACACACACACACATGCGCGCGCACACACATTGTTTTTCGCTTCATTTTTTCCTGCACTTGCATGCACACACATCGTTTGTTTATCTTCATGGGGCTTTAAGTATGCCTCACACAAATGCTATCTATCTATCCCTTAATATAGCTAGATATGTGTCATGCAAACTCCTTCTCCCTACTAGCAAGATGCCCATGCGTTGCACGGAACATTAAGATGCATTTGTATGAGAAGTTTATCTTGTAGGAGAAAAGGATGAACGAGGGAATTCCTTATTTGCAAATGCGGAGAGGGGCGTCGGTATCTTTTTGCAAAATTGCCATAGTTTCCTTCCTATCTGTCGGATATAAATCGGATGGCCTATATTGCAGGATGGCAGGAACACCATCATCACCAACTCTGTTTTTTATGAGAGTAGAGATATGTGAGTGTCACTGCCCCCCCCCCACACACACCCACACACCCACACTTACCAACACCGAAGGAGTAGGGTGACACCTCGATGTTGATACTAATATATCGACTAGCTTCTCTCTCAAACATACACACACACGCACACTACCCAGCACCGAAGGAGTAGGGTGGCACATCGATCTTGATAATAATCTATCTACTCCTATTTCAAACACACACACACACACACTCACTAGTTGTGCCTCTGTGCCTACCGCGCACACTCTCGATACGTCTTTCTCTCCCTCCCCCCCAACAATGATAGCAGAAGGGTGACAACTCGATCTGATCGTAATCTGTCAATTGGTTTCTCTCTCAAACATTGTGTCTCGGTGCCTCACTCGGTAGCCCCCTCGATATGTAGACTTCTCGCGCACGCACAGCTGTAGTAATGATGACGCTGAACCCAGTGTGCCTTGTTTTTACCGGCCTCATGTGATAGTTTTCACCCTGTTTTCTGTTAATTAACAAGGCAACCTTTTCTTTGTTACTACTAGTGAATCTGAAATCATTCGGGGCAGACATAAAATATATCACTTCAACCCAATTATTGCAGCAACTATTTTAAAAGAAATTAGCTAGCTGCCCGTGCGTTGCACAGAACATCAAGATGCATTTGTATGAGTAGTTTATCTTGTGAGAGAAAAGGCTGAACGAGGGAAAGCCTAATTTGCGAACATGGAGAAATGTGTGGTTATATTTTTGCAAAATTTCCATAGTTTCTTTCCTATCCATTAGATATAAATACGACGGCCTATATTGCAGGATGGCATGCACACCATCATCACCAACTCTATTTTCTACTCCCTCCGTTCCTAAATACTCCCTCCGTGAAAATACTTGTCATCAAAATGGATAAAAAGAGATGTATCTAAAACTAAAATACGTCTAGATACATTTCCTTTTATCCATTTTGATGACAAGTATTTCTGGACGGAGGGAGTATTTGTCTTATTAGAGATTTCAACAAGTGACTATGACCGGACCTTACCAACATGCTCAAAAAAGTAGTCCATATTTTTGATGTTACCCTCTTTTCTTGGCGGTGCAGTGCCATCTGGATACCTCATAAATAAATCAAGGTCAAATCTGACCCCTTCCTGAAAAGACATACGGAGCAAAATGAGTGAATCTACACTCTAAAATATGTCTACATACACATCCGTATGTGGTAGTCCATTTGAAATCTGAAAAAGACAAATATTTAGGAACAAATGGAGTATAAGAGTAGACATGGAGATATATCTCCAGCATGGTCTACAACAAAAATGTGTTGGGCTGGTAAGTGCCGGAAGCTCGCAACGCGATGACATGAGTTTGAATTCTGTCTTTTAACTTTAGATTTCTATATTATATATTACTTATATACTTCTTTCGCTACTGTACTGACAGTGGAACCCATAGAGTACTTAGAATACAAGATTGAGGATGGACTTGTTTCTTTTTAACTTTCTGTACGAAGCTGTAGCCACCCTGCAAGTCATGTGTACACTGTACATGCAATTAACTTTTTATAGAGGGATAATCGTACAAGCAATTAACTCAAATGGATTGGATGCCACTCTATTATTTCCAGCATAAGAGCATCTCCAACGACAGCCGGCAAATTTCCTCCCGCTTCCTTCCGTGGAGGACGACATCAAACGCCGGCGGCATACATTTTTACAACTCTAACCAACCAGATGAAATTCGTGCAAACACGGATTGATTTCATATACGCATAAAGGATTTCGTATAAAAAAGGCGGATCTTCATATAAACATGATGGATTCCATTACATTTACATGAACTAAGCGGTGCCTGATGTCTACTACACAACCTTCTTCTTGTAGACGTTGTTGGGCCTGCAAGTGCACATGTTCGTAGGATAGTAGCAAATTCCCCTCAAGTGGATGACCTAAGGTTTATCAATCCGTAGGAGGCATAGGATGAAGATGGTCTCTCTCAAGCAACCCTACAACCAAATAACAAAGAGTCTCTTGTGTCCCCAACACACCCAATACAATGGCAAATTGTATAGGTGCACTAGTTTGGCGAAGAGATGGTGAAACAAGTGCAATATGGATGGTAGAAATAGGTATTTGTAATCTGAAAATATAAAAACAGCAAGGTAACTAATGATGAAAGTGAGCGTAAACAGTATTGCAATGGTAGGAAACAAGGCCTAAGGTTCATACTTTCACTAGTGCAAGTTCTCTCAACAATAATAACATAGATAGATCATATAGCAATCCCTCATCATGCAACAAAGAGTCACTCCAAAGAAACTAGTAGCGGGGACCGAACGAAGGGATTATGGTAGGGTACGAAACCACCTCAAAGTTATCCTTTCTGTTCTATCTATTCAAGGGTTCGTAGTAAAATAACATGAAGCTATTCTTTCCGCTCAATCTATCATAGAGTTCACACTAGAATAACACCTTAAGACGCAAATTAACCAAAACCCTAATGTCACCTAGATACTCCATGGTCACCTCAAGTATCCGTGGGCATGATTATATGATATGCATCACACAATCTCAGATTCATCTATTTAACCAACACAAAGTACTTCAAAGAGTGTCCCGAAGTTTCTATCGGAGAGTCAAGACGAAAACGTGTGCCAACCCCTATGCATAGGTTCATGGGCGGAACCCGCAAATTGGTCACCAAAACATACATCAAGTGGCACATGATATCCCATTGTCACCACAGATAAGCACGGCAAGACATACATCAAGTGTCCTCAAATCATTAAAGACTCAATCCGATAAGATATCTTCAAGAGGAAAACTCAATTCATCACAACAGAGTAGAGGGGGAGAAACATCATAAGATCCATCTATAATAGCAAAGCTCACATACATCAAGATTGTTCCATAGACAGAACACGAGAGAGAGAGAGAGAGAGAGAGATCAAACACATAGCTACTGGTACATACCCTCAGCCCCGAGGGTGAACTACTCCCTCCTTGTCATGGAGAGCGCCGAGATGATGAAGATGGCCACCGGTGAGGGATCCCCCCTCCGGCAGCATGCAGGAACGGGCTCCCGAGAGGTTTTTGGTGGCTACAGAGGCTTGCGGCGGTGGAACTCCCGATCTATCTTCCGTTCTGATGTTTTTAGGGTACGTAGGCTTATATAGGCCAAAGAAGTCGGTCGGGGGAGCCTCAAGGGGCCCGCGAGAGGGTAGGGCGTGCCTAGGGAGGTGGGCGCGCCCCCTATCTCGTGGCCTCCTCGCGGATCTTCAGACGTGAACTCCAAGTCTCCCGGATCATATTCTTCCTAAAAATCAACCTCCCGAAGGTTTCATTCCGTTTGGACTCTGTTTGATATTCCTTTTCTTCGAAATACTGAAACAGACAATAAAACAGCAAGATGGGCTGGCCCTCTGGTTAATAGGTTAGTCCCAAAAGTAATATAAAACTGTATAATAAAGCCCATAATCATTCAAAACAGATAATAAAATAGCATGAATGCTTCATAAATTATAGATACGTTGGAGACGTATCAGTGCCAATCCGGCTCTCTTGGTATAATTAATACTCCCTCCATCCAGAAATACTTGTCCTAGTAATGGATGTATCTAGACTTATTTTAGTTATGGATACATACAATTTATCCATTCTTAGAACAAATATTTCCCGCCAGCTGCAGAGGGAGTACATAATCTAAATGGCTGCTCGCGGATCCCTTTGTCTTCCTCATGTCCGTTAGACACTTGCGGGGTCAACGAAGGTCCTCGGAAGAGACGAAGCAGCAAAGAAACCACCTGAATGTGTAGTCGTCGCCTTGGCGGTGGCCTTCATGGGTCGCAAGTGGCGGCGGCCTCTCGTGTTCTACTTCTCCTCAATGATTGCGGTGGACACGGAGAAGATGGCCACCAACTCATCGCTCTCCATGCACCCGGCTTCTGTCTCTACCTGCATGGCGCTACCGCAGGCACGGGAGGCATGCCCACAGACATGGGAGGCACGGCCACCGCAGACACTGGTGGTGTGGTACAACGCGACAGCGATAACGCCCGTACCGGCGTGCTCGCCGTCGTGCCGGCATGGAGCAATTCACCACTCCTCATCGAGCTGAACTAGAGCAATGAGTTGATGAACCACGCGCCTGCTTGGGGCGGCAACTGGCTCCATCAGGCCAAGCAAGGTTGGTCAAGCACCGAGCGGCCTCGCCCGTATCCGGAGGGCTCGGCGGGCCACCCAGCCGGGTAATATGCCGGAGAACGGCTCCTCGGAAGCCATCGGAAGAGTGGAGAAAATGATGACGGAGGAGATGGGGGAGCGGCGGAGGGGTGTGATTCTTGCCCGCTGTCTGTCTGGCCTCGTGTAAATAGAGGGCGGACGGTAGGAGCTTGGCCGGTGTCTGGCCTCGTTTAAACTGAGGGCGGATGGGAGGAGCTCGGTTGGTGTTGCGTTTAATTTCGGCCCGCTCATGAACGGACGTGTGGCTGGAGTAGGATTCTCGGTTTGCATGGGGGTTCAATGGAGGGGTTTAATGGAGGCGCCAGGCGTGCAGTGGGCGGCGCAGTACTATTCAATTTGATAGCAGTAATGAGCCATCAAATGACAAAGGCCCTTGAGGGAGTCCTGGATTAGGGGGTATCCGGACAGCCGGACTATATACATCGTCCGTACTATTGAAGCGTGAAGATACAAGACTCAAGACTCCGGCTCGTCTCCGGATGGGACTCTCCTTTGCATGGAAGACAAGCTTGGCGATCCGGATATTATATTTCCTTCCTTGTAACCGACTCCATGTAAACCCTAGCCCTCTCCGGTGTCTATATAAACCGGAGAGGATGGTCCTTAGAAGGCCGATCACATTTACAATCATATCATAATAGGCTAGCTCCTAGGGTTAGCCTCTACGATCTCGTGGTAGATCTACTCTTGTACTACTCATATCTTCAATATTAATCAAGCAGGAAGTAGGATTTTACCTCCATCAAGAGGTCCCAAACCTGGGTAAACATTGTGTCACTTGCTTCCTGTTACCATCAGCCTAAGACGCACAGATCGGGACCCCCTGCCCGAGATCCGCCGGTTTTGACACCGATATTGGTGCTTTCACTGAGAGTTCCTCTGTGTCGTCGTTTTGAGGCTTAATGGCGTTTTCAATAGCCAACAACACGGTCCAGGGCGAGACTTTTCTCCCCGGACAGATCTTTGTGTTCGGCGGCTTCGCGCTGCGGGCCAATTCGCTTGTTCATCTGGAGCAGATGGACAGCTATGCCCCTGGCCACCAGATCAGGTTCGGAAACTTGAACTACATGGTGGATATTCGCGGAGACTTGATCTTCGACGGATTAGGCCCTATGCCAGGAGCGCCGGACAGTCACGATGAGCACTGCCTAGACCTGCTATCGGACAATGATCGGGACATCACCCCTGTAGTAGCCCCGGATCTAAATCTGAAGCAGGTTGCGTTGCCCAAGGACGGAGGGGTAGACCCCGCCCCGCAGGCCGCATACTCATCGGAGGTGGAGCCGAATACAGGTCTCACTTTTGTGGGGGCCTATAACCCCGGGCCCCCGGACTCGTATCCACTTGTTGGTTCCGGTTCACACACCCTCGAGCCAGTCGAGCCAGGTTGGGCTCCGGTAATGGAGTTTACCGCTGCGGACATCTTTCAGCACTCGCTCTTTGGTGACATGCTGAACTCATTAAAGTCTCTCTCTTTGTCAGGAGGCTCTAGGCCGAACTATGTCCGGCTTGAGTGGGAAGCAGGTGACGACGGAATTCGCTGCCCACCCACCACCCACTTCATTGCCACGGTCGATGATTTAACCGACGTGCTTGACTTCAACTCCAAAGACATCGACGGTATGGACGATGATGCAGGAGACGTACAGGAGCCACCGCTCACAGGGCAGTGGACAACCACCTGTTCATACGATATATATATGGTGGACACTCTGAAAGAAACCAATGGCGATGAGGCAACGGAGGATAACCCCTCCAAGAAGAAAGCAAAGCATGGGCGCCTCCAACGTCGCTCCAAGCCCCGCTAAGGCAATACCGGCACCGGAGACGTAAACAATCCGGACAATGCCGATGATGAATACAACCCCGATTAGCCCGCCTTCGAGCAGGCCGAGCAGGAAGATGGGCAGGACAGCCCAGACGAACAGGCAACGGATGGGTATCCGAAGGAGGACAACTACGTGCCCTCCTCTGAAGATGAGATTATCCTCGGCGACGACGAGTTCGGTGTGCCCGAGGACCCTGCGGAGCAGGAGCGCTTCAAGCGCCGGCTTATTGCCACTGCGAGAAGCCTGAAGAAGAAGCACCAGCGGCTTCAAGCTGATCAAGACCTGCTCATAGATAGATGGACAAAAGTCCTGGCAGCCGAGGAATATGGACTCGAGCGCCACACGGCTCACCGGCCGCCTCGAGGTCGTGATAAAATGACACATCAGCCCGAATAACAGCCTGCACCCCCGCGCCAGTTTACTACGTCCCGGGGTAATACTCAGGACCTACGCGATAGATTGGATAACACCGCAGGACAACCAAGATCGATCTACGGATCATGGGGGCGCGCCGCAGCACATGACGATGACCGTCATACCAAATACACTAACAGCAAATTCGGCCGGGCCGAACACAACCAGTCAGACGCAGCCGGACTGCGTCACGACATAGCCGGACTGCGTCACGACATAGCCCAGTACAGGAATCGGCTACTTTGCCGTCTGCCACGACGGACGGCAAAGGCATGAACGGCGGACGGCAAAGGTCTTTGCCGTCCGCCACGGACGGCAAACATGGACGGCAAAGTAGGATCCAGCAAATAGCTACTTTGCCGTCTGCTTTAAGCGGCTGATGGCAAAGGGTCCTTTGCCGTCAGCAGCAGACAGCAAAGAAAGCAGACGGCAAAAATTTCTTTGTTAGTCCGTTAGGTGGCTAACGGCAGCCCTTTGTCATCCGCCATATGATGTCAGCTAGACGTCACCACTCTTTGCCGTCTGCCACTGTAGGCAAACTGGCCAAATGGGTCAGCTCCTAGGAAGCACAGTTGGCTACCACGTGTCTTGTTTGCCGTCCACGGCGGACAACAAAGAGGCCGTTGCCGTCGGTGGCAGATGCCAAAGAGCCTATATATTGGCTCTTTTTTTGTTTTTCTGAATCCAACAATTTTCACAACAAATATATATGACATATATAGATATATTTCACAGGGCTATTTAACAGCAAACATATCACATATATATCCAGCACATAATTAAGTTTCGTCCATTCATACATAAGCAAGTTCCATCCATACACATTGTTCCATCCATATACATATTACAATGCAAAGTTTGATCAAGATAGCAAGTTCCATCATAGCAAGCTAGATACAATGCAAAGTTTCATCAAAGAAAAAACAAGCACTCCATCATTGCAAGCTAGCTTTCATGAAGTGAATGAAATCTGCAAAATGGAAAATAAGAAAGTTAGAAATAGGTGACTAGAAGAAGAAGACTAGAACAAGAAGTATATGTCATTTATGAGCTAACTTAGGTGAAATGGATCATATATGAGCTAACTAAGTTGAAATGGGTCGTTTATGAGCTAACTAAGGAGAAATAGATCATCTATGAGCTAACTTAGTTCAAATGGGTCGTTTATGAGCTAACTAAGGTGAAATGGATCGTTTTTGAGATAACTAAGTTGAAATGGATCGTCTATGAGCTAACTAAGGTGAAATGGATCATCTATGAGCTAACTTAGTTCAAATGGGTCGTTTATGAGCTAACTAAGGTGAAATGGATCGTTTTTGAGCTAAGTAAGTTGAAATGGATCGTTTTTGAGCTAACTTAGGTGAAATGGATCATTTATGAGCTAACTTAGTTGAAATGGGTCGTTTATGTGCTAAGTAATGTGAAATGGATCATTTTTTAGCTAACTAAGGTGAAATGGATCGTTTTTTAGCTAACTAAGGTGAAATGGATCATTTAAGAGCTAATTTAGGTGAAATGGATCGTTTATGAGCTAATCTAGGTAAAATGGGTCATTTTGGAGCTAACCTAGGTAAGATGGGTCATTTTGGAGCTAACCTAGGTGAAATGGATTGTTTATGAGCTAATCTAGGTAAAATGGGTCATTTTAGAGCCAACTTGGGTAAAATGCATCATTTTAGAGCTAACCTAGGTAAGATGGATGGTTTTGGAGATTAGTAAGCTTATTAAGTCATTTTGGAGGAAAAGAAGCTAACTCTAAGTCATTATGGTAAGCATATTGGAGGAAATAAAGCTAAGTCTAGGTCTTTATGCATTTGTTAAGCAAAACACTAGAGACACTTACCATGATCATGGAGGTGTTGTAGCGGGGTGGCTCGTACCTGTAGCTGGAGAAGGATCATGCGATGCTTGTCTTGAGTTACGCTGCACCAAAGATCATTTCCAATGTCTCGTTAGCATGATGACACTCAAATGTTCAGACTAGCAAGTAATGTCCATTCAAATTAAACTCACCGTGGTCCCAAGAGCAATCACTGGCATCGGTGGAGCGGTCTGACCGGACTTCTCGCACACAGACTGCACATTTGGTTTTGACAACTCAATCATACTAGTTAGTAATGAGACAAACACTACATAAATGTTTTGGCTAATGTGACTTACCACAAGGAGCTCGTACATGGCCCTTGCCTGCATGTCATTTCGTGCCCTCTCCTCCTCCAACATCTCTGTCGTCCTCTCCTCCAACTCCCACTGCCTCTCCGCCGCCTCCGCCAGAAGTTTCTCCGTTCTATCTCTCTCACTTTGTATAGCAGCTTGCAACACCACTCCTTGTTACCATTTGTAATCATTGATGGAAACGCACACAATGTAATGGAGAAAGATAGTTGAGTACGTATAACTAACCTTGAAGACGAGTTGGACTGGCCGTTCACAAGGCCTTATCTCAGGAGCGGAGCTTGACTGGCATGCCTTGATCTCCGGGAGAGTGCTAGGACAACGGATAAGTCCATCTCCCATGGCTATGGAGCCATGGGACCTCCCGCCACCAGATATCATCAACAACTCGGTATCAATGGGACCCTGGCTCGGCTTAAAGTCCTCCCCTTTCCTCGCCTTCCCCTCATCTCTATATTTCACGAGCTTTTCGTGGGAGGAGATGTTGGTGAAGTTTTTTGGATCATCGAGGTCAGACGCAGAGAATGCCTTGACTTTCTTGTAAGAGCCAGTGTGGGCCATGGCATACAGGTCGTACACCTCTGGCACCTTATACGCCTTATTGTAGCGTGTCTGAAAGAGAGAAACAAAGTAGATTAGTAATTAAAGGGCTGAAAGCTAGCATTACGAACGAATTGCATGAATCATGAAGCAAACCACATACCCAGTTCCGCCCGTACTGATATAAGTTGGAGCTGCCTTGATGGTGTGGCACCTTCCATTTGGGCACGTTTGTCCTTGGCCTCGTTGTGGAGGGCTCGCCATTCTTTTGAGCGCCACTCATTGACCAACACCTCCCAACAATCCATCTGATCCGCACACCATCTCGGAGGGGCCTAAGTTAGGAAATAGAAACTTGAGCGCTACGGCTATGAATTACTAAATGAAGGAAGTAAAGTACAAGGCCTTAAGAATTACCTTCATGTACTCATCCTTACTCAAGAACTTCTCACGGCACGCCGGCTTGGTCTTCTTGATACCACGCGCGGCGTAGTAGTCTCGAACGGCCTGCACCCAAGCCTCGTGCCATAAGTTCTGTAGTAGGCGCTTGCAGACGTTATTGATAACATTTGCCGCCTCCTCCTCATATCCCTCATCACACCTGTAGAATGTCTGCAATCAAATGAGACAATATTGATTAGTACACTTAATAACTAACTAGTTGAAGATTTTTAATTGTGTAAAGGAGAAATTACCCAAAACTTTATAATCACCATGTCTTCCCTCATCTTGCACAAGACACCATCGATAATCTCACCCGGCGGGGCCGAGGCAGCCAAGTAGTGCTCCCAACTCAATCTAAGATCTGGAAGCCGACCCTCACCAGGCAACGTAACAAACCACGGGAAGTTTTGCCGACAAAGAACTCCAAGGACGGAGTTGGGCCGATAGACACTATGATGGTGGTCCCAACCCCTACAGCATGACAAGGCCAACGCATTAGATATTTGAAGAAACATGAATGCAGAAGGGTACAAAAAGATTAAATGCACTTACCTCTCCCCATCAGGGAAAATCAACCACCTCTGCTTGCGGGTTGCCGGCACGTTCGGGAGCCGTGTAGCACCACGCTGGTAGATGGTGCCCCCTTCCTCATCAATATCAGTCGGCTCCCAGCCATCATCAGCATGGCCACTCAGCCCCTCAGGCTGATCCGGCCAGGTACCCCATCCATACGTGTGTTCCCCCGGGGTCTCATGGGCCGAACTCTCGTGGCCCGAAGGCCCATGGACCGGAGGCTCGTGGACCGGAGTCCATGTAGCCTCCTCCTCGGACGAGTCCACCCGAGCAGTCACGTGCTAGGGACAAACAACTGGGCGTGGCAGCGAGGAAGGCGCCCTCGCAGTCACCCTACCTCCTCTCCCACGACCACGTGCTCCAGCTCCTCTCTGGTTCTTCTTACATCGTCCCCTGCTCGGCACCGCGGTCGACGAAGAAGGGCCCGGCTGTGTCGCCATACTGTCTAGCAATGCTTGGCGGAGAGGTGCATGTGGAATGGAAGACCTCGTCGCACGCGCCGACGAAGAAGGGTCCTTAGAGCGCTCCCGACCAGCGCCCACCATCTTTCAACACCTGCCATGACAAAGAGTAAACGAAATTAGTACAACGGCAAAAAAATACTGACATGAATAATAATATGCATATCACTTAAGTGTATCATCATCAAGTACAACATAAAAAAAATTGAATATCTGACACTACGTATAAATGCATAATCATCATCATCAAGTACAATAATAATCTCGATTAGTATCATCAATAAATGCATAATCATCATCATCAAGTACAATAATAATCTCAATTAGTATCATCAATAAATGCATAATCATCATCATCACTATAATCAAGGATGGGCTCACGGGGTCAGGGGGTCGGGGTGTCGGGGTGTGGTGTCGGGGTCG
>NC_041391.1:116677898-116707189 GCF_002162155.2 Triticum dicoccoides | reverse complement strand
CGGGTGCATCGCGTTGGGTGGATCGATGTGGGCGTCGGGGAGGAGAGACGGAGAAACATTGAGAGTAACGGGCGGGGGGGGGGCTTGGCCGTTAGTTAGGTTTATCTTTGCCGCCTGCTGCGGACGGAAAAGAGGGGGCGTTAAGTTTTTCCGTTAGTGGGTGCCACCTCCCTCTTTGCCGTCAGCCAGCGGACCGCAAAGATTCTTTGCCGTCAGCCAGCGGACGGCAAAGAAATGGCGGATGGCAAAGACCTTCTTTGCCGTCAACTGTTTCTTTGCCGTCCGCTTTTCGGTAGCTGATGGCAAAGAGCTTCTTTGCCATCCGCTAGCGGACGGCAAAGATCTGGCAGATGGCAAAGTAGCTGCTTCCAGTAGTGGATGAAGTGATGGGTCATGAATTCCCAGAAGGGTTCATACCCGTAAACATCGAATCATACGATGGCACAACAGACCCCGCGCTATCGGAGCCCTGCCCGAGGCCCGCTCGCGCCGTCGCCCGTCTGCCGTGCGCCCCGAGCAGCCCGTGCTCGCCCGAGCGCCGCCCGCTCCCCGGTGCTCCTCCCGCTTTGCCTCGCACCTCGCCGGACTGCTCCGCTGCCGCCGCCGTCTTCCGGTCACGCCGCCCCCGCGCCATCTCGTTTTCCCTTGCTCTTTCTCTCATCCCGAGCTCCCTCTCTCTGTTGATTCCCAGGGACCTGCCCCTCCATGGCCGTCAGGGATCTCCGTGCCTAGGACGCCCCAAGCATCCACGTCGCTGGAATTGGAGTCCCCGCACCCGGATCTGTGCCTCCCCGCCATCTCCCCTCGTCCCCGGAGCCCGGGCGCCACCGGAAGGCTTGACCTTCTTCAACCTCCGACCGGGATCCCTCCGTCCACACCCGTGCCAGATCTACCTCGTCCCACACCCAGTGAACCAAACGCGATCCAAAACCACCCCATCCAGTTTTCCCGTGAGGTAGAATACGGTCAAGTCCCCAGGATTTTTCACATTATGTGCACTTCTTTGACATGTCGTATCTTCATGAATATTGCACCTTTTTTGCATAGGATATATCAAAATGTTTGTTGTGAGATGCTATTCATTTCATTCCATTGCACGATGTTCATTTGAGTCCATCTTGATGCCTGAATCATCATTGCAAGAGTGCTATATGATGTTAATCTGCTGAAACTGTTATAACTTGGTGATTTGTCATTTTTGTTGCATTTGATCTGTGCATCCTATGAGCATGAGCTCTACATGTGTTTTGAACTAAATCCTGTCATCTATACAGGGGTGTATGCCATGTATTTTTGTGATCAATGTGGTGAATAGAACAAGCATGCAAACTAGGCTTCGTGATGTTGTTGATTTCAGTCCCCGTTCTGTTGTTATTTTTATGCCATGTAAACTTGATGCTATAGAGAGATCCATGCATATTTTGAGATACTTCAGTAAGGATATTTTGAGCATATGGTTATTCTCTATGCATTCATGCCCCTATTTGCAATTATGGAGTAGTCCAGAATGTCATTTTCTTGCTCTACTTTTGCTATAAAATGTTTCCTGGCAGATTGTTTACATGTTATTCAATTTTGCCAAGGTTGTTGTAGTTGATCCTTGCATGCTATGAACTTGTTATTGCCTTGGTTAGTTTCATAAACATGTATTCTTGCTGATGCTATGATTATCCTGTCAGGCATTGACTTGTGGTGAGTGAATCGAGCTCGTGAAGTAGTGTACTTGCTGTTACTGTTTTGCTAGGATGAATCTGTTATTTCGTGATGCTATGTAAACCTGCCGCTACAAGTCATTCTATGCTTAATCTAGAGATGTTCACTGAGAATGTTTTGATATACATGTCATGCTCTATCCATCCATGCACCTGGTTGCATTTATAGCTTGCTGTAGATTATTGTAATCTTGCTCCAAATTTGCTAAATAATGTTGCTGTCAGCCTGTTAACATGAAGATCAGTTTTGCCATGTGATTTACTAGTGATCCATGCACCCTATGAACTTGTTCTTGCCATGGTTAGCTTCATAAATATGCCATCTTACTGTTGGTTTCCTTTTCATGCCATGTGTTGCTCTGTGGTGAGTGGTTCAAGCTCACCAACATGCCTACTTATCGTTGTTCCTGCCATGTATAAATCTGTCATATCTTTTGCTATGTTTACATGGGTGCCATCATATTTTATGTTCCTTTTTGACTCATGGTCAGTAAGGGACTTTTGTTATATGCACTTAGTAGTATCATGCCATGCCTTTGTTTGCCATGTTAAGTTTCTGTAGCATGCTGTTTGATAGCTCTAAACATTGCAACCTGATGTTATTTCTGCTAAGCCTGAAACTATTATTATTTGCAATCTTGCCATGTGTGTTTGAGCATGTTCTAGTGATTCCTGGAGATAGCTTAGTGTACATGTTTTGTTATGCTTTACCTGTACATCATGTCCATGCCTTTTGTTCTCATGTTGGGTGCTGTAGCATGTTGTTTTGGTGCTTGCAATATGCCTAGTTGCTATTTTGAGCAGATTGTTGCTATAACTTGTATAATGTGTGTGTGTTGAACCGTTGCTCCGTTTTGAGTGTGCTCTATATGAAACTTGCTTGATTTTGCATGTAGGTTAATATTATCATGTTGCATCCATGTTTTGAGGTATTTGCTTGATGTTTGTATGCATTTTGCATCAATGCCATGCTTGACTTGTTTTGCTCATATCTTCTAGGCCGTAGCTCCAGACTAAATGAACTTTATATGTAACTTGACTAGAATTTCATGTAGATCAGCTTTGTGCATCTTAACTTGCTGTTTAACAACTTGAACATAAGGTTTATTCAGATCTGGACGAATTTCGAAATTTGCATATGAGGACTTACCGGAATTGTTATATGTTGTTTCCGGCCTCATTTAAACTTGCCTTGATGTGTTGCTCTTGTTTGCATCATCTCTTGCCATGAGTAGCTTCATGTAGCTTTGTCATGCATCATACTTGGTTGTGCATCATGTCTTGTCTATGTGTGGTGTGTTTACCGTGTTGTGTGCTTCTCTCGATAGTTCCCGTTTCGTTGCGATCGTGAGGATTCGTTCATCTACGCTTGGTTCATCTTCGTGGCTTCATCTTCTTCATTGACTCGTTCTTCTTCCTTGCGGGATTTCAGGAAAGATGACCACTACCTTGGATCTCATTACTACCATTGCTATGCTAGTTGCTTCATTCTATTGCTTTGCTGCGCTACCTATTCTCTTGTTCTTCAAGCCTCCCAAATTGCATTGAACCTCTAACCTTTGACACCCTTCCTAGCAAACCATTGCTTGGTATGTTTCCGCTTTTGCTTAGCCCCTCTTATAGAGTTCTTAGTGGCAGGTGAAGTTGAAGATTGCCCCATGATGGACATGATTATGTTGGGATATCACAATATCTCTTATTTAATTAATGCATCTATATATTTGGTAAAGGGTGGAAGACTCGGCCTTATGCCTGGTGCTTTGTTCCACTCTTGCCGCCCTAGTTTCCGTCATACCGGTGTTATGTTCCCGAATTTTGCGTTCCTAACGCGGTTGGGTGATTTATGGGACCCCCTTGACAGTTCGCTTTGAATAAAACTCCTCCAGCAAGGCCCAGCCTTGGTTTTACCATTTGCCTCACCACCACCTACATTTCCCTTGGGAGTAATTAACCCGAGGGTCATCTTTATTTTAGCCCCCCCGGGCCAATGCTTGTCTAAGTGTTGGTCCAAACCGAGCGATGTCCGGCGCCCCCTGGGCAACCAGGGTCTATGCCAACCCGTCGTCTTGCTCAACCGGTGTGCCCTGAGAACGAGATATGTGCAGCTCCTATCAGGATTTGTCGGCACAGTGGGCGGTCTTGCTGGTCTTGTTTTACCATTGTTGAAATGTCTTATAAACCGGGATTCCGAGTCTGATCGGGTCTTCCTGGGAGAAGGTATATCCTTCGTTGATTGCGAGAGCTTATCATGGGCTAAGTTGGGACACCCCTACAGGGTTTAAACTTTCGAGAGCCGTGCCCGCGGTTATGTGGCAGATGGGAATTTGTTAATGTCCGGTTGTAGATAACTTGACACCAGATCCGAATTAAAATGCATCAACCGCGTGTGTAGCCGTGATGGTCTCTTTTCGGCGGAGTCCGGGAAGTGAACACGATTTTGGGTTATGTTTGACGTAAGTAGGAGTTCAGGATCACTTCTTGATCATTGCTAGCTTCATGACTATTCCTTTGCTCTCTTCTCGCTCTTATTTGCGTATGTTAGCCACCATACTTGCTTAGCCGCTGGTGCAACCTCACCACTTTACCCCTTCCTTACCCATTCAGCTTTGCTAGTCTTGATACCCATGGTAATGGGATTGCTGAGTCCTCGTGGCTCATAGATTACTACAACAACAGTTGCAGGTATAGGTTTTGCGATGATCATGACGCGAGAGCGATGCTTGCTTGGTTGAGTTCTTCTTCTGCTTCTTCTTCGATCAGGGGATAGGTTCCAGGTCGGCAGCCTGGGCTAGTAGGGTGGATGTCGTTTGAGTTTCTGTTTGTGTTTCATCCGTAGTTCGGATGTTGATCTTATGTATGATGTATTGATGTTGTATTCGTGTGGCATGGTTGGCCTCTTGTATGTATCCCCACTATTATGTAATGTTGATGTAATGATATTCACCTTGAAAAAGTGTTTCAATATGCAATTCTATCCTTGGTGGGACCTTCAAGTCTCTTTAGGATAGTATCGCATATTGGGCGTGACACAGGCCCGCGCGGGGTCATAACAGTCAACAGAAACATGGACCGCTCTCTCCGTACAGAAGAGCATACTACAACCCTTACGGTAGAAGTACAATGCGGCCTCCTCCGGCCAACCACCAATTCGGTGACGACAACCTCAAGCACCGTCAAGCGAGTCCGGAACACCTCGCAACAGGATCACCAGGCACGCCAAGAGCACGACTAGCAGTCCGGCCTCCGCTCAAATCCCATCAAAGTAGCATTCGTGCCACGTGTACACAATTACGCACTCAAAATACCATGGGCATAGGCGGAGGCGCAGCAGTGGCTCAGTCAACAGTGCGGTATCACCGCTACACACCTTTGTAACCTTTCCTTTTACCTTTCAGGACATTGCTTTAGTGCAGCCTCTTCAGAAGAGCCGGATTGTCGGACCTACATAGGAGAGAAAACCAAGGAGGCAACAGGCTTTGTGCACAAAAGGAAATACCCAGGTGGAATATATTCACGATCGTTATACCTCCTTTATCTATCGGTACATAGCCTGCCCCTGGATAGGATATGTCAAATAATCCTATTTATCTCCGCTTAATGCATTCATTGTAAACATACGCTTAAATGTATTATTCATCAATGGGATATCATATATAGCGTGAGCTTATTATTCTTATTTGAGCATTTTTTCTTGCAAATGTTTATTTGATATTGCATCCGTACACCTTCGTACGTTCAGCTTGCCAGGGCCTTCTTATGACGCCCCATAATACAACAAGATAAGTCTGAACACTTTCAACAGTGCGGCACCCCGAACTTATAGCCCGGCTCCCTTGTTTTGGTGCCTTAAGTTCCGTTATATCGGCTAAGGTAGCGCAGGGAGAACTACTGTGATTGTGTCCCGGTTCTTCCGGACAAGCACCTCAGTAGAGAAAGCCGAAAACTGACCGGCATGATGTGGTGAGAGCTGGTCTCTGTTCAAGAGGTCTTAAAATCCTTAAAGATTTCTTCACTTTATGCGATAAAACGGATTCATCCAATCTAGGCGTATATAGCGCCCCAATTCGGCCTTCCGGATTCTAGGGGCTTCACCGAAATTTAAAATTGTAGACTTCTATGCCTAAGTGAAGGTTATAAAGCCGAATAGTCCGATTGCCTTGTTCGTTGTGCCAGACACATCCTTGAGGGACCAAACATTTGGATAAAGAGTGTTCGGGTTTTCCACGAACACCCCAGTACTAGTTACGTGGGGGCGGAAGCCGACGACTGGCCTACTTTCAGTATTTTATAAACAGCCGCACAGAAGGTAATATTTTAATTAACAAAAGCGCTACATAGCGCAAGTAATTTCGTCCTTATATTAAAAACATGACAAAAGTGAATTCATTCTACAATGGTGTCCTTGGTACATTCATCGGTCACGAGACGAGCACCCTTCATAACACCATCATAGTACATCTCGGGATGGTGATGCGCCTTGCCCTCCGGCGGCCCGTCCTTCACCAGCTTCTCCGCATCCAGCTTGCCCCAATGCACCTTCGTGCGGGAAAAGGCCCGATGGGCACCCTCAATGCAAACAGATCGCTTGATCACTTCAAGCCACGGACAGGCATCCACCATCAGCTTGATCAAGCCGAAGTAGCTAGTGGGCATGACGTCACCAGACCACATCCGGACTATGAAATCCTTCATAGCCAATTCGGCCGCCCTGTGGAGTTCGACCAACAGCTTCAATTGGTCACTCAGAGGCATTTAGTGTTCGGCCCTAGCATACTGGGACTAGAACAACTTCTCCATTGAGCTCCCCTCCTGGGTACGGTAGAACTCCACAGCGTCTGATACGCTGCATGGCAGATCTGCGAATGCCCCTGGAGAGCTCTGAATTCGAGTAAGTAAAAGAAATGCCTCCTCCACATGTTTGCTTTGCATAAAGAATTTCTTACCTGCTGCTATCTTTTTGGCCTCCTGGATCTCCTGTTGTGCCTTCTCGGCTTCGGCCTTGGCGTCCTTCATACTCAACAAGACCTTCGCAAGCTCGGCCTCTTTCATCTTCAGATCATGGTCCACGGACGCGTACTTCTTGCCGAGGTCCTAGAGCTCTTGCTGTACCTCGCCCACTCTAGCACTTTGCTTCTCGCGCTCCTTGCATTCCAAGGCCACCTTGTCTTCGGCCTCGGACAGCGCTTTCTTCAGGGATGCCACTTTGGCGGCGGCCCCTGTTACACAGTCACGATGCTTTGTCGTTACACCAACCAATTTTGTCTATCCTTAAATACATAAGAGCAGGGAATCACTTACCCTTGTTCTCTTCGAGCTGCCTCTTAGTGAGGCCGAGCTCTCCCTGCGCCTGCTCCAAGTCACGCTTTAGTTTGGCAACCTCGGCCGTGCGGGCAGCAGCGGCAAGCAGCACAACCTGCTTATTCACACGAATATTTATTATTAGACTCCTGCAGATCCTAATTGATCCTCTATTCGTCTTTTCCTTCCGAACACCAAACAGAGTATCAGGGGCTACTACCTATCGGGTGGTAATCTCATACATTTTTATTACTTACCTCAAAGCCTGTCAGTAGGCTGGTACAGGCTTCGGTTAGTCCGCTCTTGGCGGACGAAACCTTCTGAATCACCGCACTCATAAGAGTATGGTGGTCTTCATCCATGGAAGCGCCGTGAAGCACTTCCCGCAGACAATCCGGCGCCTCGGGCGCGACGGAAGTCCTCGACACAGATGGCTTGCCCTCCCTAACGAGGGGCCGCCCGCCTGAGTCCGGAACCACGGGAGGTTCCGGAACAGTGTTTGGCTGAGAGTCTGGCTTACTCTAGCTCTCATCAACACGATCCGCGGGGATCTTGAACCCCGCGTGTACGACGTCTGGGATGCCGCCTTGGGGCGTCTCCAGATCCACCTCCCCTCACTCTGGGAGCCTTTGGGACAACACCTCCGTGTTGTCCGCAGGTTGAGGAGTAGTGGCCGTCGGAAGTGAGTTCATTGCCGACTCACTCAAGGACCTGTCCGAAGACGACACCTCGGGATGGACCCTTGCCGGACTACATACAAGTTCGGTGTTATAACAAAACTATGAAGCGGAATTACGATAGAGTGCAGATACTTACGATCGCACTAGGGGCTTCTTCCTGGGTAGCCACCCCTCGTCGCTATCGGCGGCGGTGGCGGAGTAGTCTGGAAGGGATGCCTTTCCCTTCTTGGACGTCCCAGCCTCCCCCTCCGGGGCGGCCTTCCACTTTTTCTCCCCCCCAATACGGGGAGGTGGAGTTTATTCTTGTTTTCCCCCACCTCCGCGAGAGGAATCTGCCTCGTCGTCATCGGACGACGAGGGTATGATGGCCCTGCGCCGGGGGCCTCTCCTAGCCCCCTGGTCCGCCCTCTCAGGTCCCCTGTCCTCTCCGGATGGGGTGACCTC
Organism: Triticum dicoccoides; assembly: GCF_002162155.2. Lineage (NCBI taxonomy): Eukaryota > Viridiplantae > Streptophyta > Magnoliopsida > Poales > Poaceae > Triticum > Triticum dicoccoides. The sequence continues at coordinate 116,699,055 of NC_041391.1, read as the reverse complement.
CTCCTCTTCTTCTTCCTCCTCTTCGGGGGAGGAGTGTGCCTCATCGTCTTCGAATGAGGCTTCCGGCGCGACCTTACGCCGAAGACCCTTTCGTGGCCCTAGGGCCTTCTTTCCGGCCTTCTTCTCCGACACCTTGTAGGGCGCCGGGACCTGCATGTACGTCAGGAGAGCAATAGCCGGGTCTTCTAGCAGCGGAGCCAGACAGTCAATCTGCTCAGCTATCGCCACATAATCCTGAACAAATAAGCACAATTACTTGAGGCTCCCTCATGAATATATTGGGAAGAACTTAATCCGGTGAATTCCCCTCAGCGAGAGGCCGCGCGGCGTGGAGCCCACGGTCCTCGGATGTGGGAGGAGGTACTTCAGAGGTCTTGAACAACGCCTTCCACGCATCCTCATGCTTCACGCCGTAGAGCCTCTGAAGCGTCCGGTGTTCGGCCGGAACGAACTCCCACAGATTGAATGCCCGTCTTTGGCACGGCAGAATCCGGCGAACAAACATGACCTGGATCACATTGACAAGTTTGATGTTCTTGTCTCTCATGCTCTTGATGCAGTTTTGGAGCTCGGTTAGCTTTGTAGATTCGCCCCAGGACAGGCCCCTCTTTTCCCAGCAGGTGAGCCGCATGGGGGTTCCGGATCGGAATTCGGGGGCCGCCGCCCAGTTGGCTTCGTGGGGCTTGGTGATGTAGAACCACCCCGATTTCCACCCCTTCACGATTTCCGCAAAGGATCCGTCAAGCCAGGTGACGTTGGGCATCTTTCCCACCATGGCACCTCTGCACTCCGCTTGCTGGCCGCTCACGATCTTTGGCTTCACGCAGAAGATTTGCAGCCACAAACCAAAATGAGGCTTGGTGCGGAGGAAGGCCTCGCATACGACGATGAACGCCGAGATGTTGAGGACAAAGTTCAGGGCTAGATCATGGAAATCTAGCCCGTAGTAGAACATGAGCCCGCGGACGAAGAGGTGAAGTGGAAACCCCAATCCACGGAAAAAGTGGGGGAGAAACACGACCCTCTCGTGGGGTCTCGGAGTTGGAGTGACCTGCTTGTCGTCCGATAGCCGGTGTGCTATGTCTGCGGCCAAGTATCCGGCCGCCCGAAGATTCACGATGTGCTCCTCCTTCACGGTGGAGGCCACCCACTTGCCTCCTGCTCCGGACATGTTTAGTTGTGCGGAGAAGAATTGGACTAGGGCGCTGGAGCTTGGGGAGGTGAGGATGAGCAAAGGAGGAGGAGGGCGTGGGTGAAAATGAGGGTCCTTTATCCCTTTATAGAGGCGACGAAGGTGATGTGCCTCCCCACTAGCCCATTGAGAATCGCTTACTTACCAAGTGCCACGATTGATGGCACGGTGGGATTACCCATAACTGTATTGATGAGAATCCTGTGATAAGGGGACACGATCTCTGCTTTGACAAAGACGTGTCAAGGAAACTGCCTCGCAATACACGTTGTGGCTGGTTGTGGGAAAATGGTTCGAATAATGACCTGACCGTAATGACATATCACGTCGTCTAAAAAGTTGTCAGCTGAAGTATCATTCTCTCTACGGTGGTATGTGAAGATCATTTTGTAGATCCGGACACGGTTTACGTGTTCAATAATAACCTTGGAGTATTCGGAAGGAGGAACCCGCCTTGCAATGCCAAAGACAGGACTGCGCGCTGGACTCATCGTCATTGAAGCCTGGTTCAGGGGCTACTGAGGGAGTCCTGGATTAGGGAGTATCTGGATAGGCGGACTATATACATCGTCCGGACTATTGAAGCGTGAAGATACAAGACTCAAGACTCCGGCTCGTGTCCGGATGGGACTCTCCTTTGCGTGGAAGACAAGCTTGGCGATCCGGATATTATATTTCCTTCCTTGTAACTGACTCCATGTAAACCCTAGCCCTCCCCGATGTCTATATAAACCGGAGAGGATGGTGCTTAGAAGGCCGATCACATTTACAATCATACCATCATAGGCTAGCTCCTAGGGTTAGCCTCTACAATCTCGTGGTAGATCTACTCTTGTACTACTCATATCTTCAATATTAATCAAGTAGGAAGTAGGGTTTTACCTCCATCGAGAGGGCCCGAACCTGGGTAAACATTGTGTCCCTTGCTTCCTGTTACCATCAGCCTAAGACGCACAAATCAGGACCCCCTACCCGAGATCCATCGGTTTTGACACCGACAGCCCTCACCTCTCGTGAAACCGACCGAGCTAGACTGCCCTGCCCTCTAGCCTTTTAAAAAATGTATATACTCCACTTTTTTACAGTAGTAGTATCGATGGATTGCGCCATGGAGCAAAACATGAAATTAAAAAAAAGGTGGTACATATAGAGAGCGCCCGTCACCAAATTATGCATATAGTACTATTAAAAAGGCTTGTCACAATAATGGTGTCCAGCACAAGTGCACAACCCACCCTTCAAATAAAACTAAGCACCCTAGAATTCTTTGCAAAACTAAGCACCCTGAAATTCTATGACAACTATACTGCTGGCTATATGATGTTGGCCATATTTATTGTATGTATATAATGTGAAGAAACGAGTGGTAGTACTATACCAACTAAAAGATGAAATGTAAGAAATACTAGTATGTACGTACTGAAGAGTTAAAGTAACAAGAAGAAACATAACATAGTTCTGCTGGGGGCTCAGCACAACACACCCCTCAAATTAAACTAAGCACACATGAAATTAAATTTTGCAACTACTCCGGTAGACACTGCATTAGAACCACCATGAGAAATGACACTGCCACCTTACTCGGAGTCCTCGTACACGTCCTCGACATCGTCCTTGTCCCTCTTCCTCTTGGCCGATACTTCTTTGCTTGAACCGCACACTTGGCTCTTGCCCTTCATCCAACCCTTGTAGATATTGAAACAAAGGTAGCCATCCATTGCAGCGTAGTGGATGTGGTCTATATCTAGTACATTCCGCTGCCGTGCATAACGATGAAAACGTGTATGGAGGTTTCACCAGTTTACCGTACGAAGGATGAACCATGGCTCCTGCCAGGGTCAGCATTGAAGGCTGACGAGAGGATACTAGCCAATTCTTCTGGAGGTCAAAGGGATTGCCTACAACGTGGCCTATCCGACCCAGGACTTCTTTGTCGTTCCCAAAGTCTACAGTAACGAATTTGACTAGGTTGCTCTCGAGGAAGTCCTTAAAATCCAGGCATTTAACGTCGGCATGGCATATGTGGTAGACAAAGCATATGTCGTGCACGCAAACCTGGATCATGGCGGGCTTCTTCCTCTCTTTGTCCTTTAGATCCTTCTCTCGTCCCAGGACTGTGGTGTACTCAACATCTAGCCCAGCGACCCACTCATCATCTGAGTTTTTGAACATGCGTCTGAAGCGAGAAAGGCATCCTTTCACCGTCGTGGAAGAACAGGTGTAGATGATGTCGAACTCATCACCGGTGATGGTTCTAACCTTGTACTCACCGCCGATCATGGAGATTTGGGACGCCATGGACTTGGTAGGAGGGCTAGGATTAGTGGAACTGCCATCGTAGTATTAAAGGACATGCAGGGACGAGTAGGAGCCAACTGCCAGCATGCGAACGGCAGGGTAGTGGCTTTCCATTCTACCATGATACAGGCTTCCGATAGCCCTTGGATCTGAGATCGAACGGTTGCATGGCGTGATTCTAGACCTATGGGTGAATATCCTATCCTGGAGGGTTATTATGTAAATTTTCAGCAACTTAGCATGCGACCGTTTGATCTCAGTTCCAAGGGCTGCCAGCAGCCCGTATCATGGTCACGGCTACCACGACCGTCGCGTCGCACACGCGGTCGCACCCTTGGAGATTTAACACAGTGCGTTAGGCTATCTGATGTTGGCATGTCATACATAGTCATCACTTAGTCACTCATACTACAACAAGGTTAGCTATAAGGTTGGCTATAAGTGTATTTTTTTACTTCTCTCTATCTCTTTCTTCATACTCCCTCTATCCCATAATATAAGAACGTTTTCTACACCAGTGTAGTTCCAAAAACGTTCTTATATTATTTGACACAGGGAGTACTAGTATTTATTGCATTTGCCAAGGAGTGACCTCTTCCAATGAAATGGTGTGCTTATTAGTTTTTTGTTGCTAAGTTTGCTTCATTTAATTAGCTAAAGACTGAAAATTGTCTTTTCACCTAGGTAAACGTGCTTAGCAACATTTCTTCCTTGGGTCACCAAACTAGTCTCTCTCTTCTTGATTAACTTCCCACATCAGACTTTATGCCTATGTGGCAAGCTTGGCACCTGTAGGAGCAAGTAAGTACAATAGTGCGCTTTACATGGCATTTTTGCATATGTGGAGGAAAGAGAGGCAAGGAAAAAGTGGAGAAGTGGGACTCATGCAAGAGCCAGCCTCTACTACAGTCTACATGGTGGAGCATTGGGAGAGGCACCTATATGGAGGTGGTCAGGAATCGGGAGACTCACGTCGGTCGTAGCGCCGTAGTTAATATGATAATGGCAAGTCAAATCACAGGGCCCCACCTGTCCAGCAGTAACTCACTGTCAAATCACACAGCCCTACGTTTGGAGCAGCCAACTCCCTCGTCTTCTCGCGTCTCTGTCAAACCGATTAGGTGGAACTGCCCCGCCTGCCGCGCAGGAAAAGCCCGCGCCGTATACTCCCTCCGTCTAGGTGAACAAGGTGGAGAGGAAAACGAGAGAACTTAATGTTTATTATTTGCTAAGGCTGGTTATAATGGTAGTATCATCGCTATATCATGCATGCCAACTAGGCAATTTTGATGAGGTGTCATAGAATTAAATGAAGAAAGAGAGAGAGTTGAGTACTATGTGTCATACATGGCAATAAAAAAAGCTACATGATACTAATATATGATACTAAGTATTATTAATACAATTTTGCTAGATGAGATATAGTTTGGTCTCATTCATCTTTCATAGCCATTGGATGTGATGCTATAAGATGCGTGTGTGCTGACGTGGGTTGTATTTGTTCTTGTTTTCAAAGTGAATGAGACCAAATTATATCTCATCTACTCCCTTATTAATATCATTGCGTGCAACGAACTAACCACTGCATGTCATGTTTGATAGTCTCAAGTCATTAAAAGCATACAAGCCCCACATCTCTTATTGGTTGATTCCTCTATTTATGTCAAAAAATAAGAAACAATGTGAGAGTTAATGCACCACGCCTATGTGTTTACTATTTGGTTTTTGTAAGATGACTTAATACTCACCTAGACGGAGGGAGTATTCGATTTGACACCGGGCGGCGCAGTTCCCGATACGGCTTTAATGCAGACGAGGGAGGGAGTAGCGGTTCCCGAAATTTTGAACGGCGAATGCATCCTCCTTCAATTAATGCATGAGGGAAGTAATGGGAGGAGGTCCGGGAAAAGAGGCTGCACGATGTAAATGCAACGCAGCTTGCCATCATTGCCCTCATATAAAGGCACCGCTCCATTCCAATGCATCTACCACATCGTACACACCTAAGCATTTGCCTAATCACCTACACTAAGCTCAAAAGGGCTCACTCCAGAACCATGGCGGCGATGCACGTGAGCGGCCAGCGGCTGTGCCAGATGGTCCACGATGCCGGCCTGCGGCATGGCGCCGAGGATCGTCTCCAGATGGTGTTGGAGACCGGCTGGTGGATGTCTGCCGTCGATGCCAACTATGACTCTCAGTTGGACCAGATGATCGTTGCCACCAGCAACAAGTTCACCGTCCTCAATAAGCTCGCGGACGACATCGCCGTAGTCCTCCGGCCCGTGCGCTCGGGCTTCTCATTGCCTACAAGGCCAGTGAGGATGCTACGACGTTTGCCTTCCTCAACCGGCTGGAAGCCTTGGATGCCTTTGCTGAGAATCACCTCGACCTCGCCACAAAAACCACCACTGCTTAGCTGCCGGTCGGTGGCCCGACACACTAAGTTGAGGAGGAGGAGGTCGTACTTTCATGGATCCATCATTCATGTATCCATCGTTCTTCTTGCCTTCTGTAACCACCACTGCGATCACATCATCGTGGCCTTAATTCTTATTGTGCTGTTGCATTCTCGTTCCAGCTTAATTATATGCATCACTGTAACTAGTACTCCATCCATAAATTTATAAGTTTTGCTTTCCTTTTCAACAACTTCATGCAACGCGCGGGCATCTTGCTAGAAACACTAGAATATGTCTATATAATCCGTATGTGATAGTCCATTTGAAATCTCTAAAAAGACAAATATTTAGGTACGGAGGGAGTAATATATTAGGAGTATATCAAAACAAGAGTGATTTCTTTCAAGTTTGTGAACAAATACTACTATTCTACTACTTTGGATCCGTCGCAACGCACGGGCACATTGCTAGTAAAAGGAAAAGGCCTGCCGCGTTCGCGTCGCACCCCCACACGCCCGAGAATTTGGAGTACTCCACGGCCCGTCCGGCACGACACATAGCTTAGGGAAGGCGTGTTGCCTAGCATTTTCACTTTCATGTGGGACCGCCGTTGAGCAAACCGACTATTGGCAAACCGCACCCCGCCCACTGCCGGGTTGGAAAACAGAAACGAGGGGAAGATCTAGTTGTAGCACGGAAGCCAATAAATTTGGTGTCAGATGGGGCTCGTTGATAGAGTAGGAGCATTCCATACTAGTAGTACTACTCATACTTAGTACGAAGTTTGAGTCCTAATACTATATTACTAGTACTACCACTATACCACTAGTAGGTACTTGCACGACACAACATCGTAGGAACAAAAAATGGGAAGATCTGTTTTGGGTGATTTAACTTTTTTCAATCAACGTAGTATAAATAATATGATGTGGGGGGCACCCATGAATCTTATGTGGCTTGGTTGTATGGCTACGATAGGTTAGAGAAAAATAAATAGATAATGTGTTTAGAGTGCACTCCACTAAATAGATATACTTTGGATCCATTGCAACGGACCAGCACATCTATATCTATACCCCCTATATAGTGTGTGAAAAACTTTGAAAGTTGGTCATTGGATGAAGCCAATCTGACGGTACAAAGATGAAAAATCCAAGCACTACTGGCCGTTGGATATCATCCACTAGATTCTGCCACATGTATAATCTAGAAGAGTCCATGGTTGAACATAATTCATGACTAACTTTTCCACAACTAAGCTTAGGCAAAGTTATTAGTTCTTCAAAATGAGAGCCACAAGTTGGCAAGCCTAAGGGAATCTTGCCACATTTTTGTGTGTATGTCATGTGGGGCCTTAGTGTGGCTTGCCTAAGGTGTGGCTTGAACCAAACACTCACCTAAGTTAACCAAACTTGCCTAACCTTACGTGTGGCAATCTTTGTGTGGCAAGATTCCCTTAGGCAAGCCAAAGTGTGGCTAACAAAGGGTCTGTTTGGTTCATGACTAACTTTGCCACAACTAAGCTAAGGCAAAGTGCGGCTCCCACAAAAAGTGTGGCTAACAAAATGGCCACCACAAGTGTGGCAAGATTTGGCAAGAAGTTGAGTCTATGACATGTGGACCATGTAACTATAAAAGTATGGCAAGCCACAAGTGTGACAATGAACCAAACACATGCCTAAGATATTGTGGCATGCCTAAGCTTAGGTGTGGCAACCTTAGGCTGCAATCCAAACATCTATATATCTATATCTATATCTATACCCCTATATAGTGTGTGAATAACTTTGAAAGTTGGTCGTTGGATGAAGCCAATCCGACGGTACAAAGATGGCAAATCCGAGCACTACTTGCCGTTGGATATGATCTACATTCCACCAGATTTTGCCACATGTAGAATCTAGAAAACTCCACATATAGAAGCATAATGCACAAACCACCAGAATCTCATGCGTGCAATGCACGTGTACCTTACTAGTACTAGTTGGTAGTAGTAAGAAACAAATTCCAGTTTTGGCACGAGCCCAGTTTTGGCACGAGCTCATACTACGGGAGCACCACAAGGCCTGCCGTAGGAGTTACATTTCCCTCTCAGGGCCCATGGGACCGAACTTCAGTGGCTTAGTGCCCGGCCTATGAGTCAATGACATGCGGACCTTAAATGCGGCTGGCCCACATGTCATTCTCATGGTGGTGGCGTGGTTCGCGACTCACTCGTTCGAGATGAACCGGCCGGTGGTGGCGTGGTCGTGGTGAGGGTGACACAGCTGGGCGTCGGGGCGTTACGAGGCGTAGATGGCCACACTGGCATGTACTACATGTAGTACAGAAGTACTCCAGCTGAGGATTGATGCCCGGGATGAAATGTGTCACAGCCGCTGGATGAAAATTTGATGGTGTGGGAGTACGGATCGGAGCACGGCAGCGGAGTAGGCAAACCGTGTCCAATCGGGTGTGTCAGTGGTAGAAAGTTGATGGTCGCCGTAGTTCAGCTGGCCCGCATGTCATGCACACAAAGTCAGAGGAACGATGGGGTTGAGAGGGATGAGGGGCACGTCGGGGGGATGAGGATCCCCTGACGCGAACAATCCTGCCATTCTGTCACTAACATGTGGGACCCACAAGCGTGGGTCCCACCTGTCAGCGAAGGAAAGACAGGGCAAGGCAGTGATAGCCACGTCAGAGGATCCATGTCCACGTCGGAGGACGTCGTGCCATGGGTTGGAGCGGCGTCATGGGAATCGCGTGTGGGTGTGGCAGTGGTAGAAACAAGAAACGTGATGGTCGCCGTGGTTCAACTTCCATGGACAAGCTATCATGTCTGCTGACACATGTATATCAAAACTAGAGTGTTTATATTTCAAGCACATTAACAAGTATTATTACACTACTTTGGATCCATTGCAACGCAGGGGCAAGCACATTGGTAGTAGTAGTGTCCATATCTATCTCTAGAGGCCTTCCCTCGTTCATCATTTTCTCTCACAAGATAAACTACTCATACAAATGCATCTTGATGTTCCATGGAATGCATGAGAATGTTTCCTTGGGGGTCTCTCCAGCGCGGCGTGGCCGTAGTTGCAAGTTGATGCCCCTTGAGATGCCGATGTTAAGGGGCACTCGGTTTTCCTCCGATGAGTAGGTAAGATGAGTCTGATCACATAGTAAATGCATTCTAAAGACAACTTCCGTGTCCATTTCCTAATTCTCCCCCTGCCCATTGTTTCACAGTTTAGGCTCGGTGCGAGTGGAGATTGGCTTGCATATGTACGGGAGGGTACCAACATCAGTTTGCACAACATTTACAACAGTGACACAGTTCCCGTAGAACCTTTGTCCAACATTGGGATCAGCCGTGCAACGGGCCACCGCATGAATTGTTACGATGGAACCACGGTGAGATTGAATAAGATAGCACGAACCTTGCACATGGCGGTCAAAGGCGGACCATGTTGTCTGCGGTCGATATGTTGCCGTACGAGTATGAAGACGATGTGCTCCTTTCTAACCGCATCTTAGCGGTGAAAAACCAGGGGACTTATTATGTATGGGACACATCTTACGATATACTCCCTCTCTCCCAGTTTATTTGTTTTGAATCTTTTGGTTTTATAAGTTCCAAATTCAAATTTAGAGCTCCCCATTACATGTTGAGATTACAATGTCCATTAAATCGTTGTGTGCATGTATAGTAAAGAAACAAATCTCGAGTTTGGCATGAGTTCGTGCAGCTGTAGCACCACAAGCCCTGGCGCAGGAGTTACATTTCCCTCTCAGGGCCGTCGGGACTGAGCTTCAACGCCTTACTACACCTACCTTTGAGTTAATAACATGTGGACTCGATAGGTGACTGGTCCACATGTAATTCTCCCGAAGCCAGACGGGCAGTGGGGCCAAGAGAGGTGAGCCGCAGGTCGGGGGACGTGTGGTGTCATGGGTTCGAGTAGCGTCGTGGGAATCACATGTGGCTGTGGTAGAAACTTGATGCTCGCCGCATTTTAGGTGGCCCACATGTCATGCACACAAAGGCAGAGGGGTGGTGCGGCCGAGAGGGGTGACACACTCGTCGGGGGATGTGGTGCCGTGGGTTGGAGAGGCATCATGGGAATCACGAGATGAAACATGATGGTCATCGTAGTTGAACTTCCATGGACAAGTTGTCATGTCTACAGACACATGCACTGCATACCGATCACTGGAAAGAGTAGCAGAGAGCTATATATGCGGATAAATAGTTCCTTATAGTCAAGCAGACCAACGCTACTACTCTGTTCCAAAGACATGCACACCATCGAAATAGTCCATCTATATCAATAAACACCGAGAGGGAATATTTTTCTTTACAAGAGAGAAAATAGTTCATCCATCCATAATGCCCTCCTGCTGGTCCAGCCTTTTCTTCTTCATCATCTTCTTCTTCTTGTTCTTCTTATCATTTTCTGTGGGAGACGGCTTCGCAACAAGATCTTTGGACCTTGCAGCTATCTTGAAACTCACACGGGCATCGAGGGCAGCATATTTTATCTGCTCGTACGTCAAGGGATAATCCTCCCATCCAGACGACCTAAATGCCACCGTCTCGTCACCCATCTGAAGATTTGTACCGAGCACAAAATTTGCTACGTCGAATAGGGATGGTGTCTGTTTATCACAATCTTCTACAGGGATTTTGATTCTAGTTTCTAGGTCAGCGATGCTTTTCAAATCAAGGTTGTATGGCTCCAGCTTCTGTTTGTCCCCTTAGATGGCTTCCCCACAGAAGTATACGTCCTCCCGAGACAAGAAATCATGAAGCTCACCTAGTATGGAGGACGGGTGTATGATGTGATACACCAAAACATCATCTTCACGGCACAGCTGAAGGACGACGGCGCGTTGGATCTTCCCAGGGGCACGCTCCGTGTACTCTGCGTCAAGACCGATGACCCTCGTCTCTACCTTTTCGAGGGATTTGGATACATTGTTGATCCACTGCCGAACAACCCTTGGGTGGAAAGTGACGGTGGCAACTATGCTCATCGAGCCTTCGACGAGGACATGTTGGACGCTAAAAACCTGCGTTTCGATCTCTTTCGCCATTTGGAACCACTAGAACGGAGGGCTATGGTTTGGAGAGTTAGGATTAGATGGCTAGTCTAACTGAAGTAGTAGATGATTATTTAAAGAGGGTAAAACAATGTGAATGCAGTGAGGTTTGGATGCAAATGAAGACGAAGGGGAGTTGAAGAAGCGGAGGAAAATCGGTTCCCGATGGAGAAGTAAATGGGAGAAGTGGCGTGCAGGCAATTGATTAGACGGCTAGGTAGACTAAACGAAAAGGCTATGCGGGTAGACTGATGAGTCATACCTGTTCGTGTACGTGTCCATCCTTCCTGATAGGTGGGACCTATGCAAACAGATAAAAAAAATGTGTCATAGCTGGTTCAGATGGATATTGGTGCGTGAGTGGTAGGGATGTAAATGGCAAATAAATGGCATCCGCAATCCCGTTTAGTTAGTTTTTGCTAGCTTGTTAGTTCATTTTCCTCAAACAAACAAAAAACCTTTTTGAACTATCATATCATAAGTGGACTTTAAACGGGATTAAACGGGACCCGGTTGACATCCCTAGTGAGTGGGAGACAAAACATTCTCTGGTTAAGGAATACTCCCTACGTTTAGGTGAGTATAAGTCACCTTATGAGAATCAGGTTTTCCCAAAACCTTTAGGTATGGAGCATTAACTTCCTGCTCGATCCCCTCCCAGCCTCGTTAGCCAGCGTACTCTTCCTCTGCTGCCATGTTCTACCTTTCCATTTTTCGTCTTCTGAAGTGCGGAATGATCTACATGCCTTCCTTGATGCACCAGAACGACCACTGCATGCATCGCGGTAGGGCGTTGATTGGGCATGCACGAGAATTTGGTTCTGCTCACAATATGGATGATACCTGAACGATGAAGTAAACAGGCATGCTAGCACGGGAGACCTATTTCTGCTATACAATACTGGAGTACTCATGTTCCTACTAGTAGTAGTAGTAGTACAACTGTGGTACACTTGATGGTCAAAATACTATTCATCCGGTCCTCACAGTGAAGTGACAACACCCTACGCCTGACACTAGTCCAGGCGACGTGTTCGGGTTACCAAATTCAGCCTCACCCTTTGCACTGTGCAGTCTGTCACCGCTGCTGTACATCACATTGGTGCCTCGCCACGTCTCCCTGTCCCCTCCCATAGCACTACTCCGCATCTCCATCTCCTTCTCCGTCCCAGTCTCCATCTCACTATGCCCCCGTGTACCGTCGCCTCACTCGCCTCCCCCAGTACCACTATTCCCTTGCTAGCCGCTCCAACACCGACAGCCTTCTCCCCCATAAATGAAGCCCCCCAAAACCCCCACCTTCCAAACTCCACCATGGCCGAACGCGAACCGCGCAGCATCCATATGAGCCGCGACTGGAGCAATCTCCCCAGTGACATCCTCGACCTCTATTGTTCGTGTATGGATATGTTGAGCGCCCTGCGGCTGGCTGCATGCTCGAGGGACATGCACACGGCCATCGTTGAAGCGAGGCCTAAGCTTTTCAAGACACCCTGCTTGCTGCTATCTGGTCTTGCAAGATTGGCTCACGATGATACGGAGGTGTACATGATGCCCCTTGTCGGTGTCAAAACCGGCGCATCTTAGGTAGGGGGTCCCGAACTGTGCATCTGGGCGGATGGTAACAGGAGACAAGGGACACGATGTTTTTACCCAGGTTCGGGCCCTCTCGATGGAGGTAAAACCCTACTCCTGCTTGATTAATATTGATGATACGGGTAGTACAAGAGTGGATCTACCACGAGATCAGAGAGGCTAAACCCTAGAAGCTAGCCTATGGTATGATTGTTGTTCGTCCTACGCACTAAAACTCTCCGGTTTATATAGACAACGGAGAGGGCTAGGGTTACACAGAGTCGGTTACAATGGGAGGAGATCTTCATATCATATCGCCAAGCTTGCCTTCCACGCCAAGGAAACTCCCATCCGGACACGGGACGGAGTCTTCAATCTTGTATCTTCATAGTCCCGGAGTCCGGCCAAAGTTCATAGTCCGTCCATCCGGTGTGGCGACCGGTTTTCCGGGTATTAATTTCTAGAAAATGGCCTTTGTGCTCACCAGCCCCAGGATTACTGTTAGCTGATGAGGAACCAACTTGATACAGAAATTCCAAGCAAAAATCAAAATATGTAGTACAAGACCTTTCTGGCCTGTGAGTACAACAATTTGGTTTCTAGTGGTTGATGGCAGAAGCGTTTTGTGGATCATCAGCGTCTATGGGACTCCATTTCCCACAGGAACAGCTGACTAGGTTAACTCCTATCTTCGCGAGGCTGCTATCACCTTTTCGTAGGTTCCGGGGCTGTCATCACGGTCGCTCCTCTCCGCACAAGAAATCTGGCCAAGACAATAGCCAGGGACAAGCCAGTGAGTACTTTTTAATGTACTCGCAAACATAATGAACACGGGTATAATATAACAACGGTAAATCATGACAAAAAAATAATAATCTCTGATGCATGTAAGCAAGTTATTTATGGATATGCAATAACATAGAAGTGATAAAATTATAAAATAAATAACAAGAATGCCACAGTCGGGCGTCTCAGCGACAACACATAAAGGGCTTATAAAATAAATGCCACAGTCGGGCGTCTCAGCGACACCACATAAAGGGCTGATAAAATAAATGCCACAGTCGGGCGTCTCAGCGACACAACATAAAGGGCTTATAAAATAAATGCCACAGTCGGGCGTCTCAGCGACACCACATAAAGGGCTTATAAAATAAATGCCACTGTCGGGCGTCTCACTGACACCACGTAAATGGCTTGTAAAATAAATGCCACAGTCGGGCGTCTCAGCGACACCACATTAAGGGCTTATAAAATAAATATTCTTAGTGAATATCTAGGAGGTAAAACCGTCCCAGGGATACTCAATACTTCAAAAAGGGTTAGTCCATAATAATCATAATCATCATAAGTCACCAATCACGATCCATGTTCTGGTTTAGCATTTTTCTCCTCCGAAGACCAACACTAAGACCGACACTTGACCCATCCCAGAGTGTAATCCTTAACCATGGACACGGCTATTCGAATAGGTTTTATTCTCTGCAGAGGGAGTACTCTTTACCCACGAGTAACGGATTCCTTTAGTCCATCGGGAATAATTCCGTCTATGGTCTTTTAATTGGAAACACACCTATCCGCACACACCAGCCCAACTAACCGGTGTCTGGAATCACCCACGACACCCGTTAAGCGAAACTCTAAGTGGGGAGGCTACAACCTCGACGTAACATGGGATCACAAAATTTATAACGCGCACAAACTGGGGGAGCTGCCCCTTCGGCTACAACCGAAACACCCATGCTCCCGGACCAGGTGGCATGCCTACCGGATGCCTCCGGTATCTTCCACCATGGCCTCTCTCTACGGTGTGTGCTAGGAAAGCGGTTGATAATTTATTAAACCGTACCCTACCTATGGCAGGGACAAGTGGCAGTACGAAACAAGTATGGGGGTTACCGGAAGAAGACTCGATCTATGGTCGACTCAGGAGGTTTAAATATTCCCTGCATGATTAGCATAACAATGTATACTTCAACCAACAGATAGAAACACCTCGCGACATACCCCCTCATGCCATACCGAACACGACCATCTCGATAGAGGACTAGGAACAAGACCGTGTCTACCCAAGACAGAGTCCTTCCCGGCTCCCCTTCCGGTATGCATGAAAGGCATATGACGTTGATTTCCATCACAACCATATCACTCCATTAGCATGAAAATCATTAATATGCACTCATGAGGAGGAACACATCATCACATAAAATGACATATGCCTGTGTAGGGTGGTGTTGTCACCGTGTTCAAACAACGCACACAATATTATGCCAGGGTTCAGAATGCTTGCCTTTAAGTCGTGGGGAGGCAAGGTGCATTCCAAAACTCTTGAAAGCTTTCTCCTCTCTTCAAAAAAATCCTATTTAAAAATATATTTGAATTAACACACAATTTCAAAACAGCATAAAAAGTTGTTTTGAAATTTTTTCAAATAAATCTTAAAATAAACTAGACAATATTTAAGAGAGGTAGGAAAAAGAATCAACTCATTTGGAGTTGTATTTAAAAAGTTAAGCTCAGTCAAAGTTTTGGTTAAAATCTGTTAATTAAGATAAAACAGAAAAAAACTATTCAAATATATACGTACACGTCGAAAGCGTATTCTGGAAACACGTTTCCAGTTATCCAGCATGGACCGCGCCTGAGTCACTGATAGTGGGCCCGCCTGGCCCACTGGTCAGGTTTGACTGGTCTTCCCTCCCCTCTTCTTTCTCTGTCCGATCGGGGTGGAACTCCGGCGAGGCTCGCCGGCGAATGGTGGCACCGTTCGGGAAACTGAGGCCACCCGAGGTCTCAGGGGATCGAGGCGATCCTACCGGTGGTCGCTTTGGTATCTGGGGTGGACGAAGCTGCCGGCGGCGAGCTCCGCAGTGGACGGTGGCCGTCAGGCAAAGTGAGTTTTTGGCTCCGGCGGTCCCTGACTAAAATCAAGAAGGGGGATGGACTCACGAGAGGGAGAGGGGGTTCCTGGTGAAGGGAGTGGAGAGGGGGAGGCCCTGGTTGCACCGAATGGAGCCGGGAGGCGGCGGTGGCCGAACTGGCCGGAGTGGGGGAAGACGGCTTCTTCCTCTCCAATTGACGGCAACGGGGGCACTAGGAGTATGGTGCGAGGCTGCTTGTGTGCTCGGAGGGGCTCAAGGGGCTTCCTTTTATAGCGCTCCCACGTCGGTTCGCGGCGGCAGTGGATGAGCTCATCGGCGACCGCCGTTCTGTAGCTTGCAGGGCATCGTGGCGGGGCTGGGGATGGCGGCAGGAGCTAGCGGACGAGCAGGTACTGCTCCAAGGGCGAGCTGGCAAGCGGGCGTGGCTCGGGCGGCGCCGACCAATGCAGGGGCTGTCGGGCGGCAGTGGCGGCTAGCTGCTGGCTTGCCGAGACGTGGCGAGGGCTGCGGTGCTCGTGGGGAGCAAAAGTGGACGTGGCGTGCTGGCTGCGGTCAGCCAAGGGCTAGAGTGGGTGCGGGGCGAGACGCGGCGGCTCGGTTGCGGCACGTGCAAAATGCATGCTCTGGCACGCCCAGAGCACGCACGGGACGTGCTCTACAGAATGCTAAGGCATGTTAGGGGGCTCTAAACCACAAGGGGGTTAGCAAGGTGGGGTTATAGGCTAGGGCAAATCCATGGGACATGCTGGTCTGGTCGGGGGATCAAGTTCATAATGTAAACAAAAACTCATGCCAAATTTGTCCATGCTCTCAAGGTGTTTGACAAAATGCCAAAGGCACCTAGGCAATACTTGGAGGGACCAAATCTCCCAGAGTGGGGTCTCTTTAGATGAAAGAGAGGGTGGTGAGGTTAGTTTGACAAATGAAGAAACTTGCTAGTGCAAGTTTTGCAAAACTTCAATTCTGGACAGGGAGTAAATGGCATCATTACATGAACCACAAATGTCCCAAAGGGTGCATGCTCCTGGACTTAGAGGTTTTGTAGGGTTGTCGAGAAGTAGGTGAAAGCACAAGGTCACTAGAGAAAAAATAAATAGGGTTGTAGTAGAAAACACAAGGCTGGACCAGAATGAAAAAGAGGTTGATTCACTCAATTTTTCCAAAGAACATCACTAGGTTTTTCAATAAAGTTGGATGGCACGCTACCACTGACATCCCATAATTTTGGTGGAGGCTTTAAAGAAATTTTTAAATAGGCTGTAGTGCAAAAATGCCCACTTGACCAGATTTGAAAAATAGGTGTAGAACTCAAAATATGGAATGAATGCAATATATTTTTGCATCAAAGTGATTTAGAAACATCACATGACATCTCCAAATTTTGGTTGGAATTTTAGTTAAATTTATCAAATGGGGGTAGTTCAAAAAGAGCTCCAAAACTGATGAAAGTCATTTTAAGGAATAATGCTCAGGAAGATATAATTCAATAAATAAAGCTCTACTGATAAAAAATTGTTATATTGAGAGAGCATAGAAATCCAATACATTTTTGGAAAGTTTCCACTTGGGTAAAACTCCTCAATATTTAAAAGGTTCTGAAATCAGCAGAAAATCGAGAAGCCAAATTTTTTAAACTCCTGGCAAAATTTTAATAGTTAAAACCTGGTTAAATTTTTGGGGTGTTACAATACTACCCCCCTTAAGAAAAAATCTCGTCCCCGAGATTTGCTAAGGATTTGAAAATAATACTTTTACCAGGTCAAAACACTTACTTTACTTAAGCGGTAAAAAGCGGCTACAGTGAGAGGGCAATAAGTGGTGTAAAACTACAGGGTGGGACACTAGCGTTGTGTGGAGAAATCCACGTTTAGGAAAAACGAGCGATTCCTACGTTGGACGTAGTAAATTTAGAATAAATTCTAAATTCTAAAATACGCTGGTCGTACCCGAGAGCACAGTGCTCCCTCTGGCTGACAGGTGGACCCAGGGCCCACTGTCAGTCTCTCCTTCTTCCTCTGGCTCTCTCTTCTTCCACTCTCCCGCGCGCTTTCCCACGCTTTCTCCACCGGCGATGTCTAGCGGATAAGGCATCTAGGCCGTACTGCGATAGTGCGTGGCGTGCTTGCTGCCGGTGCAGCGTGCACTCACTTTGCGGGCCAGTGCGCTGTCGGCACTCCTCGCAGATTCGCCTTCGAACACCGGCGATCGGGCGACGAGCGGCGCTGGTGGACTTCGCCCACCGTACACCGATCTCGAGCTATAAATCGATTGCGGTGCTCCTTCTTCTACTTCGCACCTGGCCTCGTTTCTCCTCCTCCTTCTCCTCCATTACTGCTTACAGGAGTTCGAGACGAGGCTCTAATGGCGGAGGCGGTGTCGGACTGGTACGTGATCCTGGTGTGCGGAGGGCTGGCGGCAGTGTTGGGGCTCTCCGTGCTCCTATGCGCGATGATCCTCGATGATCGCCGTGATGCTGCTGCCCGGGTGCTGGCTCTCTGCGGTGGCGGTGATCACAAGGACTAGGTGTGATGCCGGGTGTTAACTATTGTCGGTGTGCCGGAGGTGATTAGTATCCGGATGATTTTCCGCTAATCTCTCCTTTGGAGGCTATGGTGCGCTTAGGGAGGGAATCGGTGAGATGCAACACGGTTTCATGTCTTTGCAAGCAGTGTAAGAGTCCGAGTGGTTGTGGGTCTGCTGCCGTGGTGTTGCGTGAATAAAAATAATCCATGACGTGAGAGGATAGGTGATGCAGCAACTCAGGGAAAAGAAATTTCACTCCAGGATTTTTCACAGGGACAATGGTTAAGAAAATCACAATGAAAACTACTCATATTAGTAGAAACCAAATAATCGACTCGTCGTACAAACTCGGGGTACCATGCATAAGTTACAACGCAATAATAAATATTGCAATAATAAACACATCAATGACGTCTAAAATGAAAACGTTAGCTGGACGGGGTCCCGAGAAAACGTCTCTGGTACTTGGACACACTCCTCTTCTATCGGAGGAAGTGGATTGACCAGTCGATGTATGTGTCTCTCCTGGTCGGGCCTTAGTGGTCTGCCGATGGCAACCTGAGGATTCAAATCAGCGAGACTCTGGAGATAATCCATTACTCGCTGGTTCAAACGTTCTTGAGCGATGATGTACTGGACAAGGTTGTCCAGTACTGGGTCTCTCTCAAATCGTCCACCAGGAAAAGACGTTACTCCTCCGGGTGCTACACGGATCGGAAAGTAATAATACCCTCGTTCGCTGGCATAGGGTACCGCGAATCGAAGACGAGCAATCGCTTCGTAGGCAGCAGCTTCTATGGCCATGTGTGGGGTTGGCATAGATCTCCCCACGAAGGAGACCTCCGTTGGGTCTTGGTTGGAGTCTACGGGAGGAATGTGTGTTGCTGCCCAATATTACGAGGTGGAAGGGGTGATTCTCGATTTGAACAGCTCGTACTGGGGTGGCTGGGTAGAACCCATGGTACTACAGGTAAAGTCCCACAATATTTTGACAAAGCTAACCGGGGTGGCATCTGGGGTTCTTAGATAAATGCTAGGGCTCGGCATGGCAAGAAGTGGTTGTGAGGGTGGTGCACGAGGTGAGGGGTGATGGGTAAGGTCATGAGGTGGCCGTCTTACATAGCATCCGGGCTGGGTTATTTACTGTGGTGAAAGGTAATAAATCTGCCAGATCATCTCCAAGGGGTCGGGGTCAAAACCACAGATACACATATCTCAAAAAGGGGACGTGTTACTGTGGGTGTCATCGGGGTTGGTTTTGGTAGTTGTGCCTGAAATAAAAATGCAACTGCAGGCTGACACAATTATGCAAGGGCTACTATTAAAACAGAGGCACAACAACAGACTGCATTTGTTTACAAGGTCACACGATTATAAAGCAAGGATACACCGAGACTCGGCACTACTCGGGTGACTTAATCTACCTCGTTTACATCCAAATGGGCGTGCCTTGTGGATGTCGAGGCTTCTCCACGGGTCTCACTGTCGGGATTAGCTGGAGGTGGTAGAGGGGCTGCAGGGTCGGGGTGGCGATGATGACCATCATGGGGATTGTTGGCCACAATCCCGTTGGAGTGTGCTCCCAAAAGGCGACGAAGCACTTCTGGGGTCATCAAATCACCTTGATTGATGGCTGGGGCTGACCTCAGGGTCTCGATCGGGTGTCCGAACAGCACGACTGGGTTGTCGGTGTCGGGCTCATCTTCCCTGCTTGTCGGGGCTCGGCGAACCAGCTCTCCACGAGCTGCGATCAGATCAATGGTGATCTGATCGAACAGTGCCTCTAGTGCCTCTACATAACGCACTAGGTGCAGCAATGCAGGAACCATCTCGTGGTATCCGTTGGCAACTTGGGGTGATCTACCATACCCTTCACGCCTGGGGTAGTAGTAGAACGAGCGACAGTTAACTCTGGGTGACAACTGCCGGAGTTGAACTATAGCCTCTCGTGTAGCTAGCTGGATGGCTTGTGGCTCGAAGGAAGTTGTCCTTCCAGTGAACCTGTAGGGGCGTTCTGGCGACAGACTCCTACCGTAGATGTGCACAGTGGCCCAGAATTGACGGT
The DNA here is from genome assembly GCF_002162155.2 of Triticum dicoccoides. NCBI lineage: Eukaryota > Viridiplantae > Streptophyta > Magnoliopsida > Poales > Poaceae > Triticum > Triticum dicoccoides. Next base: position 116,679,033 of record NC_041391.1, on the reverse strand, counting down.
CCTCACCGCTCATGGGTCCTTGGTACACAACATATTCTAGGGGCTCTTCTAACGCATAGGCACGACGGGTGAGGTTTACGAGTATGGTCACAAAACCTCCACGGTTGGTTGCTGTGGTCTCATTGTGTACTACGGGGCCAGGCATTATGGCTAGGTTCGGGGAAGAGGCTGTGTTGTGCTGGGTTGAGGCTAGCGTGCCCTTTTTATAGAAAAGGGGATGGAGTCTTCCTTCGCACGCTTGCGATGGGACATATTGGGCGTCGGTCACTGGCGCGTGATCGATAGGCTAAGATGATAGGTTGGGCACCGACTGCCAAATAGTATCGGGGTCATTGTGTGGCTATCTTGCACGAGAAGCTTGTCCGGGGATTGGTTAAGGTCGGATGGGTTGGTTTACCTAGGTTTTTCGACATGGCTAAGATAGGATTAGCCAATGGTCAGCCTGGCTCTGATACCAAGTTTGTGGCGACCGGTTTTCCGGGTATTAATTTCCAGAAAATGGCCTTTGTGCTCACCAGCCCCAGGATTACTGTTAGCTGATGAGGCACCAACTTGATACAGAAATTCCAAGCAAAAAGCAAAATATGTAGTACAAGACCATTCTGGCCTATGAGTACAACAATTTGGTTTCTAGTGGTTGATGGCGGAAGCGTTTTGTGGATCATCAGCGTCTATGGGACTCCATTTCCCACAGGAACAGCTGACCAGGTTAACTCCTATCTTCGCGAGGCTGCTATCACCATTTTGTAGGTTCCGGGGCTGTCATCACGGCCGCTCCTCTCCGCGCAAGAAATCTGGCCAAGACAATAGCCAGGGACAAGCCAGTGAGTACTTTTGAATGTACTCGCAAACATAATGAACACGGGTATAATATAACAACAGTAAATCATGACAAAAAAATAATAATCTCTGATGCATGGAAGCAAGTTATTTATGGATATGCAATAACATAGAAGTGATAAAATTATAAAATAAATAACAAGCATGCCACAGTCGGGCGTCTCAGCGACACCACATAAAGGGCTTATAAAATAAATGCCACAGTCGGGCGTCTCAGCGACACCACATAAAGGGCTGATAAAATAAATGCCACAGTCGGGCGTCTCAGTGACACCACATAAAGGGCTTATAAAAT
>NC_041391.1:116641895-116677456 GCF_002162155.2 Triticum dicoccoides | reverse complement strand
ATGACAAAAAAATAATAATCTCTGATGCATGGAAGCAAGTTATTTATGGATATGCAATAACATAGAAGTGATAAAATTATAAAATAAATAACAAGCATGCCACAGTCGGGCGTCTCAGCGACACCACATAAAGGGCTTATAAAATAAATGCCACAGTCGGGCGTCTCAGCGACACCACATAAAGGGCTTATAAAATAAATGCCACAGTCGGGCGTCTCAGCGACACCACGTAAAGGGCTTGTAAAATAAATGACACAGTCGGGCGTCTCAGTGACACCACATAAAGGGCTTATAAAATAAATATTCTTAGTGAATATCCAGGAGGTAAAACCGTCCCAGGGATACTCAATACTTCAAAAAGGGTTAGTCCATAATAATCATAATCATCATAAGTCACCAATCACGATCCATGTTCTAGTTTAGCATTTTTCTCCTCCGAAGACCGACACTAAGACCGACACTTGACCCATCCCAAACTGTAATCCTTAACGATGGACACGGCTATTCGAATAGGTTTTAATCTCTGTAGAGGGTGTACTCTTTACCCACGAGTAACGGATTCCTTTAGTCCATCGGGACTAATTCCATCTACGGTCTTTTAATCAGAAACACACCTATCCGCACACACTAGCCAAACTTACCGATGTCTGGAATCAACCACGACACCCATTAATTGAAACTCTAAGTGGGGAGGCTACAACCTCAACTTAACATGGGATCACAAAATTTATACTGCGCGCAAACTGGGGGAGCTACCCCTTCGACTACAACCGAAACACCCATGCTCCCGGACCAGGTGGCATGCCTACTGGATGCCTCCGGTATATTCCACCATGGCCTCTCTGTACGGTGTGTGCTAGGAAAGGGGTTGACAATTTACTGAACCGTACCCTACCTATTGCAGGGACAAGTGGCACTACGAAATAAGTATGGGGCTTACCGGAACAAGACTCGATCTACGGTCGACTCAGGAGGTTTAAATATTCCCTGCATGATTAGCATAACAATATATACTTCAACCAACAGATAGAAACACCTCGTGACATACCCCCTCATGCCATACCGGACACGACCGTCTCGATAGAGGACTAGGAACAAGACCGTGTCTACCCAAGACAGAGGCCTTCCCGGCTTCCCTTCCGGTATGCATGAAAGGCATATGACGGTGATTTCCATCACAACCATATCACTCCATTAGCATGAAAATCATTAATATGCACTCATGAGGAGGAACACATCATCACATAAAATGACATATGCCTGTGTAGGGTGGTGTTGTCACCGTGTTCAAACAACACACACAATATTATGCCAGGGTTTAGAATGGTTGCCTTTAAGTCGTGGGGAGGCAAGGTGCATTCCAAAACTCTTGAAAGCTTTCTCCTCTCTTCAAAAAAATCCTATTTAAAAATATATTTGAATTAACACACAATTTCAAAACAGCATAAAAAGTTGTTTTGAATTTTTTTCAAATAAATCTTAAAATAAACTAGACAATATTTGAGAGAGGTAGAAAAAGAATCAATTCATTTGGAGTTGTATTTAAAAAGTTAAGCTCAGTCAAAATTTTGGTTAAAATATGTTAATTAAGATAAAACGGAAAAAACGATTCGAATATATATGTACACGTCGAAAGCGTATTCTAGAAACACGTTTCCACTTATCCAGCGTGGACCGCGCCTGAGTCACTGACAGTGGGCCCGCCTGGCCCACTGGTCAGGTTTGACTGGTCTTCCCTCCCCTCTTCTTTCTCTGTCCGAGCGGGGGGAACTCCGGGGAGGCTCGCCGGCGAACGGTGGCACCGTTCCGGAAACCGAGGCCACCCAAGGTCTCAGGGGATCGAGGCGATCCTACTGGTGGTCGCTTTGGTCTCTGGGGTGGAAGGAGCTGCCGGCGGCGAGCTCCGCTGCGGACGGTGGCCGTCGGGTAAAGTGAGTTTTTGGCTCTGGCGGTCCCTGAACAAAATCAAGTAGGGGGATGGACTCACGAGAGGGAGAGGGGGTTCCTGGTGAAGAGAGTGGAGAGGGGGAGGCCCTGGTTACGCCGAACGGAGCCGGGAGGCGGCGGTGGCCGAACTGGCCGGAGTGGGGGAAGACGGCCTCTTCCTCTCCAATTGACGCCAATGGGGGCACTAGGAGTACGGTGTGAGGCTGCTTGTGTGCTCGGAGGAGCTCGAGGGGCTTCCTTTTATAGCGCTCCCACGTCGGTTCGTAGTGGCAGTGAATGAGCTCGTTGGCGACCGCCATTCTGTAGCTTGCAAGGCGTCGTGGCGGGGCTGGGGATGGTGGCAGGAGCTAGCGGACGAGCGGGTACTGCTCTAAGGGTGAGCTGGCGAGTGGGCATGGCTCGAGCGGCGCCGACCAGTGCAGGGGCTGTCGGGCGGCAGTGGTGGCTAGTTGCTGGCTTGCCGGAGACGTGGCGAGGGCTGCGGTGCTCGTGGGGAGCAGAAGGGGACGTGGCGTGCTGGCTGCGGTCGGCCAAGGGCCAGAGTGGGTGCGGGGCGAGACGCGGCGGCTCGGTTGCGGCACGTGCAAAACGCGCGCTCTGGGCGCGCCCAGAGCACACATGGGACGTGCTCGACAGAATGCTAAGGCATGTTAGGGGGCTCTAAACCACAAGAGGGTTAGCAGGGTGGGGTTATAGGCAAGCGCAAATCCATGGGACATGCTGGTCTGGTCGGGGGATCAAGTTCATAATGTAAACAAAAACTCATGCCAAATCTGTCCATGCTCTCAAGGTGTTTGACAAATTGCCAAAGGCACCTAGGAAGTACTTGGAGTGGCCAAATCTCCCAGAGTGGGGTCTCTTTAGATGAAAGAGAGGGTGGTGAGGTTAGTTTGACAAATGAAGAAACTTGCTAGTGCAAGTTTTGCAAAACTTCAATTCTGGAGAGGGAGTAAATGGCATCATTACATGAACCAAAAATGTCCCAAAGGGTGCATGCTCCTGGACTTACAGGTTTTGTAGGGTTGTCTAGAAGTAGGTGAAAGCACAAGGTCACTAGAGAAAAAATAAATAGGGTTGCAGTAGAAAACACAAGGCTGGACCAGAATGAAAAAGAGGTTGATTCACTCAATTTTTCCAAAGAACATCACTAGGTTTTTTCATAAAGTTGGATGGAATGCTACCACTGACATCCCATAATTTTGGTGGAGGCTTTAAAGAAATATTTAAATAGGCTGTAGTGCAAAAATGCCCACTAGACCAGATCGAAAAATAGGTGTAGAACTCAAAATATGCAATGAATGTAATATATTTTTGCATAAAAGTGATTTAGAAACATCACATGACATCTCCAAATTTTGGTCGGAATTTTAGTTAAATTTATCAAATGGTGGTAGTTCAAAAAGAGCTCCAAAACTGATGAAAGTCATTTTAAGGAATAATGCTCAGGAAGATATAATTCAATAAATAAAGCTCTACTGATCAAAAATTGTTATATTGAGAGAGCATAGAAATCCAATACATTTTTGGAAATTTTCCACTTGGGTAAAACTCCTCAATATTTAAAAGGTTCTGAAATCAGCAGAAAATCCAGAAGTCAAAATTTTTAAACTCCTGACAAAATTTTAATAATTAAAACCTGGTTAAATTTTTGGGGTGTTACATCCGGACACCCCGTAATACAGGACTCCCTCAGTAGCCCCTGAACCAGGCTTCAATGACGACGATGCGGCGCGCAAATTTTCTTCGGCATTGCAAGGCGCGTTCCTCCTCCGAATACTTCATAGAAGATGTTGAACACAAGGATAGTGTCCGGCTCTGCAAAAATAAGTTCCACATACCACCGTAGAGAGAATAATATCTGCACAAATCTAATCTGCTGACGTATTCCACAGCGTGACATCACGCCATGGCCAAGACTTTATGCGAATCATCTTACTATTCCACCTCAACGCGTTTAGCGAGGCGATTTCCTTGGCACGTCTTGTCAAAGCAGAGATCGTGTCCCCTTATTCCGGGAGTCTCATCAATATGGGCGTGGGTAACCCAACCGCGCCATTAACTGCGGCGCTTCGGAGATAAGCGAGTTTTATTAGGCCGGTGGGGGCTCATAGTTTCGGCCGCCCATATAAGGGGATAAGAATCCACCCTTTCCATTTACGCCTTGTTCCTCCTTTGCTCATTCGTCCCTGCGCGCTCGAGCTCCAACGCCCAAGCCCGCCCTTCCCACCTCAACCTTCTCCAATCATGTCCAGAGAGGGAGGTAGATGGATGGCCTCCTCCGTCACGGAGGGGCAAATCAAAAAGCTGAGGAAAGCCGGATACCTGTCTGACGACATCGCACACCGGCTTCCAGATGTGGGGCAAGTCATCCCCACCCCCAGGCTCCATGAGAGGGTTTTTTTCCTTCCCCATTTCCTCCGCGGATTGGGTTTTCCTCTTCACCCGTTTGTCTGGGTTCTCATGTTCTACTACGGCCTGGACTTCCACGATCTGGCACCGAACTTCATCCTCAACATCTTGGCGTTCATCATCGTATGGAAGGCCTTCCTCTGCATCCAACCCCACTTCGGCTTATGGCTGAAGACTTTTAGTGTCAAGCCGAAGGTAGTGGGCGGCCGCCAAGCGGAGTGCGGAGGTGCCATGGTGGGCCGGATGGCCAACGTCCTGTGGCTCGAGGGCTCCTTCATGGAGACAATAAAGGGATGGCAGTCGGGGTGGTTCTACATCACCGAGCCGTGCGATCCCAAATGGGCGGCGGCCCCCGAATTCTAATCTGGCTTCCCCACATGGCTCACTTCCTGGAAAGAGACAGGCCTAACATGGGGGGATTCGGAAGAGCTGGCCGAACTTCAAACCTGCGTCCAAAAACTGGTGAACAAGAATCTCAAGCTTGTCAACGTAGTCCAGGTCATGCTCATCCGCCGGGTCCTCCCATGCCAACAACGGGCCTTCAAATTGTGGGAGTTTGATCCGGCACAACACGAAACCTTGAGCAAGCTTGTTGACACTACGTACGAAGATGCCTAGAAGGTGTTGTTTAAGGGTGCTGAGGCACCCACATCCGCTACCGAAGACCGCGGATTTAGCTCGCGGTGTCAGGCCAGCGAGGTAAGCTACTCTGCCCTTTACGGGACTCTTGTCTTTCGTAGTCTGACTCTATGTGGGATCTAACCTCCCTTTCCTTTGACAAGACTGGCTGAAGACATCCGGGCAGGTGAACTGTCCGGCTCCCTTACCAGAAGACCCAGCGGATGTCCAATTGATAGGGCTACTGGTTCCGGCACCTCATGTGGTGCCGGAGAAGAAGGCCACGGAGACTCAAAAGAGCTCCCGGCGCCTGGCAGTGTCGGGTTCATCGCCCGACAACCCCGAAGCATCCTCCGCCTCTGAAGATGAGGAGGGGGAAGAAGAAGAAACCTCTCCCCCTCCAACGGGGGGAGGAAAGAAAAGAAAGGCTGCCCCAACTGGGGAGGCCGGAGGGTCCAAGAAGGGGAAGACCCTTCTGCTGGACTACGCCTCCGATGCCAAAGACGACGGGGAGTAATGGCCATCCAGGGTCAGGCCCCTGGCAAAATCATAAGTGTCCGGTTACCCGAATGACTTGTGGCGCTCCTCTATTATTCGGTAGCCTCTGACGCCGAATTTAATTATGCAGTCCGCCCAGAGCTCAGCTCGATGTTTCGACGAAAGGCTCCTTGAATTCATCGGATGTGAATAGTGCTTCACTTCCGACGGCCTCCTCCCCTCTCCCTACGGACGATGCCGAGGTGGAGTCCCAAAAGGGACTAAACCAGGAGGAGGTGGTCCTGGAGGTGCCGCAAGGAAACCTCTCGGATTCCAGGGCCAAAGGGGGTAAAGCCCCGGAGGGATCCAAGTCCAGCCCCGGGTCGGACATTGCTCCGGAGCCATCAACGGCTCTAGAGTCCGACAGGCGGCACCTTTGTAAGAATAGCCAGCCTACAACGCCGGCGACCTCCATCCATCCAGAGGCGCCGGACAATTTGCTGGAGGTTCTTAACGGCGCCTCCATCGACGAGGAACACCGCACTGTTATGAGTGCGGTGATTCAGAAGGTTCAGTCCGCCAAGAGTGGGCTGACAGAAGCCTGTACAAGTCTGTTAACAGGCTTTGAGGTATGTGTTCGAAAACATATAAAAATGTTACCGCATAGACAGTAGCCCCTAATGCTCAGTTCGGCGTTCAGAAAGAAAAGCCGGGCTGAGGATCTAAAAAGATATACGCAGGAGTCTAAAAAAATATGTCAATATGGGAATGCAGGCTGCGCTGCTGACCTCTGCCGCACTGACTGCAGAGGTCAATGCATTGAAGGAGAGCCTCGAGCGGTCCGAGAACGAGATCGGCCGTGCCAAGAAGCAGCTCGAGGACAAGGAGGGTATGTAATACCACATGTAAATGTATATAGATATACTTGGTTGCAAAAAATGACAGGACCAACGTAAATGTTGCAGGGGCCACGGCCGAGGTGGCGACCCTGTAGGAGGCGGTCTCCAAGGCCGAAAACAGTGCGGCCTTGGAACGCACCGAGCGAGAGAAGCAGGAGGCGCGGGTGGCGGAGGTGCGGCTAGAGCTCCAGGCTCTCGTGGAAAAACACGAGAGTTTGGAGCATGACTCGAAGACTCGAGAGTCCGAGCTCGCCTTGGCTCTTGAGAGTGCCAAGACCGCTAAGGCCGAAGCCCAGAGGGCCCTCCAGGAGATCAAGGCGATGAAGAAGATAGCGGCGGGTAAGGTATTCTTTATGCAAAGCAAGAATATAAAAGTAAATTATCTGTTACTTACCCGAATCCGGAGCTCTCCAGGAGCGTTCGCCGATCTGCCCCGTAGTGTGTCTGATGCTACCGCATTCTACCGAGCCGAGGAGGGAGCTCGACGGAAAAGGTGTTCTGGTCTCAGTATGCTGAGGCCGAACATCCGGTGCCCCTGAGCGACCAGCTGAAACAGCTAGTCGAGCTCCACAAGGTGGTCGAACAAGCCATGAAGGGCCTCATAGTTCGCCTGTGGCCTATAGAAGCCATGGCTGGGAGCTACTTCGGTCTGGTGCGGCGGCTGGTGGACGCGTGTCCGTGCATTGAGGTCATCAAGCGCTCCATCTGTATCGAAGGTGCCCGTCGGGCCCTTGCCCGTGCTAAAGTGCATTGGGGCAAGCTGGACGCTGAGAAGCTTTTGACGGACGCGCCACCGCTGGGAAATGAGTATCGCACGCCCGAGATGTATTATAAGGGCGTCCTGAAGGGTGCCCGCTTTATAGCGGACGAATGCTCCAAAGATGTTATTTTTGAGTAGACTCGCATCTGTTATCCTGTACGCTGAAAACTTTGTTCATATGCGTTAAGCAACGCTTTGTTAATTTAAAATATTACCTTCTATGCGGCCGTTTATCAAATCCGAGAGATGCAAGTCGTCGGCTTCTACCCCCATGCCACGAGTGCTGGGGTGTTCGGGATAAACCTGAGCGCTCTTGTTCCCATTCTTGGGTCCATCTAGGGACGCGCTCAGCACAACGAACCAGGCCATCGGACTTATAATGCTTTATCACTCTCACTTAGCCATAGAATTCTATAATTTTAAATTTCGGCGAAGCCCCTAGTATTCGGCAGACCGAGCTCGGTGCGCTATCCACGCCTAGGCCGGATAAGTCCGGCTCCTTGCTTTAAGCGGCATAAGTCTTTAAGGACTCGAAAAACCTCGCGAACAGCGACCGGTCTCTCGCACTATCATGACGGTCAGTTTTAGCTTTCTCTACTGAGGTGTTAACCCAGTTCAACTGGGGCACAATCGCAGTAGTTCTCCTAGCGCTACCTTAGCTAACATTGCGGAACGTAAGGTACCAAAACATGGGAGCCGGGCAAACACAACTATTGACCAAAGATATGATTCGGAGCCGATGCATATAGTGCTATAAGTTCGGGGTGCCGCACTCGTGAGAGTGTTCGGTCTTTTCACGCCATGTTGTGGGGTGCTTAAGCCCCTGGTGTATTGGCCGTACCAAAGTTTACGGTTGCATAATGTCATGACTGAACATATTTGTATAAAAAATAGATGAGTACAATAATAGATAAGAGCTATGTATTGTTTATTAAAAAAGGGTTGCTATGAAAGCAGAACGATACAAATAGTGCGATAAACAAGAGATGGGATTATTTGACATTTCCCCCTTCAGGGACAAGCTGTGGGACTTTAAGTAAAACAGGTATTAAGCTCGTTATAGAGACCACCTGGACATTTGACGGGGCTTGTCCTCTCCCTGGCTGTTGCATCGTGTGTTCGGCGAGTGTATTGCTGGACAGGCCTTCCAAATAGTTGGGTCCTGAAAGTATATAAAAAAAGAAACGGCGGAATAGGGAGCCCCTGAGTACGGTTGAGCCGCATTCTGGGCGTGCCATAGTTGTACCCCTCCCCTTATGCCCATGGTATTTCTAAGGCGTAATTATGTACGGGCGGTACCGATATCACCATCTGGTGAGGGCTGGGGTTGGGGCCGCACTGCTATGCTTGCTCGGAACGTGCCAGCCGGCTTTGTTGTAGGTTACTTCGGGCTCGCTTGATGTTGTCCGGACGTTTAACACCTGGATTGGAGAATTGCCTTGAGAGGCTACTCTGTACTTCCGCCGCCAGGGCCGCCGTGTGCTCCTCCGTTCGGAGAGAGCGTTCGGTGTTTCCATTTACCATGATGACTCCACGAAGTCCTGGCATCTTGAGCTTGAGATATGTGTAGTGCGGCACCGCATTGAATTTTGCAAATGCGGTTCGTCCGAGCAGGGCATGATAGCCACTGCAGAATGGGACTATGTCGAAGATTAACTCTTCGCTTTGGAAATTATCCGGGGATCCGAAGACCACTTCGAGTGTAACTGAGCCTATACAGCTGGCTTCTACACCTGGTATGACGCCTTTAAAGGTTGTCTTTGTGGGTTTAATCCTTGAGGGATTGATACCCATTTTTCGCACTGTATCCTGATAAAGCAGGTTCAGGCTGCTGCCGCCGTCCATTAGGACTCTGGTGAGGTGAAATCCATCGATAACTGGGTCTAGGACCAATGCGGCAAATCCGCCGTGACGGATGCTAGTGGGGTGGTCCCTTCGATCAAAAGTGATCGGGCAGGAGGACCATGGGTTGAACTATGGGGCGACTGGCTCCAACGCACAGACGTCCTTGAGAGCATGCTTCTGCTCCCTTTTGGGGATGTGGGTTGCATATATCATGTTCACCGTCTGCACTTGCGGGGGGAATCCCTTCTGTCCTCTGTTGTTCGGCGGCCGAGGCTCCTCCTCGTCATCGCTATGCAGTCCCTTGTCTCTGGTTTCGGCACTTAACTTGCCTGCCTGCTTGAACACCCAACAATCCCTGTTGGTGTGGTTGGCTGGTTGTTCGGGGGTGCCGTGTATCTGGCACGAGCGATCGAGTATCTGGTCTAAACTGGATGGGCCCGGAGGGTTTCTTTTGAATGGCTTCTTCCGCTGACCGGGTTTAGAGCCTATTAATCCGGCATTGACTGTCGTATCCTCAGTATTGTCGCCGTTAATGCGGCGCTTGTGCTTGTTGCGACGTGACCTGCCACTGTTGTCCTTGGTATCCGATTGCCAGGGCTCTTGGTTATGTTATTGCTACGAGCTAGCCAGCTGTCTTCGCCCGCGCAAAAGAGGGTCATGAGTGTCGTGAGGGCTGCCATAGATTTCGGCTTTTCCTGTCCTAGGAGCCGGGCAAGCCATTCGTCTCAGATGTTGTGCCTGAAGGCTGCAAGGGCCTCGGCGTCCGGACAGTCGACTATTTGATTTTTCTTGGTTGGGAACCGTGACCAGCATTGTCTGGCTGATTCCTCTGGCTGCTGGATTATGTGGCTTAGGTCATCGGCGTCTGGTGGTCGCACATAAGTGCCCTGGAAGTTGTCAAGGAATGCGGATTCCAGGTCCTCCCAGCAACTAATTGACTCTGCTGGCTTGCTGTTAAGCCAATGTCGAGCTGGTCCTTTAAGCTTGAGCGGGAGGTATTTGATGGCGTGTAGATCATCACCACGGGCCATGTGGATATGAAGGAGATAATCCTCGATCCATACCGCGGGATTTGTTGTGCCATCGTATGATTCGATGTTTACGGGTTTAAAGCCCTCGAGGATTTGATGATCCATTACTTCGTCTGTGAAGCATAGTGGGTGTGCGGCGCTCCTATACTGGGCTATATCACGATGCAGCTCGGATGAGCTTGGTCTGTTGTATTCGGCCTGGCCGTATTTATCATATCTGGTGTGACGGTTATCGTCACGTGAGGTGGGGCGCCCACGCGATCTGTAGATCGATCTTGTTTGCCTTGCCTTATTCTCCAATATGTCTCGCAGGTCTGTTGCATCTCCCCACACTCTGGTATTTTTTGAGCGGTGCCGGGGTGCGGCTTGGGTTGAGGTCCTCAAGGCCTCTCTGTCGCGGCCACGGGGTGGCCGATCGGGCGCATCGTACGCTGGTGATGTAGGTTTAGTTGCTTCCTCCTCCAGTTGGGGTAGCAGCCTGCACTTTGGGTAGCTCTTGGAGGGGCGTTCGAGTTTATACTCTTCGACCGCCAGGACTTCGGTCCATCTGTCGGCTAGCAAGTCTTGGTCAGCTCTAATCTGCTGTTGTTTTTTCTTGAGGCTGCTTGTCGTGGCCATAAGCCTGCGTTTGAAATGCTGTTGTTCGACGGGATCCTCTGGCACGACGAATTCGTCATCGTCGAGGCTTGCCTCGTCTTCGGAGGGAGGCATATAATTGTCGTCCTCGACCTCTCTGTCGGCCGCTCTCTCATGAGGGTTGGCTCCTTCGTCCTCCTACACTGAATCCTGCTTGAGGGGGTTGTCTTCGGCACTGTCCGGCGTGTTGTTATCTCCGGTGCCGGAATCGCTGTTTTTGCTTTGGCGGGATTTAGAAAGGTGCCGCTGACGTCGGCGCTTGGGTTGCTTCTTGGAGGGGTCGTCCTCCGTTTTTTCATCGCGATCCCCTGCTTTGGGGGTGTCCACCATGTATATGTCATATGACCTGGTGGCTTTCCAGTTCCCTATAGGTGCTAGTTCTTGGTCGTCACCTTCATCGGCGTCCATACCGTTGATGTCTTCGGAGTCAAAGTCGAGCATGTCGGTTAAATCATCGACAGTTGCTACGAAGTGGGTGGTGGATGGGCTTCGAATTTCTTCGTCATCCGCATCCCAACCATGCTGACCGTAATCCGGCCAGAGCTCTCCTAACAAAGAGAGAGAGACTTTAGTGAATTCAGGATATCACCAAAGGGCGAGTGCTGAAAGACGTCCGTGGCGGTGAACTCCATGATCGGAGCCCAATCGCGTTCGATCGGAAGAGGTGCGGAATATACAAAGTCCGGCACCTTGGAGTCACGGGCCCTGCAAAGGACTAGGCTGGTATTCGGCTCTATCACCGTAGAGATTGCGGCTCCCGGGGTGGCGTCCAACCGTCCATCCCCGACTAGCACAGTAGGCTCCAAGCTAATGGTCGGAGCGGGCACCTGAGCGACGCTCTGGGCGTTGTCCGGCAGTAGAGCTAAATCATGCCCATCGTGACAGTGCGGCGTGCTCGGCTGTGGCTTGAATCCGTCGAAGATCAAGTCCCCCGGATGTCGGCCGTGTAGTTTAAACTTCCGAACCTGACCTGATGGCTAGGGGCGTAGCTTTCGATCTGCTCCAGATGGCCAAGCGAGTTGGCCCGCAGTGCGAAGCCGCCAAATACGAAGATCTGCCCAGGAAGAAAAGTCTCACCCTGGACCGCATCGTGGTTGATGATCTAAGAAGCCATCGGGCCTAAAGGTGAGGACACAGAGGAACTCTCAATGAAAGCACCAATGTCGGTGTCAAAACCGGCGGATGTCGGGTAGGGGGTCCCGAACTGTGCGTCTAGGCGGATGGTAACAGGAGACAAGGGACACGATGTTTTTACCCAGGTTCGGGCCCTCTCGATGGAGGTAAAACCCTACTCCTGCTTGATTAATATTGATGATGTGGGTAGTACAAGAGTGGATCTACCACGAGATCAGAGAGGCTAAACCCTAGAAGCTAGCCTATGTTATGATTGTTGTTCGTCCTACGGACTAAAACTCTCCAGTTTATATAGACACCGGAGAGGGCTAGGGTTACACAGAGTCGGTTATAATGGGAGGAGATCTTCATATCGTATCGCCAAGCTTGCCTTCCGCGCCATGGAAAGTCCCATCCGGACACGGGACGGAGTCTTCAATCTTGTATCTTCATAGTCCGGGAGTCCGGCCAAAGGTCATAGTCCGGCCATCCGGACACCCCCTAATCCAGGACGCCCTCACCCCTCGACTTCAATCCGACCTCCATTAGTCAAAACTTCTTTGCAGGTATGTAGTGGGTCGCCGTACATCATTTCCCTCGACTTCGATCGGATCACCATCGCCCGAAACTTCTTGGCAGGTATGTACTGGGTCGGCATGAACTCCCACTAGATGGCTGCCTTCAGAGCAGACGGTAAAAAGTTGGTGCTCGTGAACTTCCAGACCTCCCATGAGATTATCCTTCCTCCGTTGGATTATATAGAGTATTACCATCGCGGTCCAAGTCATCTAGATTACCACGTCAGTTGGATGGACCTTGTTTTGCATAAGATTGTAATCTACGAAGTGCCCACATGACATGCGAATTACACTGACTTCAAGCTAATTGCCTTGTTCGACCGCGGACTCACCTATCTTTACGTTGGTGCCTTCTTTAGCTGGAGACAACTCAGCTCGCAGTGGATCATCGTCAAAGTTGATACACACTTCTTTGATGCTATTGAACACAATGGCATCATCTACGCGATCGACAAAGCAGATGGCACCACGTATTGCTGGGAAGACACGTGTAAGTTATTTCCATCTCATGTTAATGATGATGCCATGACACTGTTTGAACTTTTTGTGATGATTGGCATATTGCTGTTTGAGCAGAATTTGAGTAGAACTATGGCAATGTATTAGAGACGCCGTAAATCAGCTATATTTGGAATGACTTAATTCATGCGATTGTGACCATGTCATTACAACCAATTTGTACCCTGAATAATCAAACAGTTAGGAATATATGGATATTATCCTTATTTTACAGTAATCTATATACTACTACTAAATATGAGTGTGTATCAATGGCCATGTTAGTTTCCTCATTTTCATGATGTAGAAACATGCACCACACTGTTGGTTTCATCTAACCATACATTAGGGAAGTAAATGTGCATATGGAGAACTCTATATTTGGAAGTAGTGAAATCCTACAATGCTTGCCATGTGTACATACATATATTCAACCTTCAGCAATCAATGGCTAGAATAATATCCTCACAAAAAATTTGCCCACAGAACACGAGTATATAACAATGCATGGTCTATTAGTTACCTTGAAGAATTTGTTTGTGAGGACAGAACATGATTACATAACATGCATGGCATGGTAGTTTCCTGTGAAGAATCGATTGCGAGATAACATGAGTATAACCACGCATGGCACTTCTATATTTTCAAACCCAGTATACATTTCCCTGTATTTTCCACCCAGTTCCAATAGGGACATATCAATGCTGTTTCTTGCATTATCCTACTCATACTCTGCTGATCTTACATTAACAATGCATGTCCTTTTTTATATGATGCAGTGTCCATACAGTTACTGCCCTTTGTAATCACACCACCTTTGCCAAAAACAGGGAAGCACAACTGGTTTCTCGCTCGATCAGACGACGGCAAAAGAATGATGATCATTCGGACACATGAGCCGGAAAAGTTATATTGCAAAAACCCCACTGTATACAAGCACCATTTAATACGTGAGTACTCGGACAGCGTCTGTTACGTCTATGAGCAGGATACCAGCTTGTTGGGGCCTTTAGGATTTTTTAGTTGGAGGTGGGTAAACAGCCTTGGTTCACACTCTGTTTTTCGGACTCAATTATCTGATTAACCAGGAGATCACCGTCGGCAAGGGCCTTGATGGCAGAGAGGATGTGTTTGCTATGGAAAAATGTGTCTACACATCGAGCCCTGGGAGTTCGGGAGCAAACTCCCCTAATTGTCAACGATATAGCCTGCAGCCAAAAGAAGGTGAGAATGACAAAGGCATCCGGGTTAACTTTGATCATTGGATGTCTCAATTACGACAGGCAGTGATGTGGTTCAAGCCTTCAGGTTGATAAGTAATTGGGCTATTGCATCGAAAGGGTGGAGTACTGGTGTCTCCGGATCACTGGTCGCTGAAGCGGGGCAGCAAATTATGATGGTGTTGGATCATCTCTTTGAATGACTTTGTTGTCTTTGCTGTTGGTTCTGGATGGGTAGTTCTTTCTTTTGTTATGCATAATCCTTGTCATTTGGTCATCCTCGTCTATGTCACTCTTACTATGTAATAGTTGCTTCCGTTTAGAATGTCATTCTCGTCTGGATCACGAGAGTCTGAGCGCTGCAGATGGGTGCGTTTTGGTAGTGTACCAAGACTTCTTATGAACTATCATATCTTGTTGTTTATGTCAGTAGTAGTCACTAGTCAGTGTTTGAATGTACTATATATCGTTGTTTCGAACTGTTTATTGTCTCGAACTACTGGTGGGCTAAATGAGGGCATCACCATTCTCAAGTGTTCAGAGTATATCTCCTTTTCCAAGTTAAATAATTTGAGCTTAGTGTATTTTCGATGATGTACACTTGTTTGGGCCAGTGAGGTGTCATTGAATATGGGCCGAGTAGTAACGCAATGCCAAATAGGTCAAATATGACTCTTAGGCCGGGCTCTCAAGAGATCCTGAAAAAAAGGCCGGGCTCACCAAGAAAGAAAGAATAAGGACTCTTAGGCTGACATGTGGGAGCCACCGGTGTTTTCGTGAGCTTGCGCGCCGAGAGCATATTGGCGCATGCTCGAAATTCATGCTACCTTTTCATCCCCAGTCTCCCGCCCCTCCCCCACCTTTGGAATTTCGATTCCTACTCCAGTTCCCCCAAATCCTCCTCCTGTACTCCCTGTACTCAAGCGCACAATCATGTCGCCGGTCAATGCAGATCTCCGAGCCGGAGATCCTGAGGTCCGTCCTGCCTTCGGTCGCTGCGTGCTGTCGCTCAACAGTGGCATGGCGACACTTGACAACCAGTTTGTTGGGAATCCCTTCTGTCCTCTGTTGTCCGCATCAACAGCGACTAACCTCCCGTCTCGCCGGATGACCTTGTCAAAGCTCTTGGCATTGCGCACGACATCCAAATAAGTGACTTGCTCGTCGAAGTCTGTCTGCCACCGGCCAATTTCTTCGTCAGGTTCCGGACAACTTTCGGCTGTAGTCGTGTGTTCGAATCTTCCCGGCGTTTGTTCTGCGATGGCGCGCTGGTGAGCTTTGATCGGTGGCACCCAGGATGGTGCTCGGTGCCCTCTGATCTTGAGTTTTTAACAAAGCTTACCTTCCACGGCATGCCTCGATGTCCTTGGAACAGCGAGTCCATGAACGATCTTATCAACGACCTTGGGGGTGAGCTCGTAAGTATGTTTGTTCCTCCAGACAGCAGGGCTCTGACGGTTGTGGCATGGATGAAGAAGCCGTCCACCATACCGAAGGTAATTGGTGTTGAGATACCGGTGTAGGAACCGGGGTACTATTCGTCGCCACCAAGGCCTCCACGGACCATGTTAGGGATGTACCTGTATCGAGTGTTCGTGCATGTCGAAGAAGTGGTCAATCCATCAATCGAAATCCTGTCGCCACCGCTGGTGCTAGGGTCCCTCGACGACGTCCATTACAGGAGTCAACGTCAGAGTTTCCTCGTGTTGCTCGGAACGATGGATGGCACAGGGCCTACTCCATCGCGTGACAGAGGCCACTGCTTCTTCGGGAGAAGAGGCAGGGTTGGCTGCCTGGATGTGATCTAATTTGAGGTAACAACTGACTAGTGACTACTGTCAGATACTAGTTAAATCCGCGCTATGGGTGTGAAGCACTGATATGCCAGTACATTTGATTGTGACCTGTTCCAATTTTGTACCTGAACTTTTTTTAGAAAGGGTTGTACGTCAACTTAATGTGCTAGCAGAACTTATTTTTTGTCTGTCTGTTTTCTTTGCATAGCATTCAAGATATTTCCCCATCATGTAAATACGATGAACCGTTATGTACGACTTCGTTGGTTTCAACATAGCCCTACCCATAGAGATCCACTGCTTCCATCCTGATTGTGCCGCCTGCGTGAAATTTTTGTATGCAAGTTCAGTGTGCTATGATGTTCTATATGATTGTGTCAACAATATAGGTTTTTACTGAGCATCAGCAATGCATATGGCTGAAAGATGTATTTATGAGCATCGACAGATGGGTCTCTCTCTCTCTATCTCTCTCTCACACACACATGCACACACATGCACACACGCACAAGTGGGACCCATTGAATTATTTATTTGCTCGTGACAGCTTTTAATTAGGTTCCACTATAATCTACCTTTTTTCTTAAGTTTTTAGTTGAGCTCCGTGACTTCAAAAAGTTGTATAGAAGCCTTGTATGGGCCTTTCTAGCGTCGCTGAATGTGAGCCGAGTAGCCATGTTAGGTTGTACTGTACTACACAGGCCTTTTTTTCAACATCAGCAATGCAACTGGGCCGACAGTTGTACACAATATCCGGGTCAACTTGTTATTCTCCGCTCCACTGGCTACAAACTTTCCTAGGAGGTATGTGATACGTCTCCAACGTATCTATAATTTTTGATTGTTCCATGCTATTATATTAACCGTTTTGGATGTTTATGGGCTTTATTTTACACATTTGTATCATTTTTGGGAATAACCTACCAACCGGAGTGTCACATCCCTAGCTTCTGGCATTGCTCTAGCCTAGCCTCATGTGTGCATCATGTCTATATTTTGAAACTTGAATTGAGGAATGTTGGAAGCCTCGAAACCCTAAATAAAAGAGGGGCAAAAACCCTGGAAATCTCATTCATTGCTCCAAAGTGCTCCTCTTAAATGTTTGATCATTTTTGGTAAGGGTTCTGGTCCCAACCAAAATATTGAACATTTTTAAGGATTTATTTTTGGGACTTTGAATTTAAATCATTAGCTATTTGAATTTGAATTATATTCATATAATTAGAATATAATTTCAAATACCCCTGAAATATTTTATAAGCTTTTGGAAAAGTCCATCTAGCATTATAAAATACTCAGAGGAGTTTTTGGCATTGTTTGAATTATTTTAAAATTCAAAACAGTGGCAAAATAATTTAAATAAAACAAAAACAGAATGAAACAGAACAAAAATAAAAAGAGGGAGAAGGACTTACCTGGTGCCACCCGTGCAGCCCACCAGCCGGCCCAGTTCCCCCCCAGTCGGCCCAGCCCATCTCCACTCCCTTCTCCTGTCGTCTTCGTCCTCGGACAGAAGGACGAGCGTGTGGCCGCGGCGCGCACGCACGCGCCCGAGCCACCTCCTGCTTGCCGCCCCGCCCCGGATCGGCTAAGGATGCCACGACACCCCCCTGGAACCCCCTCGTCCGCTCCCTTGCCTCCCTGCTCTCTCCCTCTCACTCCCCTGCTCTTTTTCCCCTCATGGCCGAAGCCGCCATGGCCACTCCGATGAGCTACACCACGGCCACCATCCCCCTCTCACCTCCCCGACGCCTCCTAGAGCTCCGCAGTGCCTCCCTCGACCTCCTCGACGTCTCACGCGACCAGAAGGGCCCCGAGCAGCCGCCATCGACATCATCCCCAAGCTTCGGCCCCGGCGCCGTTCTCCGTCGAATTCGGCCACTCCGGCGCGCCCCCGAGCCCACTGACCCTCCCTACAGCTCCGCGGTGAGCCTCTGTGCAGAACCCCTCTCTCTCCCCTCGTTTTTGCGAGCCCTAGGCCATAGTTCCGTCGAGACCGAGACCTCACCGGCGCCGGACTTGTCGCCGTCGTCGTTTTGGTTCGCCTCCGTCCAAACCAAGCACGCAGTCGTACTCAGAGCACTCCCAGGAGCCCGTAGCGCCCACCAACCCCTCCTCCCATGCACCATAGCGCCGGTCCCGCGAACCCCCGAGCTCCGGCCGCCGCCGGGGTCGATGCCGCGCTCAACTCCGGCCACCCCACGACCTCTCGTGGGTCCCCCTAGATGCGCGGGAGCACGGGCTTCCCCTTGGTGCCCTCAGCGCGACCAGCCGCGGGCCGTAGCGCCGTCCCGAGCAACTCCGGCGAGGTCTCGCCGTCGCCATGGTCGCCGGCGTCACCAGCTGACGTGGAGCATTAGGTTAGGTGCTAATCACTCAGTTAATTAAACCCTTGTGCATGACATGTGGGACCGCTGCTGATAAAAACACGGGTTAAGTTAAATAACCCCCTGTTAGCTCTCTATCTCACTGACATGTGGGCCCCGATGTCAGTTTGACTTGCTGACGTGGCTTTTGACTGGCCCCACACGTCAGTGACTCATGCCAGCGGTGTGTCACTGACCAGTGGGCCCCACTGGTCAGGTTTGACCCGGACCAGCCCCTGTTGACTATGCTGAGGTCAGCATGACCTAGTGCTGACGCAATAATTCCTTTCTGGAATTTAGATAATTATTAAATGATTTATAAATTCCAGAAAATTATATAAACTTCCAAAATTCATAGAAAATTAACCGTAACTCCAAATTTAATAAATTATATATGAAAAATTATCAGAAAAATTCAAGGAATCCATCTGTACCATTTTCATGCATGTTAGAACAACTTATCACTACTGTTTAGGACAAATGAAGTGAATGGCATTTGAATAATCACATATGGAGTTTGAATTTGAATTTTATATTCAAACCAACTTCATTTAATCTGTTGCTAGTTGCATTAGCCCAAAACACCTTCATATTGCCATGTCATAGCATGCATCATATTGTGCATTGCATTGATTGTGTTCCTTTCTGTGTTGCCGGTATTTGTCCCCTCTCGATAGACGTGATACCGATGATGTGATCGTTGACACTGATGAAGACTCAATGTTATCTTCAGAAGTGCCAGGCAAGCAAAACCCCCTTGTTCATTCCGATAAAATCCCACTCTCTCGCTCCTGCTCTCTGTTACTGCATTAGGACAACAACGATTCATCTGTTACTTGCTGCGGTAGCTGAACCCCTTTATCCTCTGCATGACCTGTCATTCCACAGTAAATAGATGAAACCCACTAGCATGAGTAGGAGTTGTTTGAGCCCTGTTGTGCCTACTCATTCATGTTTGTTTGTCATGCCTGCTACTGCTTAGAGTTGAGTCAGGTCTGATTCATAGGGGATGAATCAGAGGCGTGTGAACATGTCCTACTGTGTGAGAGCTAAGTGTGTGAACACGATTTGGTAAAGGTAGCGGTGAGAGGCCATGTAGGAGTACATGGTGGGTTGTCTCATTGCAGCCGTCCTCAGGAACTGAGTTCTGTGTTTGTGATCCATGATTCAGCTACTACCACGCATTGGGCCCGAAACCAATGGACCCTCTCGGCTTCTTGATCACCCTTGTCCTCTGTCCAGGAGTTGCAAGTAGTTTCTGGTGTTTGTAGTATGCTGGAGGCCATGGACAGCGCTGACCGTAGGGGTGGGCTGTGATGCGGTAGGCACGTGGCACGGTGTACCGGGCGCCCGTTTGGTGTCTCGGGAACCCTGTTCACATCGTTTGGGGCTGTGAGCGAAACTCCGGCCGGATCTCCTCATGGATGGAACCCGAATAGGCGATAAACCTGGACTAGAGACTTAGGTGATTAGGTAGGTCGTGGCCGACACCCACGTTGGGCTTCCGCTTGAAGGTTGCCGAGTACATGTCGTGTAAACGGCGGTAAGTGGTGAGAGCGTGTGTGAAGAAGTACACCCCTGCAGGGTTAACCTAATCTATTCGAATAGCCGTGTCCACGGAAAAGGACTTCTAGGTTGCTTATATCAGTTCATAGACAAGTGAAAGTGGATACCCTAAAATACGCAAGATAAGCGTGAGTGCTATGGATGGCGTTCTCGTAGGGAGACGGGAGCGGATCCATAGTGGTGTATTGATATGGTGAATATGTGGACTCGTGTGCGCCACCTCAAAAGAGTTACTTGCAGTCGTAGTTCAGGATAGCCACCGAGTCAAAGCTGGCTTGCTGCAGTCAAACTCCACCATCCCCTTTGTTGATAATGATGCATATGTAGTTAGTTCTGATGTAAGTCTTGCTGGGTACATTTGTACTCACATTTGCCTATTTTATATTTTTTGCAGAGAGACTTTAGTCTCACTAGTAGTTCCACGTGGACTTCGACGTTTAGCTTGTTACCTCAGCTACGATCTTGTGCCCTCGGCAGGATCTGATAGATAGTCAGGCTTCTCAGCCTTTTTCATTTATAGATGTCTGTACTCAGACATGATAGCTTCCGCTTGTGCTTTGACTTGTATGCTCTGAGTGTTGGGTCGTGAGACCCCTGTTTGTAATATCTCGCTCCTCGGAGCCTATTGAATAAACTACTTGAGTCGTAGAGTCATTTTGTGATGCCATGTTGTACTGCACATATCGAGCATATTGTGTGTATGTTATTGAAATGCTTGGTATGTGTGGGATCTGACCATCTAGTTGTTTATCTTTAGTAGCCTCTCTTACCGGGAAATGTCTCCTAGTGTTTCCACTGAGCCATGGTAGCTTGCTACTGCTCCGGAACACTTAGGCTGGCCGGCATGTGTCCTTCTTCGTCCCTGTGTCTGTCCCTTCGGGGAAATGTCACGCTTTGAGTACCGGAGTCCTGTTAGCCCGCTACAGCCCGGTTTACCGGAGTCCTGCTAGCCCAGTGCTACAGCCCGGACCCATTTGCTGATGACCGACACGTTCGAAGCTGGGTCATGGATGCCTGTCCCTGTAAGTCTTTGCCACTTTGGGTTTACGACTAGTCATGTCAGCCCGGGCTCTTTATCATATGGATGCTAGCGACACTATCATATACGTGAGCCAAAAGGCGCAAACGGTCCCGGGCAAAGGTAAGGCGACACCCGTGGGAATACCGTGCGTGAGGCCGCAAAGTGATATGAGGTGTTACATGCTAGACCTATGTGGCATCGAGTCGGGGTCCTGACAGCGTTGGTATCAGAGCTTGACTGCCTGTAGGATTACCAAGCCAAACTGGTCGAAGTTGAGTTTAGAAATTCTTTAGTTATATAAGGGAATTGATTGTGGGATGGAACGTAAGGCTCTTTTTACTCCTTATACCTCATGCCTTCTGATCTGAGTCATCTTATCTTTCCTGCGGGGATTAAGAACTAGGCTATCTCTTCTTTCTATTAGGATCACGTGTTACTAATCAGTAGACTTATAAGATTGTTGGATTTAAGTCTCAGTTCAGTTCCTACTACTTCCGTATGTTAATTGTTGATCTCGGAACCTTGATATTGTGCTTCTGAGTGGTTATGCCACCATTTTTGTGATTGTCTCAAATCTTTTTGAGCAATTATAGCCGTTATGCTGTCCGAGTCATCCCAGGTTTCTAAATAGTCTGATGCATTTGCAAATCCCTTCCTCCTGTTTCCGACGTGCCTTTGGTCAAATTAATCACACAAATTGTTGAGTTGAGGTACTCTACTGCCTCAACCTTTATGTTAGAGCTATTACTATGACCCTAGGTGTCTCAGGGGATCATCTAGTAGTCTAGCCATGTTTTGTGATCTCAGTGTGATGATTCTGGCCATCATTCTCGAAAGCATCCCGTGATGCCACTTAGTAATAGGTATTCTATCCCTGGGTTTTGAACCCGAGATTCACTCTACCTACTTCATGTTGATAGTAATTGCTAGTGCCTTTAGGATATTAGTAACCTTTGCGATAGTCCTCGAAGTCCGTGGTATTCCTTTCTTCCAAATACTATGAACCGCTTATGGCAGATGTTTATTGGATCAAAAGATCATAATTAGAGTACTCTTGAGGAGTTCTCCATTCATAAATCGTGACTCTGCCAGTTTCACCTTCTACATGGGTTATCCGGAAGAAATATGTTGAACTTGGTTCGACATACTAATCTATGCATCCACAACTCAGAAAATCGTATGTTCCTTTGAGTTGTCCCTCTTTAGTTGTCTTCTGACCCTCGTCTATCAATTGATAGTCAAGAGTATGCGTGCATTCGTTCGTCGATGCCTATTACCCTTGTGGTCCGCCAAGCCATTCTATTTTAGAATGAATAGGAGAAACAAACGCCAGTACCTCATCCATATCTAGGATTGGGTCAAAGTAGTTGTATTCCGCAGATCAAATGCCAATCCAGCTTTTGGTTCTGTTCTACCTTGGAGTATTACATATTTTATATCGAGATTGTTATAGGAATTGCACACCATCCCATAAACTCTTGGTACAGTGATACTTCTTGCCATCACTGTTCATTCCTCGGCCCTCGTGTTGATGCAACCGGAATACTGACAAATGAATTGTGATGTGTGAAATCAATACTGCTAGCAACTCCGTTGCTTGGTAGTTAAAGGATAATAATTTCATTCTTAGTATGTTGGTTTTCGAATCATCCTTCTAGGACTGATCGTGCTACCTAGTCCTTATTTCTGGTGCACTCTCCGATCAGTGAGTTAGGATAGTGCCAATCCTTGCTTATTGATCATATCGTCTTGCCTCAAAAGGCAAGATTGTTCTCGAGCTTAGTAACATACCGGTGGTTCGTGATTTTCCGAATATCTCTCGGAAGTGTTACCGGGTTGTCACCTGACCGCTATGTTGAGTTCGTGATCAAGTTGGTTTCTTGTGAACCACCTTCTCCCCAAGAATCGGTGTTAGATATCCCTGAGCTAGTTGGTTAAGCTAGACAACAACTTGGAGAGTTGGAAGATAAAAGCTTGTCTGACTTAGTTCGTTCCAAAGGGAAATTCCTGTGTAGTGTGTGTTGGAGAAAGATGATATCTTCATCGATTGGTCCCTGTGATCAGTTGCTGGATCTATTGTCTTATCAATCCTTTGATTTCAGTGTGGGCTATCGTCAAATCAAATCAGTACCAACGATGCTCGTAATGTTGTCTTATTCGTGGTTGATCCCTCGAGCATACACCATTATATCTTTTAGGTCTGACCAATGCTATCACTTGTTCACTTAACTATGGATTTCCTTTTAAAAGGAAACCCAGATGAATTGTTGTTGTGCCCATTGACAACATCCTTGTCTTCTCCATAATTTTGCTGAACATTAAGCTAGTGTTGGAAACTTTTGAAAGCATTTCTTCATGCTAGATCATGGAGCAAATGTTCGGATGTAAGAAGTGACTTCCTCCAGTCCATGTGCATTTGATGCAAGTTGCCGCCGTGGATTCGAGAAAGTCAATGTTGCTTTCTTTGGAATCATTCCAAATCAGTCATGCACACGTGCGAAGAATGCTGTGGTTTGAAGACTTGCAACCTTCAATCTATATGTATCCCTAGCACACCAAGCTACTGATTGATTTGTTCAAGGAGAAGGAGTTCCTTCATAAGAGCTAATCCGGACTTATGAAAGAACTTCGATATCCTCGCTGATGGTTCCCAACCAGAACTCGGTAGTGTTTTATTGTAAGACTACCATGTGGGCATGCTTGTCTGGGACAACGTGTTCACATGTTTGTAGCAGAACCAGCTCATGTTTTGGAGCTTACTATCGTAGTTCATCTCCCGAGAATCCCGCAACGTCATCTCGTCGATTTGTGTTGCAAACTTTCATTTTCTTCCTAGACTCGATGAGTCTGGAATATCCTAACACCAACCAGATCTGAATCTCAGGCAGATATGATGGTTGGAACATTTTCCAAGAACTATAATATTGGTCCCTCGATAACCGGTAAAGTGGATGTCGTGGCCAACACACCCAACCGGAAGACCTATTATTGTAGTATCTTGTTTGAAGAAGTTGGCCACCTCCCCATAGGGATTTCGTAGGATTTACTCCCTAGTTGCCCCTATGGATTTTGAGATCCCGAAGTCCGACCTTTTACTTGATGTTCTAGATATCAAACCATATCTGTGAATGGGTTACGCTAGCACATCAAGGAGAACATTAGAAGCGGAGTGCTAAATGTCTCTCGGTCGAACATCCAGATTTTGTTTCCTTGGCCTCGCTAAGGTGAAATCTGAGAAAGTGTTATCTTCCTTTGCATCTGCATCATCCATCATCATTCATCAGGGTAGCAAGTTGTGTTGCCAGGATCCTTGACACGGAAATTGGTAGAATCTTGATGATTGTGGAAATGCTCAAGTTCTAAGAGCACGCACAAGCGCTACGTGTTATCATCGGCACTAGCTGGGATTGCCCCAGATTTCCTCGGTTATGCTATAACCACTCCAACAGTGAATTCACTCTCTATTGTTGGGTTCTTCCCCAGTTACCAGAATCATTCCCAGCATTTGCATTTTGTTCCCAGCTTGCACCGCCAATGTGCCATTCTACCATGGGTCCCTTCCATTTCCGGTGATAAGCAAAAATCATCCATTACGTTGTCTTCAACAAGGTAATCCACATCATCCAAGTCCGAGTATGCCATTCTACAGACCCCCTCCAAACGATCGCTCGAGAATTGCCTTAGGCTGGTTTAAAGAGTTTCAATGATCTTTGAATCAAAAGTAATTCTTTTTGCCACTTAAGGGAATATCTCTACGAGTCACGGTTCCGATGGTGTCTCGTTGTGGTATCATGGCAACTCGACTCCTCGCTACGTTGACAATCGATTACCACCTTCTTAGGTGTGGAATTGTTGTCTACCTAGTGAACCCTCGTCATTTGTTCCACTCCATCCCTCTAGAGGTGTGCTTCGTCTCTCAGCTCGAGAGATATTGTTATGCCTCATTCCGTGAGTTGTTCGATCTTCGAGAAGATCGACCCTTCTAGAGTCTCCTTCTTCCCTCCATGTCATGTTGACAGGAATTCTCAGAGCAAGACTTCGAGACGATGATGGTGATCGAATCAACGTTCCTATGAAGTGCAACCTGGATCGTGAAGATTATACTAGTTGCGTTTCCCCTTCACCTTACCCTATGCTTGAATCTCGAGACGAGATTCTTGTTTAGTGGGGGTGAGTTGTCACATCCCTAGCTTCTGGCATTGCTCTAGCCTAGCCTCATGTGTGCATCATGTCTATATTTTGAAACTTGAATTGAGGAATGTTGGAAGCCTCAAAACCCTAAATAAAAGAGGGGCAAAAACCCTGGAAATCTCATTCATTGCTCCAAAGTGCTCCTCTTAAATGTTTGATAATTTTTGGTAAGGGTTCTGGTCCCAACCAAAATATTGAACATTTTTAAGGATTTATTTTTGGGACTTTGAATTTAAATCATTAGCTATTTGAATTTGAATTACATTCATATAATTAGAATATAATTTCAAATACCCCTGAAATATTTTATAAGCTTTTGGAAAAGTCCATCTAGCATTATAAAATACTCAGAGGAGTTTTTGGCATTGTTTGAATTATTTTAAAATTCAAAACAGTGGCAAAATAATTTAAATAAAACAAAAACAGAATGAAACAGAACAAAAATAAAAAGAGGGAGAAGGACTTACCTGGTGCCACCCGTGTAGCCCACCAGCCGGCCCAGTTCCCCCCCCAGTCGGCCCAGCCCATCTCCACTCCCTTCTCCTGTCGTCTTCGTCCTCGGACAGAAGGACGAGCGTGTGGCCGCGGCGCGCATGCACGCGCCCGAGCCACCTCCTGCTTGCCGCCCCGCCCCGGATCGGCTAAGGATGCCACGACACCCCCCTGGAACCCCCTCGTCCGCTCCCTTGCCTCCCTGCTCTCTCCCTCTCACTCCCCTGCTCTTTTTCCCCTCATGGCCGAAGCCGCCATGGCCACTCCGATGAGCTACACCACGGCCACCATCCCCCTCTCACCTCCCCGACGCCTCCTAGAGCTCCGCAGTGCCTCCCTCGACCTCCTCGACATCTCACGCGACCA
Source organism: Triticum dicoccoides (assembly GCF_002162155.2). Taxonomy (NCBI): domain Eukaryota; kingdom Viridiplantae; phylum Streptophyta; class Magnoliopsida; order Poales; family Poaceae; genus Triticum; species Triticum dicoccoides. The sequence goes on along the minus strand of NC_041391.1, from coordinate 116,651,627 downwards.
GAAGGGCCCCGAGCAGCCGCCATCGACATCATCCCCAAGCTTCGGCCCCGGCGCCGTTCTCCGTCGAATTCGGCCACTCCGGCGCGCCCCCGAGCCCACTGACCCTCCCTACAGCTCCGCGGTGAGCCTCTGTGCAGAACCCCTCTCTCTCCCCTCGTTTTTGCGAGCCCTAGGCCATAGTTCCGTCGAGACCGAGACCTCACCGGCGCCGGACTTGTCGCCGTCGTCGTTTTGGTTCGCCTCCGTCCAAACCAAGCACGCAGTCGTACTCAGAGCACTCCCAGGAGCCCGTAGCGCCCACCAACCCCTCCTCCCATGCACCATAGCGCCGGTCCCGCGAACCCCCGAGCTCCGGCCGCCGCCGGGGTCGATGCCGCGCTCAACTCCGGCCACCCCACGACCTCTCGTGGGTCCCCCTAGATGCGCGGGAGCACGGGCTTCCCCTTGGTGCCCTCAGCGCGACCAGCCGCGGGCCGTAGCGCCGTCCAGAGCAACTCCGGCGAGGTCTCGCCGTCGCCGTGGTCGCCGGCGTCACCAGCTGACGTGGAGCATTAGGTTAGGTGCTAATCACTCAGTTAATTAAACCCTTGTGCATGACATGTGGGACCGCTGCTGATAAAAACACGGGTTAAGTTAAATAACCCCCTGTTAGCTCTCTATCTCACTGACATGTGGGCCCCGATGTCAGTTTGACTTGCTGACGTGGCTTTTGACTGGCCCCACACGTCAGTGACTCATGCCAGCGGTGTGTCACTGACCAGTGGGCCCCACTGGTCAGGTTTGACCCGGACCAGCCCCTGTTGACTATGCTGAGGTCAGCATGACCTAGTGCTGACGCAATAATTCCTTTCTGGAATTTAGATAATTATTAAATGATTTATAAATTCCAGAAAATTATATAAACTTCCAAAATTCATAGAAAATTAACCGTAACTCCAAATTTAATAAATTATATATGAAAAATTATCAGAAAAATTCAAGGAATCCATCTGTACCATTTTCATGCATGTTAGAACAACTTATCACTACTGTTTAGGACAAATGAAGTGAATGGCATTTGAATAATCACATATGGAGTTTGAATTTGAATTTTATATTCAAACCAACTTCATTTAATCTGTTGCTAGTTGCATTAGCCCAAAACACCTTCATATTGCCATGCCATAGCATGCATCATATTGTGCATTGCATTGATTGTGTTCCTTTCTGTGTTGCCGGTATTTGTCCCCTCTCGATAGACGTGATACCGATGATGTGATCGTTGACACTGATGAAGACTCAATGTTATCTTCAGAAGTGCCAGGCAAGCAAAACCCCCTTGTTCATTCCGATAAAATCCCACTCTCTCGCTCCTGCTCTCTGTTACTGCATTAGGACAACAACGATTCATCTGTTACTTGCTGCGGTAGCTGAACCCCTTTATCCTCTGCATGACCTGTCATTCCACAGTAAATAGATGAAACCCACTAGCATGAGTAGGAGTTGTTTGAGCCCTGTTGTGCCTACTCATTCATGTTTGTTTGTCATGCCTGCTACTGCTTAGAGTTGAGTCAGGTCTGATTCATCGGGGATGAATCAGAGGCGTGTGAACATGTCCTACTGTGTGAGAGCTAAGTGTGTGAACACGATTTGGTAAAGGTAGCGGTGAGAGGCCATGTAGGAGTACATGGTGGGTTGTCTCATTGCAGCCGTCCTCAGGAACTGAGTTCTGTGTTTGTGATCCATGATTCAGCTACTACCACGCATTGGGCCCGAAACCAATGGACCCTCTCGGCTTCTTGATCACCCTTGTCCTCTGTCCAGGAGTTGCAAGTAGTTTCTGGTGTTTGTAGTATGCTGGAGGCCGTGGACAGCGCTGACCGTAGGGGTGGGCTGTGATGCGGTAGGCACGTGGCACGGTGTACCGGGCGCCCGTTTGGTGTCTCGGGAACCCTGTTCACATCGTTTGGGGCTGTGAGCGAAACTCCGGCCGGATCTCCTCATGGATGGAACCCGAATAGGCGATAAACCTGGACTAGAGACTTAGGTGATTAGGTAGGTCGTGGCCGACACCCACGTTGGGCTTCCGCTTCAAGGTTGCCGAGTACATGTCGTGTAAACGGCGGTAAGTGGTGAGAGCGTGTGTGAAGAAGTACACCCCTGCAGGGTTAACCTACTCTATTCGAATAGCCGTGTCCACGGAAAAGGACTTCTGGGTTGCTTATATCAGTTCATAGACAAGTGAAAGTGGATACCCTAAAATACGCAAGATAAGCGTGAGTGCTATGGATGGCGTTCTCGTAGGGAGACGGGAGCGGATCCATAGTGGTGTATTGATATGGTGAATATGTGGACTCGTGTGCGCCACCTCAAAAGAGTTACTTGCAGTCGTAGTTCAGGATAGCCACCGAGTCAAAGCTGGCTTGCTGCAGTCAAACTCCACCATCCCCTTTGTTGATAATGATGCATATGTAGTTAGTTCTGATGTAAGTCTTGCTGGGTACATTTGTACTCACGTTTGCCTATTTTATATTTTTTGCAGAGAGACTTTAGTCTCACTAGTAGTTCCACGTGGACTTCGACGTTTAGCTTGTTACCTCAGCTACGATCTTGTGCCCTCGGCAGGATCTGATAGATAGTCAGGCTTCTCAGCCTTTTTCATTTATAGATGTCTGTACTCAGACATGATAGCTTCCGCTTGTGCTTTGACTTGTATGCTCTGAGTGTTGGGTCGTGAGACCCCTGTTTGTAATATCTCGCTCCTCGGAGCCTATTGAATAAACTACTTGAGTCGTAGAGTCATTTTGTGATGCCATGTTGTACTGCACATATCGAGCATATTGTGTGTATGTTATTGAAATGCTTGGTATGTGTGGGATCTGACCATCTAGTTGTTTATCTTTAGTAGCCTCTCTTACCGGGAAATGTCTCCTAGTGTTTCCACTGAGCCATGGTAGCTTGCTACTGCTCCGGAACACTTAGGCTGGCCGGCATGTGTCCTTCTTCATCCCTGTGTCTGTCCCTTCGGGGAAATGTCACGCTTTGAGTACCGGAGTCCTGTTAGCCCGCTACAGCCCGGTTTACCGGAGTCCTGCTAGCCCAGTGCTACAGCCCGGACCCATTTGCTGATGACCGACACGTTCGAAGCTGGGTCATGGATGCCTGTCCCTGTAAGTCTGTGCCACTTTGGGTTTACGACTAGTCATGTCAGCCCGGGCTCTTTATCATATGGATGCTAGCGACACTATCATATACGTGAGCCAAAAGGCGCAAACGGTCCCGGGCAAAGGTAAGGCGACACCCGTAGGAATACCGTGCGTGAGGCCGCAAAGTGATATGAGGTGTTACATGCTAGACCTATGTGGCATCGAGTCGGGGTCCTGACACAGAGGCCCAACCCGTATTGCTGTTTTCTCCTATTTCAGTATTTTGAAGAAACGAATATCAAACGGAGTCCAAACGGAATGAAACCTTCGGGAGCGTGATTTTTGGAACGAACGTGATCTAGAGGACTTGGAGTGCAAGTCAAGAAGCGATCAAGGCGGCCACGAGGTTGGAGGGCGCGCCCCCTGTCACGTGGGCCCCTCGGGCGGCCACTGATGTACTTCTTCCTCCTATATATACCCACGTACCCCGAAAACATCCAGGGAGCCAATGAAAAACAATTTCCACCGACGTAACCTTCTGTATCCGTGAGATCCCATCTTGGAGCCTTCGCCAGCACTCCGCCAGAGGGGGAATCGACAACGGAGGGCTTCTACATCAACACGATAGCCCCTCTGATGAGTTGTGAGTAGTTTACCACGGACCTTCGGGTGCATTGTTATTAGCTAGATGGCTTCTTCTCTCTTTTTGGATCTCAATACCATGTTCTCCCCCTCTCTTGTGGAGATCTATTTGATGTAACTCTTTTTGTGGTGTGTTTGTCGAGATCCGATGAATTGTGGGTTTATGATCATTTTTATCTATGAGAAATATTTGAATCTCCTCTGAATTCTTTTATGTATGATTGAGTTATCTTTGCAAGTCTCTTTGAATTATCAGTTTGGTTTGGCTTACTAGATTGATCTTTCTTGCCATGGGAGAAGTGCTTAGCTTTGGGTTCAATATTGCGGTGTCCTTTCCCAGTGATAGCAGGGGCAGCAAGGCACATATTGTATTGTTGCCATCGAGGATAAAAAGATGGGGTTTATATCATATTTCATGAGTTTATCCCTCTACATCATGTCATCTTTCTTAATACGTTACTCTATTCTTATGAACTTAATACTCTAGATGCATGCTGGATAGCGGTCGATGTGTGGAGTAATAGTAGTAGATGCAGGCATGTCGGGGAAACTGATCCACGAACACCTATGGGACCGGTGGACCGAGCCCCTTTCGGTTCGGCGGGGGGCGGAGGTCGCACAAAGAGCAGATCGAGGCGAAGCACACGAGCAGTTTACCCAGCTTCAGAGCTCTCCGGAGAGATAATACTCCTACTGCTACTTGTCTGATTATATTGTGTTCTGGCTTCGAAATGATCCGAGCCTCTCGAACTAGTCGAACTGAACCGAACCCTCTGAACCCGAACCTTTCGAACCCCCTCTACGTTGCGCATGGGCCTCCTTTTATATGCACAAGCGGTCACCGACAGGTGGCAACGCAGAGAAGGGTAAAAATGTAAAAAGAGAGGTGGTTCGTACAGTTGCTTGTACAGTGCTTTCTACCTAACCCTGACGGCAGGGGACAAGGGCATTAAATGCCCGTCTGTGTCTCCTAAATAGTGTAGAAAAGGACCGTCAGGGGCGCCACCGTTCGCCATGATGGCGATCTTGTCAGCATCGCATGCCACCGCTTACCGCTGGCTGCACAGCCTTCCGCCACGTGTGCCTTTAAAGGCCCCCAGGGCGACACGTTGGTGGATGCGCTGGAGCGTGGGCACAGTGTGGCCGCTTGCCGCGGAAAGCGCCTTGCCGCGGTCGTGGCCTTGTCGCACCCGGAAGCTTGTTGCTCACCGGGCCTTGCCGGCACGCGTGGCGCGTCGCGGCAAGTTCCTTGGAATGCCTCGGTTGGCCTTCCTGGCAAGCTCCTCTTGCCGGGGCCTTGTCTTCTTTACTCGAATGCTTTGTTCTTGAATGGCTCCAAAGGAGCCACAGAGTGCCTTGGCGGTCACCCAGCAAACCCTTGCCGCGGGGCGCTACAACTGCCCGTGCACAAGTTTGGGGTACTAGGGTACCCCTACTCTAGTACACCGACAGGAGCCCCCGGGCCTGGGCCACACACGGTGCCGAGCGCTGTTGGGCCAGGCCCAAAATATGGCACGGGCACGCGCGGCCCGGGTAACGCCGAATCTTGCTTTGTACCCACCGCGCTCTCCCCCAATGGCACGCGTTGAATGCGGAATCGTGGGAAAGATCGTGGGGGGTTCTTTATTCGGAGGGGCGAAACGTCCGCCCCCTCCCTCTTTATAAGCAGGGGAAACAGGGGTAGTTTCCCCACTTCGCCGTTTGTTGCTTTGACCCCCAGAAATCTCCGCCGCTCCCCCCCTTTCTTCTCAAAGCTGAAAGAGAGCAGCGCCCCGCCCCCCGTCGCCACCAGCAGCACCACACCGCCGATCTCCCCTGCCACCTCCGCCATGGCTCCGAAAGCCGACAAGGGGAAGGGCGTGAAGTCGGCCGAGGCGCAGCGGCTCGCGGCGCTGCAGAAGGAGCGGGCCATCTTCCCTCCTCAGCTCGGCGCCAAGGAGCTGAGGGAGTATTATTACCTTTTCTGGTCGACGGAGACGCGTGCGCATCCGCGCACGAGGGTACTCCCGGCCACCGCATCGGAGCTGGCTCCAACCGGGTACCCATTCTTCACGCTATTCTTCTATTGTGGGCTTTGCCCGCCCTTCTCGGAGTTCTTCTACGATATCATGAACACGTACGGGCTCCGCCTCCTAGATTTCACCCCCAACATCGTCCTGACCATGGCAGTTTTCGCACATTTGTGCGAAAACTTTGTCGGAGTCCACCCCAATGTAGCCCTTTTCCGCCACTTCTTCATTCCTCGGGTAGAGAGAGGAGAGTCGCTTGCCGGAGGGATCGCCTGGATCTCGAGAGTCGGCAAGAAGAAAGCGTATCTGGAGGGTGAGCTTCGCAGCAAATGGGAGGAGTGGAGAGCGGAGTGGTGTTGGATTGTTGAAGAGAACCCGCAGCCGTTCACTGCCGTGCGCCAAGCCCCAATAGTACGCGGCAACGATTGGAGCAACGTGGCCCCGGAAGATGACAGGCGGAAGATCGCCGTCACCAGAATCCTCCGCCTTAGGCTTGCCGGGCTTACTATAGGCGTTGTCGGTGCAGATTTCCTTCGCCGCCACATTGCCCCCTGCAAGAGAGAGGGAGACCTGCCTGGGAGTTCAAGAACTCGGCGGACATCATGAGGCTGCGCCCGGGGCTCAACTTCAATTTCACCGTCCTGGAGCTGGATGCAATGCTCCTGGAGCTGTTCAAACGCGACCCTCAGCACCCGTTCCTGTTGCGGAGGAGCGTCGTCCCGCTGTGCAACAATTCCTCACTTGACCGGATCCGCGCGATGATGCCGTTGTTCGACTCGCACGGAATCGCCCCAACTTGGCAAGAGCCTGCGGATGATGTCGTGCGGGCATTCTTCGACAGCCTGGAGAAAGTGCCGATCCACACCGACCAGCAGAGGAGCCTCACCCGTGACACCACCGACGCGGAGCTGCAACGCATCGCCACTAGGGCAGAAGAGGCTGCGGCAACAGCTACCGCGGGCGAGATCGGGTTCACCGAGGCGGAGGCAGAGGCAGCAGAGGTGGCAAGCCTTGCCGAGCGCGAGGAGTTCGCCGGCGAGGAAGATCTTGCCGGCCCCGAGGCCGAGCCGAGCGAGCCTGGCAAGGAAGAGCCTGAGCCTTCAGACAGCTTGCCGCAAGTGGAGCCCCCGGATGCACCAAGAAGGCATCTCCGCAGGGCCGGTGACGCAGCGGGGCGGCAGACTGGTCCACAGCCCCCGAGCCGCACGACACGCTCCACCACGGCAAGCACCGTTGCCGCGGGAGCGCCTCCCTCCACTGCGACAACTGGAGCAGGACCTTCCCGGCCTACCGCTGCTACTCCCGCCAAGCGAGCAAGGGATCCCAATCCTCCGCCTCGCCACACCGGAGGGGAGCCGGACTTCAATCTCTCCGCGCTCAGCTCCGATGATGATGAAGAAGAAGAGTAAGCTTTCTTGTTGTCCTCGTAGTTCTTCAATCTTGTCGCTTTCATTTTGTATCTAACTTGCTTCGATCTGAATCCACTCATTTTCAGGACGATGGCCCAGAGAGCGGCGAAGAGGGCCAAGGCCTCGGTGATCGTCATCAAAGACGATCCCACCGTGTCAGCAGGGGGCGTGTCTGAGCCCACCTTGACGGACCTGGCCACTACTCCCCAGAGCAGCCCCCAGCGCAGCCCCCAGCATAAGTTTATAATTTCCTTCCCGCCGTCAGGTGCGCATGGTTGCTCTTTTCTCTTACTGATATCTTGATTGTTGGATTTGTGTAGGAGCAGAGCAGCCTCACCAGGAGGGCCCGGAAGCTGCCCCCGAAGCGCCATCTGCTTCGACTACGCCGCCAAGGGTGGAGTCCCCGGCAAGGGAGCGCTCTCCGGCAAGGGAGAACTCTCCGGCAAGGGCTGGTTCTCCGGCAAGGGAAGACGCCAGCGATCCTCCGGCGGCTGAGACCGCGACTGCAGATCCCATCACAGGTAATCCACTTGCCTAAAAACATGCCCTTGGGTTTTTGTTCTTCTGACTTTGTTTTTGCATATTTGTTTGACTCCTCTCCATTCTTCGTTCTTCAGATCCACCCGCCACTGAGCCGATGGAGACCGAAGCCGCTGATGGAGAGGCCGGCGCTGATGAACCCGCCGGCGAAGAGGCTGCCAAGGCTGCCGCCGCAGAAGCAAGCGAGGGATCCGGTGGTCGTACTGACGGCCCTTAGGCCACAGGAGCGCCAAGCGCTGCACCGACCGCCGATCCCCCCACCGCTGCCGCAGAGCCAGACTCCGAGGAGCCCCAGCCCGGCGCCTACTTGAAGGCCGGCGATGGCGTCTTCATCAAGCTCCCCTGGGCTTCGAGCTCCAGGGCGCCGGTCGAGGGAGAAACTTTCGACGGAGAGGTGCTCGCCTCCGCCGGACTGGCGCTGGTTGACGCGCCAAGCAGCAGCGAGGAGCCCGAAGAGGAGCGGCTGCTGCGGAAGCTGACGTTGCTCTACCGCGCCCGACAAGCCAAGCTAGCTTCCCGGGAAGCACTTGTCACAAGGGCGGGAGTCGATATTGAGAAGCGCGTGGAGGAGCTCCGGGATCTCAGGCAGGAAACTCTCCGGAGCTTGGCGGAGGAGCGGGAGCAAGTCGCCGAGGAGAGGAAGGCCTTCCTCCTCGCGAAGGCTGAGGTTGAAGAACAGCAGCGGCTTGCTGCCGAGTGGTTAGCTGCACGGGAGGGAGAGTTGGCGCAGCGCAAGGTGAACCTTGACAGCCATGAAGAGGAGCTCGCCGCGTGGGAGCAAGCCATTGACGGGGCTCTCACGGAGTCAAAGGACGCTGCCGCAGCTGCCGAGGCCGCCAAGAAGGAGCTGGAGGCGAAAGTGGTGTAGCTGGAGGCCAATCTCCGGACGAGCGGCGAGGAGCTCGCCGCGCTTAAGCGCGAGCGCGAGAAGGATGCTGCTGCCCACAGTGAGCTGCAAGGTCTTCTCGCGGAGAGGAGTAAGGAGCTCAGCACCGCCACGGACTCCAACGCGGATCTCGAGCTGAAGCTGGCCACACTGACGCAGACGCTGGACGCCGCCAAGGAGCGAGAGGTGGCCTTGTCGGAGAATATCAAGGCCGACGAGGCGCTGCTGGCGAGCATTGCTGTCACCCAGAACTCGTTCAGGGTGACAGTGGAGCACTGGACCGAGGGTCTGGTGAATATTGCCGCAGTCATCGACGGGGAGCTGGCGCAGCTGGGGATGGAGGACATTGGGTACTCTTCCGACGAGCATCTCCAACCCAGCGCCAAGCTCAGCCTGTTCTTCAAGGGCGTGGCGACGGCCCTCCAGCGGCTTCGGGAGAAGATCCCAAAGCAGCTGGCCGACGAGTCACGCAAGATTTGCGCGGGAGTTCTTCAGAAGGTGCTAGTGAAGGTGGCTTTCCGCAACCCGGGCCTCAACCTCACCAACGTCCTCAGATCCCTGCCGCCCGACGCCGATCTGCAAGCGCTCAAGGCCCTCGTCGTACCCATTGTGGACAAGGTGAGCGAGATCAGGAGGGTTGAGGGTGGTCGCGTAGACTAGGCCACCCGCTTTATCTTTTTCCTTGTCACTGCTAGTCATGTCATGGGAACGATGTGTTAGAGATGCGACAAGTTATCTTGTAATATAACTTTATTTTGGATGATGATTGCTATGTTATTTCCTTTACTAGATCCTCCGCCTTGTATGTTTTTACCCTACACTTTTAGGGAACTTGTCGGCACAGGAACCCGAGCCGCGAGCGCTGAGTGCGGGACGTCAGCAGCCTGCTGGCGGTGCCGCTCCGACAAGAAACCTTGTCGCGACTAGTTGCAGCACACTTAAGTTGTTGAGAGGACTCGAAACAAAGTAAGGGCGCATCTAGCTACGAGTTGGTTCCTCCGTGCACAGGTTTTTCATACAAAGCACAGTCGTTCAGGGAAGATAACTTGAAATTTGAAAACTAATTGCTCAGACTTTGGCAACTTAGCTTTTCTGTCGTTTGCTTCCCGGCAAGGCGAATC
>NC_041391.1:116492559-116641706 GCF_002162155.2 Triticum dicoccoides | reverse complement strand
GCGAGGGAACCTTCCTTTCCTTTGTTTGAGAAAAAGAAAGAAGAGAAAAATAAAGATATGGGGCCTTTCGGCGCGTCATTGCTTACCGGGGGTTGGTGCTGCACAAAGTGTCAGATAAAGCATGCAAATGTAAAGTAAAAAGCATGAAATTGAGAAGATGTGCGAAGCACATGAGCTTTACTTATGCACGGGATCTGCGCCTGGCTTTGTACAAAGGATTACACGCAACAGCGGCAAGACTTGTACAAAAGGTGGTTGCCGGAACAGGTTCCGGTAACCGCGCCCTACGGGTAAAACTTACGAAGATGCTCAATGTTCCAGGAGTTGCTCACGAGAATGCCATCTTCGGTCTCAAGGCGGACAGCGCCAGGCCTAGTGACTCGTTTCACCCGGTAAGGGCCTTCCCACTTCGGCGTCAACTTGTTGGAATTCTTGGCGGACTGAACGCGCCGAAGAACAAGGTCGCCTTCCTCGAAGCTTCTGGCATTAACTTTGCGGCTATGGTAGCGGCGCAAAGCTTGCTGGTATCGAGCAGCTCGTACAGCAGCCTGAAGACGATCCTCCTCAAGGAGCAGCGCGTCATCTTGTCGCAGCTGCTCTTGCTCAAGCTCATCATAAGCGAGCACTCGAGGTGATCCGTATACGAGTTCCGTGGGGAGAATTGCCTCTGCTCCATAGACTAGAGCGAAAGGCGTCTGGCCAGTGGCTCGATTTGGCGTCGTCCTGATCGACCAAAGAACCACCAGCAGCTCCTCGATCCAGTTTCTTCCGCACCTGCGCAGCCTGTCGAAAGTCCTGGTCTTGAGCCCACGCAGCACTTCAGCATTTTCCCTCTCCGCTTGACCGTTTCTTCTCGGATGAGCAACAGAAGCAAAGCAGACCTTGGCGCCAAGATCTTGGACGTACTGCACGAAGGTGCGGCTCGTAAATTGCGTGCCGTTGTCGGTGATGATCCTATTAGGTATCCCGAAACGGCAAACAATCGACCTGAAGAACTTGACTGCTGACTGTGCTGTCACCTTCCTCACTTGTTCCACTTCCGACCACTTCGTGAACTTGTCGACTGCAACGTACAAGTACTCGAAGCCCCCGACAGCTCGGGGGAAGGGGCCGAGGATATCGAGCCCCCAGACCGAAAATGGCCAGGATAAAGGGATCGTCTGGAGAGCTTGAGCTGGCTGGTGAATCTGCTTGGAATGGAACTGGCACGCTTCACACTTGGTTACTTGTGCAGTTGCATCCTGGAGGGCTGTCGGCCAAAAGAAATCTTGCCGGAAAGCTTTGCCGGCAAGTGCTCTTGCGCCAATGTGGTGACCACATATGCCTCCATGTATCTCTGCCAACAGCTTATGTCCGTCTTCCCGGCAAATACACTTCAATTTCACACCGTTGAGTCTTCTTCTGTACAGTATGTTGTCGACAAACTGGTACATACTTGACCGTCGGGCTACTTTTTCCGCTTCTTCTTGCTCTTCAAGAAGTTCTCCTGTCTGAAGGAAACGAAAAATTTGCTGCGCCCATGCTGGAGCTTGTGGCTCGACAACAAGGACTAAAGGCACATCTAGTGCTGCGGGAACATCCTCTTCTACAGCGAGAACCTGCGGCTCAGCCGGAGCTTGATGTCCCCCGGCAAGCTTGCCGGAGCAAAACTTGTCGGGAGCGTCTGCTTCGACGGAACAAGCACTAAGACTTGCCGGAGCAAACTGCTCCTCAGCATCTTTGGCGTTGATTTTGGGGACCTTCTTGGCGGCAGCTTCGGGAAGCTCTGCCAGAAAGTAGTCGCCGGAAATCAACTTTCTCTTCTTGCTCTGTCCAGTTGATGGCGTCACGGATGGTTGAGTCAGCTTGAGCACAAAGATCCCTAGTTCCATAGGTAACTTAAGTGCGGCGCACTTTGACAGGCCATGAGCAATGTCATTCTGAGCTCTTGGAACATGTTCCATCTGTAGGCCGTCAAAGTGCTCTTCTAGCTTTCTCACTTCATCAACATAAGCTTCCATCAACGGACTCTGATAGTTCTTGTTCACTTGGCGGACGACAAGCTGTGAGTCACCCCGGACAATGAGCTTCTTAATCCCAAGGTCTGCCGCGATCCTGAGACCGGCAAGCAAGCCTTCACACTCTGCAGTATTGTTTGTTGCTTGCTCCTTGGGAAAGTGCATTTGGACTGCATACTTGAGGTGCTCTCCGGTGGGTCCGACAAGTAGCACGCCCGCACCGGCGCCTTGCAGCGAGAAGGCACCATCAAAGTACATCAGCCACTCTTTGCTTGCTTCTTTGACGGGGATGCTCGTCTCTGGAATTTCTTCATCTGGTGTTGGCATCCACTCTGCTATGAACTCTGCCAATGCCCTGCTTTGGATAGTTGAAGTGCTTTCAAACTTGAGGCCAAAGCTTGACAGTTCTAGTGCCCACTCAACAATCCTGCCTGTTGCTTCTGGATTTTGCAGTATCCTCTTCAACGGAAAGCGAGTGACAACTGTGATCTCATGTGCTTGGAAGTAATGGCGCAGCTTTATCGAGGCCATGAGAAGGCCGAAAAGCAACTTCTGCACACCAGACTACCTTTACCTAGCCCCCTGCAAAAGGGAACTGACAAAGTAAACTGGGCGCTGCACCATTCTCTTCTGTACCTCCTTATGTGTCTGCGCAGATCCATCTTTGTCGGGACCAGAGCTTGCCGGACCAGAGCTTGTCGGTGAAGCCCCCTGCTTGTCGTTGGATGCATCTGCCGTGGTTGCTGGCTCATCATCTGCCTCCCTCTCCGCCACTAACGCAACACTAACCACTTGATTGGTTGCCGCTATATACAGCAACAACTTCTCTTGTGGCCTAGGTGCGACAACTGTTGGAGCGGAGGATAGGTATCTCTTCAAGTCCTGCAGCGCAGCCTCCGCTTCCGGAGTCCATTTCATTGGACCTGCCTTTTTCAATATTTTGAAAAATGGCAGGGTGCGCTCAGCAGATCTAGAGATAAACCTGCTGAGAGCAGCCACGCAACCGGCAAGTCTTCGTACATCCTTGACGCGCTTTGGTGCTTCAATCTGCTCAATGGCCTTGATCTTGTCGGGATTGGCTTCAATCCCCCGCTGAGACACAAAAGAACCTGAGAAGCTTGCCGGAAGGGACTCCAAACACACACTTCTCGGGGTTCAGCTTGAGGTTGATCTTGCGCAGATTCGCAAAGGTTTCATCTAAATCCTGGATCCGGGTTAATTTGTCCTTGCTCTTCACCATTATGTCATCCATGTAGGCTTCCACATTTCTATGCATTTGCGGCTCAAAAGCATGATGGACTACCCTTGCAAATGTTGAACCAGCATTCTTCAAACCAAAGGGCATCCGTACAAAGCAGTACGTGCCACATGGGGTAATGAACGCGGTTTTCTCCTCATCCTCTTCTGCCATGAAGATCTGATGGTATCCTGATTATGCATCAAGAAATGAAAGCAAGTCACATCCGGCTGTGGAGTCAACAATCTGGTCGTTGCGCGGCAAGGGAAATGGGACTTTGGGACAAGCTTTATTGACATCGGTGAAATCGATACAAAGCCTCCATTTCCCGTTGGCCTTGCGCACGACAACAGGATTGGCCAACCACGTTGGATGGAGCACTCCTCTGACAAGGCCTGCTGCTTCCAACTTCTTGATCTCTTCCGCAATGAATTCTTGGCGCTCCACTGCTGTTTCCTAACTCTCTATTTGACGGGCCGCGCATGAGGACAGACGGCAAGGTGGTGCTCAATTACTTTCCTGGGAACACCGGGGATGCCAGACAGTTGCCACGCAAACACGTCGACGTTCGCCCGCAGGAAAGCAACGAGCGCGCTTTCCTATTTAGGATCGAGCGTGGCACTGATGGTGAAGGTACCACCAGTGCCGTCCTCCTTGGCGGACACATTCTTGGTCTCTGGTGGAGCTGCCATTGCCTTCTTACACTTGCCGGTGGAGCTCGATGGTGCGTCCTCGACGGTAGCGCAGCACTCCGAAGAGGTGCGCTTGCCGGAGTGGGCATCAGAACTCTTGCCGGACTTGGTCTTCTTCTTCCCCCCTCCCCCCCGGGAGCTTCAGCGGCAAGTGATTTGCGATCTGTTGCGGCCGTCGCCTCCCGGTAGATCTTGTCGGCGCAGATAAGAGCATCCTTCTTGTCGCGAGGGACAGAGATGATGCTTATCGGGCCTGGCATCTTCAGTATGTTGTATGCATAGTGAGAGGCTGCCATGAATTTGGCAAGTGCTGGACGATCGAGTATCCCATTGTAAGGCAATGGGAAGTCAGCAACGTCAAAAGTGACCCACTCAGTCCTGAAGTTCAGCTCGCTGCCAAATGTTACCGGCAACGTGATCTTTCCCTTCGGCTTGCTCCTTCCCGGATTGATTCCTTGAAAGGTGCCGGTCTCCTCGAGCTCGCTGTCAGGGATCTGGAGTTTCTGGAGCACTGCGGAGGAGATCAGGTTCAAGCTGGCCCCGCCGTCAACTAGCATCTTAGTGACTTTGAGGTTGCGGATAGTTGGTGAAACCAACATCGGCAAGCACCCGACCGCAGTTATGCGATCTGGGTGGTCCTCAATATCAAAGATGATAGGCGTGCTGGACCATTTCAGAGGCCTGCGCGACTCGACGGGTGGTTCTGCCGCATTGACTTCCCGCACCCATTGTTTGAGCTGGCGGTGTGAAGTATGCAGAGAAGCACCACCGTCAATGCACAGGACCTCTCTGGCTTTCTGGAATTCCTGCTCATCAGTCTCGTCATCATCCATGTCTTCGTCGTCGTCGTCATCTTCATCCTTGTCGCGGCCGCGGGGAGGTCTGTCTCCTTGCCGCTGCTTGGCCTTGCCGCGGTGTCCCCCTCGGCCGGGACGTTTCTTGTCGGATCCCCCAGCACCTTCCTGGGCCTTCTCCTTGTCGCGCCGCTTGTATTCAGCTTTCTGCTGCTCAACAAGCTGCTCGACTTTCTTGCAGCTCTGGAGATCATGGCCCTTGGTGCGGTGGATCTTGCAGTACTACTTGTTGGTGCCGTCCTGCTTGTCGGCGACCGCCACAGCCTCTGCAGCAATCTCCTTGCCGAAGCCACCAGCTTTGGCTTTCTTGGTGCCACCTCCGTTGCCGGACTGCTCGACAACTAGCACCTCTTTGCCTTTCTTCTTTCTGTTATTCCGCCGCCGGTTTTTCCTTGCCGGGGCAGCATCCTCACTGTCAGATCCTCCTGCACCTATATTCTCTCCGGGGAGTCTCCTCCCTTCCTCAGCACGTGCACACTTGTCCGCCAGGGCATATAGCTCACTGACGTCTCTGATCTTGCACATCGCCATCTCCTCCCGCATCCTGCGGTTCCGCATGTTCTGATGAAACGCGCTGATTACCACGGCAGGGTGGATGTCTGGGATGTTGTGTTGTACGTTGTTGAATCTCTGTATGTACTTGCGCAGGGGCTCTCCCTCCTTCTGAGCGAGCAGGTGAAGGTCACTCTCTTGGCCATGAGGCTTGTGGCCGCCTGTGAAGGCGCCGACAAACTGATGGCACAGGTCAGCCCAGGAAGATATGGAGTTGTCCGGCAAGTGCATGAGCCAGGATCTGACATTGGGCTTGAGCACCAGCGGGAAGTAGTTGGCAAGGATCTTGTCGTCTCGCCCCCCAGCAGCTTGCACCGCGATGGTGTAGATGCTGAGGAACTCCGACGGGTGCGTCTTGCCGTCGTACTTCTCCGGTACATCTGGCTTGAAGTTCTTCGTGCTGGGCCACTGGACCTGCCACAGCTCACGAGTGAACGCAGGGCAACCTACCGCGTACGGCAAGTCACCTGGTTCTCCGGGTGCGTGCATGTCAACAGAGGGCCCAGCGCACTTGTCGGATTGACGTCGCGCTTCTCTTTGGCGCTCGATGCGAGTACGAGCGTCTTCTTGCTGTCTATCTTGAAGAACTTGGCGCTGGTCGCGACGAGCTCGTGGATCCGACGATGCGGTGGAGTCGCTGTCGAGGTGGATCCGGCGAGTCGGCGATCTTGGCCTTCGGGGTCGAGAGTGCACGGTGGTTGCACCCCCACCAGTTTCGTCGCCACCGGCTCGCGCCTGGCAATCCTGCCGCGGCAGCGACGCGCTCGGCTGCCGTGGAGTGTCGCCATTGGCAAAGCCGATGAGACTCTGAATGGTGGCCCTCCATTGGTCGAGCTTGTCTTCCGCAGGAGGGTAATCCAGGAGCAGTTGAGCTCGCGCTAAAGCTTCTGCTGGAGTGGTGGGCGGTAGTGGCGAACGGTGCGAGGAGCGGGATGTGCTCGGACTCCTAACTACGTTAGAAGGAGCAGTACCCCGTCCAAGCGACCGTGCCTCACTCGTGCCAGCATGTTAGCGTGCATGCTGGTCTTGAGCGTCCCGAGACCCACCAGCTTGATCCTGGTCCAACAAGCATATGGTACTGCGAATACCATGACGCTGTCGGTCCTGTGTCTCCTGAGAGGGACGCGGCGGATGTGAAGACACCAAGGTTTGTGCAGCATTGTCCTTGGACCTGGCAGCACCGTGAGCTTCCTCGTCGATGTCCGTTCTTCCACCAGCGTCAACCTCACCACCCGTTTGTTCCGGTGGCGGTGAGATCGACGCGGACGGAGCAGCTGCCTCCGAAGCCTTCTTCTTCGGTGTCATGTTGATGAAGAAAACGAAGATCTAGCTCGTGTGAACGCCGGACCAGGTCCACACAATCTCGACGCCCCCTACCTGGCGCTCCAAAGATGTCGGGGAAACTGATCCACGAACACCTATGGGACCGGCGGACCGAGCCCCTTTCGGTTCCGCGGGGGGCGGAGGTCGCACGAAGAGCAGATCGAGGCGAAGCACACGAGCAGTTTACCCAGCTTCGGAGCTCTTCGGAGAGATAATACGCCTACTGCTGCTTGCCTGATTATATTGTGTTCTTGCTCTAGAGAGCTGAGTGTTTTCTGGCTTCGAAATGATCCGAGCCTCTCGAACTAGTCGAACTGAACCGAACCCTCTGATCCCGAACCTTTCGAACCCCCTCTACGTTGCGCATGGGCCTCCTTTTATATGCACAAGGGGTCACCGACAGGTGGCAACGCAGAGAAGGGTAAAAATGTAAAAAGAGAGGTGGTTGGTACAGTTGCTTGTACAGTGCTTTCTACCTAACCCTAACGGCAGGGGACAAGGGCATTAAATGCCCGTCTGTGTCGCCTAAATAGTGTAGAAAAGGACCGTCAGGGGTGCCACCGTTCGCCATGATGGCGATCTTGTCAGCATCGCATGCCACCGCTTACCGCTGGCTGCACAGTCTTCCGCCACGCGTGCCTGGAAAGGCCCCCAGGGCGACACGTTGGTGGATGCGCTGGAGCGTGGGAACAGCGTGGCCGCTTGCCGCGGCAAGCGCCTTGCCGCGGTCGTGGCCTTGTCGCGCCTGGAAGCTTGTCGCTCACTGGGCCTTGCCGGGACGTGTGGCGCGTCGCGGCAAGTTCCTTGGAATGCCTCGGTTGGCCTTCCCAGCAAGCTCCTCTTGCCGGGGCCTTGTCTTCTTTACTCGAATACTTTGTTCTTGAATGGCTCCAAAGGAGCCACAGAGTCCCTTGGCGGCCACCAGGCAAACCCTTGCCGCGGGGCGCTGCAACTGCCCGTGCACAAGTTCGGGGTACTAGGGTACCCCTACTCTAGTACACCGACAAGGCAGGAGTCGGTCTACTTGTCGCGGATGTGGTGCCTATATACATGATCATTCCTAGATAATCTCATAATTATTCACTTTTCTATCAATTGCTCGACAGTAATTTGTTCACCCACTGTAATACTTATGCTATGTTGAGAGAATCCACTAGTGAAACCTATAGCCCCCGGGTCTATCTTTTATCATATAAGCTTTCAATCTACTTTTATTTGCATCTTTACTTTTCCAATCTATATTATAAAATACCAAAAATATATTTATCTTATCATACTATCTCTATCCGATCTCACTTTCGCAAGTGGCCATGAAGGGACTGACAACCCCTTTATTGCGTTGGTTGCGAGTCCTTTGTTTGTTTGTGTAGGTGCGTGGGACTTTTGAGGAGCCTCCTACTGGATTGATACCTTGGTTCTCAAAAACTAAGGGAAATACTTACGCTACTATTGCTGCATCACCCTTTCGTCTTCAAGGAAAACCAACACAAGCTCAAGATGTAGCAAGAAGGATTTCTGGCACCATTGCCGGGGAGGTCTTCGCTCAAGGCAAGACATATCAAATACCCATCACAAACTCATCTCCCTCGCATTTACATTATTTGCCATTTGCCTCTCGTTTTCCTCTCCCCCACTTCACCATTGCCGTTTTATTCACCCTCTCTTTCCCAATCTTCTCCTCTTTTTTGCCTTTTTCTGTTTGCTCGTGTGTTAGATCGTGTATCTTGTCGTTATGGCTAGTCCTCCTATCCTTGTTATTACTCCCGAACATGAAATTCTCAATTTTAAGCAAAGGGAGGGAGAAAATTAGAATATGCTTGGCATAGAATTTGCAATGCTCAAAATAAATCTACTAGGAAGCTTTCTACTTCCGTACTTCTTTGCAATTTTTATGTAGGAATTACTCCTTGGAATAGATGTGTTCTTGATACCGTTATCGGAGGGGATTTCTTGAGTATCCATACGTTTGATGCTTATAATGCTATATTAGATTTGTTTGGCCCACCACCTCTTTTGGTTAATGGAACTGTTTTAACTTTAGAACATGTGATGCAACAGCTTGAAATTATTGAAATAAAGTTGCCACTATTGAATAGATTGAAAATTTGGATAAAAAGATTCATAATCAGATTACCCAACACGGATCTAGGGTGGGAGTTACTTTGAAAAATCCTAAAGAGAAATAACCTATAGTTAATGAAAAAATTGATCTAGATTCTGCAAGAATCGGTAAACTTGAGGATATCATTACCAACTTAGGTTCGGCGTTTTCTTCCATGAAAAACACTCCAAAACCTCCTACCAAAACTGCCAAATTTATTTATGTTCCTAAAAATAAGGGTGAATCTTCTAGTAAGGGAGACGCGGATCTCAAATCATTAAGTGTTCATCCCAATTGTCTCTCTATCGTTAAGGAACCTTTTGCTACAAATAAATTTCTTGAATTCTTGCCTAAAGGTTTAATCATTGATAAAAAGGGAGAAACCCCTAAAAATTTTAAGTGCTCTATTGATGATTTGAGTGCCAAAGAAGGCACTACTTAGATCTATCTTCGCTTTTATGCCTAGCTAGGGGCGTTAAATGATAGCGCTAGTTGGGAGGCAACCCAATTTTATTTGTGTTTTTTATTTTTGTTTCTGTTTAGTAATAAATTGTGCATCTACCTTCTGTTTAGATGTGTTTTTATGTTTTAATTAGTGTTTGTGCCAAGTATAACCTATAGGATAACCTATGGTGATAGTTAATTTGATTCTGCTGAAAAACAGAAACTTTGCACGCACAAAATTAGTTTTGTTAAATCACAGAAACGTGATTTTGCATTGATTCTTTTTTCTTATGATCAATAGACAAATTCTTCGGGACTTCCTATTTTGGTAGAATGTTTAGAGTTCCAGAAGTTTGCGTTAGTTACAGATTGCTACAGACTGTTCTGCTTTTGACAGATTCTGCTTTTCGTGTGTTGTTTGCTTATTTTGATGCATCTATGGCTAGTATTAAGTGGTATGAACCATAAAGAACTTGGAATACATTAGGTTTAACACTAATATAAATAAATAATGAGTTCATTACAGTACCTTATGTGGTGGTTTTGCTTTCTTTCACTAACGGAGCTTATGAGATTTCCTGTTGAGTTTTGTGTTGTGAAGTTTTCAAGTTATCGGTAAAGATTTGATGGACTATGGAATAAGGAGTGGAAAAAGCCTAAGCTTGGAAATTCCCATGGAACACCAATATATTCAAGAGTAGCCAAAATCCTAAGCTTGTGGATGCCCCGGGAAGGCATCCCCTCTTTCGTCTTCGTTCATTGGTAACTTTACTTTGAGCTATATTTTTATTCACCACATGATATGTGTTTTGCTTGGAGCATCGTGTATGATATTAGTATTTGCTTTTTAGTTTACCACAATCATCCTTGCTGTACACACCTTTTGGGAGAAGCCCACTTGATTGAAATTTATTATAATACTCTATGTGCTTCACTTATATCTTTTGAGCTAGATAGTTTTTGCTCTAGTACTTCACTTATATCTTTTAGAGCACGACGGTGGCTTAATTTTGTAGAAATTTCAAGTGTCTCATGCTTCACTTATATTATTTTGAGAGTCTTTTAGAACAGCATGGTATTTGCTATGGTTATAAAATTGGTCCTAGAATGGTAGGCATCCAAGTTGGGTATAATAAAAACTATCATAGAAAGTGAATTGGATGCTATGATCAATTTGATACTTGATAATTGTTTTGAGATATGAAGGTAGTGATATTAAAGTCATGCTAGTTGGGTGATTATGCATTTTAAGAATGATTGTGTTGAAGTTAGCAAGTCCCGTAGCATGCACGTATGATTAAAGTTATGTAACAAATTTGAAACATGAAGTGTCCTTGGATTGTGCATCCTTATGAGTGGCGGTCGGGGACGAGCAATGGTATTTTCCTACCAATCTATCCCTCTAGGAGCATGCACGTAGTGCTTGGATTTTTATGACTTCTAAATTTTTGCAATAAGTATGTGAGTTCTTTTGACTAATGTTGAGTCCATGGATTATACGCACTTTTACATTTCCATCATTGCTAGCCTCTTCGATACCGTGCATTGCCCTTTCTCACCTTGAGAGTTGGTGCAAACGTCGCCGGTGCATCCAAACCCCGTGATACGAGACGCTCTATCACACATAAACCTCCTTATATCTTCCTCAAAACAGCCACCATACCTACCTATTATGGCATTTCCATAGCCATTCCGAGATATATTGACATGCAACTTTCCACCGTTCCGTTTATCATCATGACATGCATTACTTTTATAATATTGCCATTGCATGATCATGTAGTTGACATCGTATTTGTGGAAAATCCACCATGCATAATTTTTCATACATGTCACTCTTGAGTCATTGCACCATCCCGGTACACCGCCGGAGGCATTCATATAGAGTCATATCTTGTTCTAGTTTCGAGTTGTAATTCATGTGTTGTAATCAATAAAAGTGTGATGATCATCATTATTAGAGCATTGTCCCCAAAAAGAAAAAAAAAGAAAGGCCAAAAGAAAAAAAAGAAAGGCCCAAAAAAAAGAAAAAGAAAAAAATAAATAAAAAGAAAATAAATAAAAGGGGGCAATGTTACTATCTCTTTTTCCACACTTGTGCTTCAAAGTAGCACCATGTTCTTCATATAGCGAGTGTCATATTTTGTGCTTCAAAGTAGCACCGTGTTCTTCATATAGAGTGTCTCATATGTTGTCACTTTCATATACTAGTGGGAATTTTTCATTATAGAACTTGGCTTGTATATTCCTACGATGGGCTTCCTCAAATGCCCTAGGTCTTCGTGAGCAAGCAAGTTGGGTGCACACCCACTAGTTTTCTTTTGTTGGGCTTTCATTCATTTATAGCTCTAGTGCATCCGTTGCATGGCAATCCCTACTCCTCATGTTGACATCAATTGATGGGCATCTCCATAGCCCATTGATTATCCTCGTCAATGTGAGACTTTCTCCGTTTTTGTCTTCTCCACACAATCCCCATCATCATATTCTATTCCACCCATAGTGCTATATCCATTGCTCACGCTCATGTATTGCGTCAAAATTGAAAAAGTTTGAGATTATTTAAGTACGAAACAATTGCTTGGCTTGTCATCGGGGGTGTAGAATTTGGGAACATTTTTGTTTCACGAAAATGAAGCATAGCCTAACTATATGATTTTGTAGGGATGAACTTTCTTTAGCCATGTTATTTTGAGAAGACATGATTGCTTTGATTAGTATGCTTGAAGTATTACTATTTCTTATGTCAATATGAACTTTTATTTTGAATCATTTGGATCTGAACATTCATGCCACAATAAAGAAAAATACATTGAGAATTATGCTAGGTAGCATTCCACATCAAAAATTATGTTTTTATCATTTACCTACCCGAGGACGAGCAGGAATTAAGCTTGGGGATGCTTGATACGTCTCCAATGTATCTATAGTTTTTTATTGTTCCATGCTATTATATTACCCCTTTTGGATGTTTATGGGCTTTATTTTACACATTTATATCATTTTTTGGACTAATCTACTAACCGGAGGCCCAGTCCGTATTGCTGTTTTTTTGCCTATTTTAGTATTTCGAAGAAAAGGAATATTAAACAGAGTCCAAACGGAATGAAACCTTCGGGAGCGAGATTTTTGGAACGAATGTGATCCAGAGGACTTTGAATGCAAGTCAAGAAGCGATCAAGGCAGCCACGAGGGTGGAGGGTTGCCCACCCCTACAGGGCGCGCCCCCCTGTCTCATGGGCCCCTCGGGCGGCCACCGACGTACTTCTTCCTCCTATATATACCCATGTACCCCGAAAACATCCAGGGAGCCAACGAAAAACAATTTCCACCACCGTAACCTTCTGTATCCGCGAGATCCCATGTTGGAGCCTTCGTCGGCGCTCGGCCGGAGGAGGAATCGACCATGGAGGGCTTCTACATCAACACCATAGCCCCTCCGATGAGTTGAAAGTAGTTTACCACAGACCTTCGGGTCCATAGTTCTTAGCTAGATGGCTTCTTCTCTCTTTTTGGATCTCAATACCATGTTCTCCCCCTCTCTTGTGGAGATCTATTTGATGTAACTCTTTTTGCGATGTGTTTGTCGAGAGCTGATGAATTGTGGGTTTATGATCAAGTTTATCTATGAGAAATATTTGAATCTCCTCTGAATTCTTTTATGTATGATTGAGTTATCTTTGCAAGTCTCTTCGAATTATCAGTTTGGTTTGGCCTACTAGATTTATCTTTCTTGCCATGGGAGAAGTGCTTAGCTTTGGGTTCAATCTTGCAGAGTCCTTTCCTAGTGACAGCAGGGGCAGCAAGGCACGTATTGTATTGTTGCCATCGAGGATAAAAAGATGGGGTTTATATCATATTGCATGAGTTTATCCCTCTACATCATGTCATCTTTCTTAATGCGTTACTCTGTTCATATGAACTTAATACTCTAGATGCATGCTGGATAGCGGTTGATGTGTGGAGTAATAGTTGTAGATGCAGGCAGGAGTCGGTCTACTTGTCGCGGACGTGATGCCTATATACATGATCATGCCTAGATAATGTCATAATTATTCGCTTTTCTATCAATTGCTCGACAGTAATTTGTTCACCCACCGTAATACTTATGATATCTTGAGAGAAGCCACTAGTGAAACCTATGGCCCCGGGTCTATGTTTTATCATATAAGCTTTCAATCTACTTTTATTTGCACCTTTACTTTTCCAATCTATATTATAAAATACCAAAAAAATATTTATCTTATCATACTATCTCTATCAGATCTCACTTTTGCAAGTGGCCGTGAAGGGATTGACAACCCCTTTATTGCGTTGGCTGCGAGTCCTTTGTTTGTTTGTGTAGTTGCGTGGGACTTTTGAGGAGCGTCCTACTAGATTGATACCTTGGTTCTCAAAAACTGCGGGAAATACTTACGCTATGATATGTCCATTTTGCATCATGCTTTTATATCAATATTTATTGCATTATGGGCTGTTATTACACATTATATCTCAATGCTTATGGCAATTCTCCCCTATTTTACAAGGTTTACCATGAAGAGGGGGAATGCCGGCAGCTGGAATTCTGGCTGGAAAAGGAGCAAACGTTGGAAACCTATTCTGTACAACTCCAAAAGCCTGAAACTCCACGAAACAACTTTTGGAATTAATAAGAATTTCTAAGCGAAAGAAATAGGCCAGGGGGCCCACACCCTGTCCAGGAGACAGGGGGGCGCCCCCCTATAGGGCGCGCCCCTATCTCCTAGGCCCCCTGGTGGGCCTCCGGCATCCATCTTCTGCTATATCATCACTTTTACCCTGGAAAAAATCGTGGGAAAGCTTACGAGATGAAACTCCGCCGCCACGAGGCGGAACCTTGGCAGAATCAATCTAGGGCTCTGGCGGAGCTGTTCTGCCGAGGACACTTCACTCTGGGAGGGGGAAATCATCACCAACATCATCACCAACGATCCTCTCATCGGGAGGGCGTCAATCTCCATCAACATCTTCACTAGCACCATCTCCTCTCAAAACCCTAGTTCATCTCTTGTATCCAATCTTGTATCAAAACAACAAATTGGTACATGTGGGTTGCTAGTAGTGTTGATCACTCCTTGTAGTTAATGCTAATTGGTTTACTTGGTGGAAGATCATATGTTCAGATCCTTTATGCATATTATTACTCCTCTGATTATGAACATGAATATGCTTTGTGAGTAGTTATGTTTGTTCCTGAAGACATGGGAGATGTCTTGCTATTAGTAGTCATGTGAATTTGGTATTCGTTCGATATTTTGATGAGATGTATGTTGTCTTTTCCTCTAGTTATGTTATGTGAACGTCGACTACATGACACTTCACCATTATTTGGGCCTAGAGGAAGGCATGGGGAAGTAATAAGTAGATGATGGGTTGCTAGAGTGACAGAAGCTTAAACTCTAGTTTATGCGTTGCTTCGTTAGGGGTTGATATGGATCCATATGTCTAATGCTGTGGTTAGGTTTACCTTAATACTTCTTTTTGTAATTGCAGATGCTTGCAATAGGGGTTAATCATAAGTGGGATGCTTGTCCAAGTTAGGGCAGTACCCAAGTTTCGGTCCACCCACATACCAAATTATCAAAGTACCGA
Source organism: Triticum dicoccoides (assembly GCF_002162155.2). Taxonomy (NCBI): domain Eukaryota; kingdom Viridiplantae; phylum Streptophyta; class Magnoliopsida; order Poales; family Poaceae; genus Triticum; species Triticum dicoccoides. Next base: position 116,626,893 of record NC_041391.1, on the reverse strand, counting down.
ACGTGAATAATTTGAGCGTGATGGAAACTAGCTTGATGATAATTCCCAATGTGTCCTCGGGAGCTCCTTTCTCATTATTAGAAATTGTCCAGGATTATCCTTTGCTACATAAAGGATTGGGCCACCTTGCTGCACTTTGTTTACTTTATTTACTTGTTTCTCGTTACTATTTATCTTATCACAAAACTATCTGTTACCTACAATTTAAGTGCTTGCAGAGAAAACCTTACTGAAAACCGCTTATCATTTCCTTCTGCTCCTCGTTGGGTTCGACACTCTTACTTATCGAAAGGACTACGATAGATCCCCTACACTTGTGGGTCATCAAGACTCTTTTCTGGCGCTGTTGCCGGGGAGTGTAGCGCTTTTGGTGAGTGGAACTTGGTAAGGAAACATTTATATAGTGTGCTGAAATTTTCGGTTACTTGTCACAATGGAAACTAATCCTTTGAGGGGCTTGTTTCGGGTATCTTCACCCCAAGAAGAATAGCAAAGAGTTGCTCCTCAACCTACTGAACTTGATGAAAATATTTACTTTGATATTCCTTCGGGTATGATAGAGGAACTGCTAGCTAATCCATTTGCAGGAGATGGAACATTGCATCCCAATTTACACCTTATCTTTGTGGATGAAGTTTGTGGATTATTTAAGCTTGCAGGTATTCCCGATGATGTTGTCAAAAGGAAGGTCTTCCCTTTATCTTTGAAGAGAGATGCAATGACATGGTATAGGCTATGTGATGATACAAGATCTTTGAATTATAAGCGATTGAAGTTGGAATTTCACCAGAAGTTCTATCCTATGCATCTTGTTCATCGTGATCGTAATTACATATATAATTTCTGGCCTCGCAGAGGAGAAAGGATTGCTCAAGCTTGGGGGAGGCTTAAGTCAATGTTATATTCATGCCCCAATCATGAGCTCTCTCGGGAAATGATTATTCAGAATTTCTATGCTCGGCTTTCTCTTGATAATCGCAACCTGCTCGATACTTCCTGTGCTGGTTCTTATATGATGAAGACTATTGATTTCAAATGGGACTTATTGGAAAGAATTAAATGCAACTCTGAAGATTGGGGTTCCGACGATGGTAAGGAGTTTGGTATGACATCTAAGTTCGATTGTGTTAAATCTTTTATGGATACCGTTGTTTTTCGTGGATTTAGCGCTAAGTATGGACTTGACTCTGAGATAGTAGCTACTTTTTGTGAATCTTTTGCTACTCATGTTGATCTCCCTAAGGAGAAGTGGTTTAAATATAATCCTCCTATTTAAGTGAAAGTAGTTGCATGTATTACAGTCGAAGAAAAGACTATTACCTATAGTGATCCTATTGTTCCTACTTCTTATGTTGAAAAACCTGCTTTTCCTGTTAGGATAAAGGATCATGCTAAAGCTTCGACTGTTGTTCATAAGAGTAATACTAGGACTTATACACCTCCTGAGCAAATTAATGTTGAACCTAGTATTGCTATGGTTAAATATCTCTTGGATGAGGACTTAGATGAGCATGTTATTTCTTTCTTGGGTGAGACTGCTAATATTGCTAGGCCTAATACTAAGACACGTAGACCTGTCATAGGCACGCCTGTTATTACTGTTAAAATAGGAGATCATTGTTATCATGGCTTATGTGATATGGGTGCCAGTGCTAGTGCGATGCCTTATGATCTTTATAAAGAAATTATGCACGACATTGCACTCGTTGAATCAGATTACATTGATGTTACTATTAAGCTTGCTAATAGGGATACCATTAAACCTATTGGGATTGTTAGAGATGTTGAAGTTTTGTGTGGGAAGGTTAAATACCCTACTGATTTTCTTGTTTTTGCTTCCCCACAAGATGCCTTTTGTCCGATTATTTTTGGTAGGCCCTTCTTGAATACTGCTAGTGCTAAGATTAATTGTGAAAGGAATATTGTCACTATTGGCATAGATGGTATGTCTCATGAGTTTAATTTAGCTAAGTTTAGTAGACAACCTCGTGAAAGGGAACCACCTAGTAAGGATGAGATTATTGGTCTTGCTTCCATTGATGTTCCTCCAACTGATCCGTTAGAACAATATTTGCTAGACCATGAAAACGATATGTTTATGAAGGAAAGGGAAGAAATAGATGAAGTGTTCCATAAATAGGAGCCTATGCTGAAACATAACCTTCTCGTTTAAATTCTTGGGGATCCCCCTCCACCCAAGGGTGATCCCGTGTTTGAACTGAAACCATTACCTGATAATCTTAAGTATGCTTATCTTGATGGAAAAGAAATATATCCTGTTATTATTAGTGCTAACCTTTTAGAGAAAGAAGAAGAAAGATTATTGAAAACTCTGAAGAAGCACCGAGCAGCTATTGGATATACTCTGGATGATCTTAAGGGCGTCAGTCCCACGTTATGTCAACACAAAATTAATATGGAGGACGATGCCAAACCAGTTAGAGATCCTCAAAGACGATTAAATCCCAAGATGAAGGAAGTGGTAAGAAAGGAGATACTAAAGCTCCTCGAGGCAAGTATTATTTATCCCGTTGCTCATAGTGAATGGGTAAGCCGTATCCACTGTGTCGCTAAGAAGGGAGGTATTACCGTCGTTCCTAATGATAAAGATGAATTGATCCCGCAAAGAATTATTACAGGTTATAGGATGCTAATTGATTTCCGTAAGTTAAATAAAGCTACTAAGAAAGATCATTACCCTTTACCTTTTATTGATCAAATGCTAGAAAGGCTATCCAAACACACACATTTTTGCTTTCTAGATGGTTATTCTGGCTTCTCTCAGATACTTGTGTCAACGAAGGATCAATCTAAAACTACTTTTACTTGCCCTTTTGGTACTTTTGCTTATAGACGTATGCCTTTTGGATTATGTAATGCACCTGCTACCTTTCAAAGATGCATGATGGCTATATTCTCTGATTTTTGTGAAAAGATTTGTGAGGTATTCAAGTATGACTTCTCCGTCTATGGATCCTCTTTTGATGATTGTTTGAGCAACCTTGATCGAGTTTTGCAGAGATGCAAAGACACTAGTCTCATCCTGAATTGGGAAAAGTGTCACTTTATGGTTAATGAAGGCATTATCTTGGGGCACAAGATCTCCGAGGGAGGTATTGAAGTTGATAAAGCCAAAGTTAGTGCTATTGAAAAGATGCCATGTCCCAAGGACATAAAAGGTATAAGAAGTTTCCTTGGTCATTCCCATTTTTATAGGAGGTCCATTAAGGACTTTTCTAAAATCTCTAGGCCTCTGACTAATTTATTGCAAAAAGATATTCCTTTTGTCTTTGATGATGATTGTGTAGAAGCTTTTGAAACACTTAAGAAAGCTTTGATCACTGCACCTATTGTTCAGCCACCTGATTGGAATTTACCTTTTGAAATTATGTGCGATGCTAGTGATTATGTTGTAGGTGTTGTTCTTGGGCAAAGAGTTGATAAGAAATTGAATGTTATCCAGTATGCTAGTAAGACTCTTGATACTTCCCAGAGAAATTATGCTACTACTGAAAAAGAGTTCTTAGTAGTTGTATTTGCATGTGATAAGTTTAGACCTTATATTGTTGATTCGAAAGTTTCTATTCACACTGATCATGCTGCTATTAAATATCTTATGGAAAATAAAGATGCTAAGCCTAGACTCATTAGATGGGTTCTCTTGCTCCAAGAATTTGACTTCCATATTATTGATAGAAAAGGAGTTGAGAACCCCGTTGCAGATAACTTGTCTAGGTTAGAGAATGTTCTTGATGACCCACTGCCTATTAATGATAGCTTTCCTGATGAACAATTAGATATCGTCAATGCTTCTCGTACTGCTCCTTGGTATGCTGATTATGCTAATTACATTGTTGCTAAATTTATACCGCCTAGTTTCACATACCAGCAAAAGAAAAAGTTCTTTTATGATTTAAGACATTACTTCTGGGATGATCCACACCTTTATAAAGAAGGAGTAGATGGTGTTATTAGACGTTGTGTGCTTGAGCATGAACAGGAACAGATTCTACGTAAGTGTCACTCTGAATCTTATGGAGGACACCACCCCGGAGATAGAACTACACACAAGGTACTACAATCTGGGTTTTACTGGCCTACTATTTTCAAAGATGCTCATAAGTTTGTCTTATCTTGTGATGAATGTCAAAGAATAGGTAACATTAGTAGACGGCAAGAAATGCCTATGAATTACTCTCTTGTTATTGAACCGTTTGATGTTTGGGGCTTTGATTATATGGGAACTTTTCCTGCCTCTAATGGTTATACACATATTTTAGTTGATGTTGATTACGTTACTAAGTGGGTAGAAGCTATTCCAACTAGTAGTGTTGATCATAACACTTCTATTAAAATTCTTAAAAAAGTTATTTTTCCGAGGTTTGGAGTCCCTAGATATCTTATGACTGATGGTGGTTCACATTTTATTCATGGTGCTTCCCGTAAGATGCTTGCTAAGTATGATGTCAATCATAGAATCGCATCTCCTTATCATCCGTAGTCTAGTGGTCAAGTAGAGTTGATCAATAGAGAGCTCAAATTAATTTTGCAAAAGACTGTGAATAGACCTAGAAAGAATTGGTCCAAAAAACTTGTTATCGAGGAGGTCTACCGTTCCGGTGCTATAAAATTCAACAACTTTGAAGGCATGAATCCGAGGGTGGTAAACGGTCAAAGAATTAAAAATTATATTTTAGGTAATCCTATCAATGTTCAAACTAATATTATTGAAACCGTAACCCCTGAGGAATACATAAGGGACACTTTCTAGAATGTTCCAGACTCCGAAAAGGCATAGTAATGTGGTACGGTAAGTAAACCGACTCCAAAACAACTCCCATGGCATTTTTTATCAGTTTTGGATTATTTAAGAATTTTAGGAAGAAAGAAGTAGTCCGAAAGGTACACGAGGCTCCCACAAGAGTGGAGGGCGCGGCCCCCCTGTAGGGTACGCCCCCCTGTCTCGTGGGCACTTCGTGTGCCTCCCGGACTCGGTTTTCTTGTATGTTACGTATTTTGGTCAGTAAAAATTCATTATATATACTCCCGAAGGTTTTGACCACTATATCATGCAAATATCCTCTGTTTTCGTTTTGAGCTATTCCTGTTCCAGAATAAGCAAGATGTCTTCTCAGGAGTCAGTTGGGGAGAGCCGGGTGTCTCACCTAACGCCAGGTTCAGGAACGAATAACGATGCCTACCACTTTGGACCATCAACGGAGGATGAGATGGAGGCTGATTTGAAAAGGATAGCTGCCATGGAAGAAGATCAAGAAGTCACCTCTCGCCTCCGAGTAGAATTCATGATGGGGGAACTACCGAGTGTGGCTATTCCAACTTCGGTCATCCCTTCCAACTCTAGATTTCTTTCTTATGAAACTATGAAAACGAGTTTCACTTGTTCTCCAGAAGCGTTGGCCGTTATGGGCAAGCTCCGTAAAGAAATTATGGATCTCAAACAACAAGTCAATAAGCTCAAGGAGGAGAACCGCATCCTGAAGGGCATCATCGCCAAGAAGATCATAACACCATCCGTGAAGAAGGAGAAATAATCACATGGGTATGGGCACTCCCCTTGGCAAGTGCCAAGCTTGGGGGAGGTGCCCCGGTATCGTATCACCATCACAGTCCTATCTTTACTGCTTTATTTAGTTTGATCCTTTTAGTAGTATCTTGGTCTAGTAGTTTGAAGTCTTGATATCAAGTAGTTTGAGTTTTTCTTTGTGATCTCTTTTTGTAATCGAGTCCGTGTGCTATTTATAATAAAGTTTAGTGTTGAGTCAAGGGCTTTGCTATGTTGCTATGATCTTGAGAAAGTAGAAAGAATAAAACAGTTCATATTGATCTTATGGATAGTGATAACTTCACACATAGAAAGTATGAGACATAAAAATTGTTGAGAGTTGATGAACGTAGCCTTGGTCATCGTTGCAATTAATAGGAAGTGATAAGGAAAGAGGGGTTCACATATAAATATATTATCTTGGACACCTTTTATGATTGTGAAGCACTCATTACGTATGACATGCTAAAAGAGTTGATGTTGGACAAGGAAAACAACGTAATGGTTTATGTTTTCTGACATCTCAGTTAAAGTATATTGTCATTGACCTTCCAAACATGTTGAGCTTGCCTTTCCCCCTCATGCTAGCAAAATTCCTCGCACCAAGTAGAAATACTACTTGTGCTTCCAAATATCCTGAACCCCAGTTTTGCCATGAGAGTCCACCATACCTACCTATGGATTGAGTAAGATCCTTCAAGTAAGTTGTCATCAGTGCAAACAATAAAAATTGCTCTCTAAATATGTATGACTTATTAGTGTAGAGAAAATAAGCTTTGTACGAACTTGTTGTGGAAGTAATAAAAGCGACGGACTGTACAATAAAGGTCCACTTACAAGGGGCAATATAAAGTGACGTTCTTTTGCATCAAGATTTTATGCATCAACCCTAAACGCGCATGACAACCTCTGCTTCCCTCTGCGAAGGGCCTATCTTTTACTTTATGTTTTTACTTTATGCTTGAGTCAAGGTGATCCTCACCTTTCCCTTTTTACTTTATCCTTTGGCAAGCTCCTCGTGTTTGAAAGATCATGATATATATATATCCAATTGGATGTAAGTTAGCATGGGCTATTATTGTTGACATCACCTAAAGGTGAATACGTTGGGAGGAAACACAATAAGCCCTATCTTTCTCAGTGTCCGACAAGAACTCTATAACCACAAGTACTGCGTGAGTGTTAGCCATTGTAGGAGACTACGAGGTAGTTGAGTATGTGAGCTTGCTGAAAAGCTCCATTATTGACTCTTTCTGATGTTACGATAAATTGCAATTGCTTCAATGACTGGGATTATAGTTTGTTAGTTCCCAATGAAGTTTTTGAACCATACTTGACATTGTGAATTGCTTGTTACTTGAGCATAGGAAATCATATGACAAAATCTTATGTTGCTATTACTAGAATGATCATGATGCCCTCATGTCCGTACTTTATTTTTATCGACACCTCTATCTCTAAACATGTGGACATATTTTTCGATTTCTGCTTCCGCTTGAGGACAAGCGAGGTCTAAGCTTGGGGGAGTTGATACATCCATTTTGCATCATGCTTGTATATCAATATTTATTGCATTATGGGCTGTTATTACACATTATATCTCAATGCTTATGGCAATTCTCCCTTATTTTACAAGGTTTACCATGAAGAGGGTGAATGCCGGCAGCTGGAATTCTGGCTGGAAAAGGAGGAAATGTTAGAAATCTATTCTGCACAACTCCAAAAGTCTTGAAACTCCACGAAACAACTATTTGGAATTAATAAGAATTTCTGAGTGAAAGAAATAGGCCAGGGGGCCCACACCCTGTCCAGGAGACAGGGGGCGCGCCCTCCCCCCCTATAGGGCGCGCCCCCTATCTCCTGGGCCCCTGGTGGGCCTTCGGCGTCCATCTTCTGCTATATCATCACTTTTACCCTGGAAAAATTCGTGGGAAAGCTTACGGGGCGAAACTCCGCCGCCACGAGGTGGAACCTTGGCGGAATCAATCTAGGGCTCTGGCGGAGCTGTTCTGCTGGGGACACTTTCCTCCGGGAGGGGGAAATCATCACCAATGTCATCACCGACGATCCTCTCATCGGGAGGGGGTGAATCTCCATCAACATCTTCACCAGCACCATCTCCTCTCAAAACCCTAGTTCATCTCTTGTATCCAATCTTTTACTAAAACCACAAATTGGTACCTGTGGGTTGCTAGTAGTGTTGATTACTCCTTGTAGTTGATGCTAATTGGTTTACTTGGTGGAAGATCATATGTTCAGATCCTTTATGCATATTATTACTCCTCTGATTATGAACATGAATATGCTTTGTGAGTAGTTACGTTTGTTCCTGAGGACATGGGAGAAGTGTTGGTATTAGTAGTCATGTGAATTTGGTATTCGTTCAATATTTTGATGAGATGTATGTTGTCTGTTCCTCTAGTGGTGTTATGTGAACGTCGACTACATGACACTTCACCATTATTTGGGCCTAGAGGAAGGCATGGGGAAGTAATAAGTAGATGATGGGTTGCTAGAGTGACAGAAGCTTAAACCCTAGTTTATGCATTGTTTCGTTAGGGATTGATATGGATCCATATGTCTAATGTTGTGGTTATGTTTACCTTAATACTTCTTTTTGTAGTTGCGGATGCTTGCAATAGGGGTTAATCATAAGTGGGATGCTTGTCCAAGTTAGGGCAGTACCCAAGTTCCGGTCCACCCACATATCAAATTATCAAAGTATCGAACGCGAATCATATGAGCGTGATGAAAACTAGCTTGACGATAATTCCCAATGTGTCCTCGAGAGCTCCTTTCTCATTATTAGAAATTGTCCAGGCTTATCCTTTGCTACATAAAGGATTGGGCCACCTTGCTGCACTTTATTTACATTATTTACTTGTTGCTGATTACTATTTATCTTATCACAAAACTATCTGTTACCTACAATTTCAGTGCTTGCAGAGAAAACCTTACTGAAAACCGCTTATCATTTCCTTCTGCTCCTCGTTGGGTTCGACACTCTTACTTATCGAAAGGACTACGATAGATCCCCTACACTTGTGGGTCATCACGCTACTATTTCTGCATCACCCTTTCCTCTTCAAGGAGAACCAATGCAAGCTCAAGACGTAGCCGTATGCATTAGGCTTAACAAGAAAATGGACTTTAAGAAATAATAAATGGGATGTAATGATAATAACTGGTTAGTAACTATGCACCAAACGCGTAATTAGTTTGAAAAATATATTATTTTTGGAATTTGAAATTTTTAATTTCATTACTTGTTGCATGTGCAATATTTCGTTGGATTTTAATGCAATACAACTTTATTTTGAAATTATATTTAACCTGACTAGAAATTTCGGATAAAAACATTTCAGATCCCGTCAAAATGTGGGATTTTTTTTTGAAATCTGTTGTGAGCGGTTGTTTGAAATTATTAATCGTTGTCCTAGCTAGAAGTTGGGTTGTACTTTTAACAAAGTGTAAATGGGATGTAGTAAATTCCATTAGAATTAAAAAATGGGCTGTACATTCTTACAAATCGCAAATGGCCTATTTTAAAAAATGACGCGTACCAAGGGCTTTGTCAACTTAGTCAATATAAACGATTCTAGCTGCAGTGATCGTACGATGTCCATCCAACGGCCGTAGTGCTTCTTCAACCTCTGGTCTTCTTGCTCCAGTCGCCCAAAGCAGCGCCGGTCATGCCGCGTGCTCCTACCGCCCGTGGCCGGCTGTGATGCCGTGGAGGCCTCACCGCCCCGTACTACTCCTACCGCTGGCCAGGCCATCCCTCTACTCACTGACACCCCTTGTTATTCTGCGGCGACGACAGCCTCACACCGCAGCCAAACCAGTGAACCCTCGTACTCCTCTTTGTGCGGGCTTCCACTGTTGCGTCTTCCCCGGCTCCGCGTCGTCCCCTTCCCAGGCCTCGCCGTCGTCCACATGGTCAACGACCGACTTCCATCGGAAGAGTACTGTATGTGGAGAGGGTGACAGCTGGGTCCAGGCGTCCGCAAGGAAGTGCCTCCTTATTACGCGCAAAATAATTATTGCTCCACCTGACAGCAGGGACCCACCGGACAGGCCACCTTAGTTCGCGAAAAAAACGTTCCCCCCCCCTGACTGCTGCGACCCACCGGACGGGCCACCGCATTTCGCGAAAAAAACGTTCCCCCCGCTGTCAGCTCGAACCCACCAGAAGTGCCTCCTTATTACGCACAAAAAAATGAATACTCCCCCTGCTAGCTGGGACCCACCTTGGTGGGAGGCTAACTTTTGGGCCCACTAAGTTGACGGGGACGGAGGGCTTTGTCAACTTAGTCAATATGAACGATTCTAGCTCCACTGACCATACGATGTCCATCCAACGGCCGTAGTGCTTCTCCAATCTCTGGTCTTCTTGCTCTAGCCGCCCAAAGCAGCACCGGTCGTGCTGCATGCTCCTGCCGCACGTGGCCGGCTGTGATGCCGCAGAGGCCTCATCGCCCCCTACTACTCCCACCGCTGGTCAGGCCATCCCTCTACTCACCCACACCCCTGTTATTCTGTGGCGACGGCAGCCTCACACCGCAGTGGAACGAGTGAACCCTCATACTCCTCTCCGCGTGGGCATCCACTGCCGTGTCTTCCCCGGCTCCGCGTCGTCCCCTTCCTAGCCTCGCCGCCTTCCACCGGCCTAGTGCTCTCGGCGCGGCATGGTCAACGTGGTCAAGGAACGACTTCCATCGGACGTGGACTGTACGTAGACAGGCTAACAGCTTGGTCCACGGCCATAGCAAGAAAGTGCCTCCTTATTACACGGAAAATAATGATACCTCCACCTGATAGTAGGGACCCACCGGATGGGCCACTGTATTTCGCGAAAAAAACGTTTTCCCCCTGACTGTTGGGACCCACCAGCTACATCTTCGCACGCAAGGAAGTGCGTCCGAAAAAAAACGATTCGCCCCCTGACTACTGGGACCCACACTACAAAAAAAACACACATCCGTGACATTTTGGGATGAACGAAATTTTTTCTATCATACATATGACACTTCTATGATGATAATTGTGACAAAACCCGGTATCTCATAGATGTGGCGGGCTCCTACTTCTATGAAAAAAAATCATGACAGAAAATGGGCTTTTCGTCCTGGGCGGGCCGGAGACGCAGTTGCGTGACATTCTTTGGGCCGTCCATAACGGAAAAAACCGTGGTAGAAGCAAGGGCGAGGAAAATTTCAGCGAGTTCCCGATTACGGTGGGAGGTCGGGGGCTGAGCGATGCGCGTTTCTCTCGTACATGTATGCACGTGTGTGCGAGGCGTTGGTTCTAACAAAACCCGAGCGAGGCATTGGGCTCTAACTGAACCCGAGCGATTGCACTACCGGCTACGAGTTACTGAACCCAAGCGATCGATCGATGGCTGTTAACTGAACCCGATTGAGCGATTCCTTCGCTAGTGCTGCTAACTGAAGTCGGTCGATTGGATGAACAGTGAGCCGGGGGGGGGGGGTTGATAACCCACAAGTATAGGGGATCGCAACAGTTTTCGAGGGTAGAGTATTCAACCCAAATTTATTGATTCGACACAAGGGGAGCCAAAGAATATTCTCAAGTATTAGCAGCTGAGTTTTTAATTCAATCACACCTGGAAACATAGTATCTGCAACAAAGTGTTTAGTAGCAAAGTAATATGATAGTGGTGGTAACGGTAACAAAATTAAAGACATCAAAAGTAATGTTTTTGGTATTTTGTAGTGATTGTAACAGTAGCATCGAAAAAGTAAATAAGCGAGAACCAGTATATGGAAAGCTCGTAGGCACCGGATTAGCGATGGATAATTATGCCGGATGCGGTTCGTCATGTAACAGTCATAACATAGGGTGACACAGAACTAGCTCCAGTTCATCAATGTAATGTAGGCATGTATTCCGTATATAGTCATACGTGCTTATGGAAAAGAACTTGCATGACATCTTTTGTCCTACCCTCCCGTGGCAGTGGGGTCCTATTGGAAACTAAGGGATATTAAAGCCTCCTTTTAATAGAGAACCGGAACAAAGCATTAGCACATAGTGAATACATGAACTCCTCAAACTATGGTCATCACTAGGAGTGGTCCCGATTATTGTCACTTCGGGGTTGCCGGATCATAACACATAGTAGGTGACTATATAATTGCAAGATAAGATCAAGAACACACATATATTCATAAAAACATAATAGGTTTAGATATGAAATCATGGCACTCGGGCCCTAGTGACAAGCATTAAGCATAGCAAAGTCATAGCAACATCAATCTCAGAACATAATGGATACTAGGGATCAAACCCTAACAAAACTAACTCGATTACATGATAAATCTCATCCAACCCATCACCGTCCAGCAAGCCAACGATGGAATTACTCACACACAGCGGTGAGCATCATGAAATTGGTGATGGAGGATGGTTGATGATGACGACGGCGACGAATCCCCCTCTCCGGAGCCGCGAACGGACTCCAGATCAGCCCTCCCGAGAGAGATTAGGGCTTGGCGGCGGCTTCGTATCGTAAAACGCGATGATTTCTTCTCTCTAATTTTTTTCTCCCCGAAAGCCATTATATGGAGTTGGAGTTGGCGTCGGAGGGCCACCAGGGGGCCCATGAGGTAGGGGGGCACGCCCAAGGGGGGCGCCCCCCACCCTCGTGGACAGGGTGTGGGCCCCCTGGCCTTCATCTTTGGCGACGATTTTTTATTGTTTTTTCTAAGGTGTTCCGTGGAGTTTCAGGTCATTCTAAGAACTTTTATTTTCTGCACATAATACAACACCATGGCAATTCTCCTGAAAACAGCGTCAATCCGGGTTAGTTCCATTCAAATCATACAAGTTAGAGTCCAAAACAAGGGCAAAAGTGTTTGGAAAAGTAGATACGACGGAGATGTATCAACTCCCCCAAGCTTAAACCCTTGCTTGTCCTCAAGAAATTCAGTTGACAAACTGAAAGAGAAAAAGAAAAACTTTTACAAACTTTGTTTGCTCTTGTTGTTGTAAACATGAAAAGCCAGCACTCAAGTTTCAGCAATTATTATGAACTAACCATACTCAAAATAACACGAAGGTCTCACAATCACTCATATCAATAGCATAATCATCTAGCGAGCCATAATAATAAAACTCGGATGACAACACTTTCTCAAAATAATCATAACATGATATATCAAAATGGTATCTCGCTAGCCCTTTCTGAGACCGCAAAACATAAATGCAGAGCACCTTTAAAGATCAAGGACTACTAAATGTCACATCCTAGCTAGTCCATGCATTAGAGTGTTGCATCATGTTTACCTTTCATCAGAAATTTGAAATGGGGAAGACAGAACCCCCAGAACCCTCTGAATCCAACTAGGGTTTACTAAAAATATATTTTCAATGAACCTGAAATGCCCTTCTAAAATGTTCATCACCTTTGCCTTGGTCCTAAACCACTGTCAGAAGTGATGCACAGATTTCTAGGTCACTCTAAGGTCACTGGGTTAAATCTCTAACTATTTGAATTTGGGCATTTAAATTATATAAAATATTTCAAATGCTCAAATAATTCCAAACTAAAATGTTCCATGCTGGAAATATTCCAACTAAGGACCAGGTGCAGTTTGGTGATTTTTCGAGTTGCCTAGGTATTTTTAGAAATGCAACAAACCTACAGAATATTAAAAAAACAGAAATAAAAGAGAAGGAGGGAACTTACTTGGCCGCAGCACACCTGGCAGGCCCAGCACTGTGCTGGCCCATGCCAGCCAGCTGCTTCGTCCTCGCCAGGCAGGCACAGAGGTGACGCCGACGAGCGCGGGCTCGCCACGCCACCTCCCTCCTTGCCTGCCTCACCGAGGCGCCTCGAAGCCCTCCTCGGCGCCGCTCTGGACCCCTTGACCCCCCTCACTCTCTCCCGTGCCTCTCCCCTTCTCTGTTTTCTCTCCCTCTCGCGCCCGAGCGCAACCACCGATACCGCTCGCCACCACTGCAGCCACCGCCTCCCCCTCGCCTCTCCGACATGCCTAGGAGCTCCGCCGTGACTCCCCCTTCCTCTGCACCGAGCCGCGCCCCGCCGGAAGCCCTGCAGTGTCGTCCACGGCATCGTCTTCAACCTTTGGCCGCCGGCGAACTCTTCGGGGATTCGCGAGCTCCAGTCCCTCCCCGGCCTCGCCGTTGCCTCTACCGGATTCGCCGTGAGCCCCTGCCTCTTTCCGCTCTCACCCCATGCTCGTTCGCGCCTTCTAGCCACCATGGCCATCGGAGCCGATTGCTCCCCGCCGTCGGCCATGTCGCCGCCGTGGCCACCGTCACCTACAGCCGCAACAGAGCGCGTCACCGTGCTCAGGGCACTCCCGGGGGCACATAGCGCACACCAGCGCCTCCCCTAGTGCCCTGCATCGCCTAAACCGTGTTGGCCGAACTCCGGCCGCTGCCGCGAGCTCGCTTCCGACGAGCTCGGTCCACCCCAGCTGCTCCCGCATGCCCCGTTAGACGCGCCTCGTCGCGCTGCACCCGTAGAGCCTCTCCGCCGCCCATTTCGACACCCGTGGGCGTTTTCCGAGCCGCGCCACCGTCTCGGGTCTCGCCGGCGTCAAGCCGCCAGTGGGTTTGACCCGCTGACCATTGACTGGGTGGGCCCAGTTTGACCCCCGGGTCACTGACGTGTGGGCCACCCTTGTTAGTTATTACCTAGGTTAGTTTAGCACTAACTAACCTAGATTAGTGCTTAACCTAACAATAACTAACTCTGTTTAGTTAGTTAACTAGCCACTGACATGTGGGCCCAGCCCTGCTGAAATTTTGTTAGGATTAGTTTAAGCCTAATCAACTCAGTTAGCTAACTGAGTCACTGAGCAGTGGGCCCCACTAGTCAGGTTTGACCTGGCGACGCCTGTTGACCTGCTGAGGTCAACATGACCTAATGCTGACGCAGTAAACATTTTCTGGAATTAAAATAAATCAGAAATGATTTATAAAATTCAAAAAATGATCTAAACTTCTAAAATTCATAGAAATTCAACCGTAACTCCAAATTAAATAATTTATATATGAAAAATGATCAGAAAAATCCAATCTTTCCATCTGCACCATTCTCATGCATGTTTGAACAACTTAAATCTGATGTATACAACAATTTGAATAAATGGCATTTGAAATGCTTTATGTGGAGTATGAATTTGAACCTAGGGTTCAAACCAACTTCATTTAACTTGTTGCTAGTTGGATTAGCCCAAAACACATTCATATTGCCATGTCATGAGCATGCATCATATTGTGCATTGCATTGATTGTGTTTCTTCTTTGTTTGTTGGTGCCTGTCCCCTCTCAGAAGACGTGGTTCCGACGATGAGTTCGATGACACCGATGAAGAACTATACTATCTTCAGAAGTGCCAGGCAAGCAAAACCCCCTTGTTCATTCCGATAAAATCCCACTCTCTCGCTCCTGCTCTCTTTTACTGCATTAGGACAACAACAATTCATCTGTTACTTGCTACGGTAGCTGAACCCCTTTATCCTCTGCATGACCTGTCATTGCCACAGTAAATAGATGAAACCCACTAGCATGAGTAGGTGTTGTTTGAGCCCTGATGTGCCTACTCATTCATGCTTGTTGTCATGCCTGCTATTGCATAGAGTTGTGTCAGGTCTGATTCATCGGGGATGAATCGGAGGTGTGTGAACATGTCCTACTGTTCAGAGCTAAGTGTGTGAACACGATTTGGTAAAGGTAGCGATGAGAGGCCATGTAGGAGTACATGGTGGGTTGTCTCATTGCAGCCGTCCTCAGGAACTGAGTTGTGTGTTTGTGATCCATGACCAGCTACTACCATGCATTGGAATGCTTAAGTGCCCCTCTCGACTTATTAATCAACTTGATCTCTGTCCAGGAGTTGCAACTAGTTTCTGGTGTTTGTAGGTAGTGTTAGTAGTCTACCAAGTGGCACCCGGTACAGGTGGGCTTGGGACAGACTAGGCACAGTGGCAAGGTATACCAAGTGGCACCCGGATGGTGGGCTTGGGAACCCTGCTCACACCGTTTGGGGTCGTGAGCGACACCCCGGCCGGATCTCCTTGCGGATGGAACCCGAATAGGCGATAAACCTGGACGAGAGACTTGTGTGGTTAGTCAGGTCCTGGCCGACACCCTCGCTGGGCTTCCGCTTGAAGGTTGCCGAGTACATGTCGTGTAAATGGCGATAAGTGGTGAGAGCGTGTGTGAAGAAGTACACCCCTGCAGGGTTAATATGATCTATTCGAATAGCCGTGTTCATGGTAAAGGACTTCTGGGTCGCCTGTACAGTTCATAGACAAGTGAAAGTGGATACTCTAAAATACGCAAGATAAGCGTGAGTGCTATGGATGGCGTTCTTGTAGGGAGACGGGAGCGGATCCATAGTGGTGTATTGATATGGTGAATATGTGGACTCATGTGCGCCACCTCAAAAGAGTTACTTGCAGTCGTAGTTTAGGTTAGCCACTGAGTCAAAGCTGGCTTGCTGCAGTTAAACCCCACCATCCCCTTTGTTGATAATGATGCATATGTAGTTAGATCTGATGTAAGTCTTGCTGGGTACATTTGTACTCACGTTGCTGAATTTATGTTTTTGCAGAGAGACTTCAGTCTCGCTAGTAGTTCCGCGTGGACTTCGATGTTTAGCTTGTTACCTCAGCTACGATCGTGTGCCCTCGGCAGGATTTGGTAGATAGTCAGGCTTCTCAGCCTTTTTCTTTTGTAGATGTCTATACTCAGACATGTTAAGCTTCCGCTTGTGCTTTGACTTGTATGCTCTGATTGTTGGGTCATGAGACCCATGATTGTAATATCTCGCTCCTCGGAGCCTATTGAATAAAATACTTGAGTTGTAGAGTCATGTTGTGATGCCATGTTGTATTTGCACATATCGAGCATATTGTGTGTATGTTATTGAAATGCTTGGTATGTGTGGGATCTGACTATCTAGTTGTTTATCCTTAGTAGCCTCTCTTACTGGGAAATGTCTCCTAGTGTTTCCACTGAGCCATGGTAGCTTGCTACTGCTCCGGAACACTTAGGCTGGCCGGCATGTGTCCTTCTTCGTTCTTGTGTCTGTCCCCTCGAGGAAATGTAACGCGATGAATTCCAGAGTCCTGTTAGCCCGCTACAGCCCGGTTCATCGGAGTCCTGCTAGCCCAGTGCTATAGCCTGGATTCACTCGTTGATGACCGACACGTTCGTTGTTGGGTCATGTATGCCTGTCCCTGTAAGTTAGTGCCACTTTGGGTTCATGACTAGCCATGTCAGCCCGGGTTCTTTGTCATATGGATGCTAGCGGCACTATCTTATACGTGAGCCAAAATGCGCAAATGGACCCGGGCCAGGTAAGGTGGCACCCGTGGGAATACCGTGCGTGAGGCCGCAAAGTGATATGATGTGTTACATGCTAGATCGATGTGACTTAGGATCGGGGTCCTGGCAGCTTTGGTATCAGAGCTTGACTACCTGTAGGATTACCAAGCCAAACTGGTCGAAGTTGAGTCTAGAAATGCTTTAGTTATATATAAGGTAATTGATTGTGGGATGGAAGGTAGGCTCTTTTTAATCCTTATATCTTATGCCCTTCTGATCTGAGTCATCCTATCTTTTCTACGGGGGTAAGGAACTAGGCTTTCTCTTCTTTCTATCAGGATCACATGTAACTAATCCGTAGACTTATAGGATTGGTGGGTTTTAAGCCTCAGTTCAGTTCCTACTACTTCTGTGTATTCATAGTTGATCCCAGAACTATGATATTGTGCTTCTGAGTGGCTATGCCACCATTTTTGTATCATGTCTCAATTCTTTTAAGCATTTACAGCCGTTATGCTGACCGAGTCATCCCAGGTTTCTAAATAGTCTGATGCATTTGCAAATCCCTTCCTCTGGTTTCGATGTTCTTTTAGATCAGGTTAGTCACACTAGTTGTTGAGTTGAGGTACTCTATTGCCTCGACATTTATGTTAGAGCTATTATTATGGCCCTAGGTGTCTTGAAGTATTACCTAGTAATCTAGCCATGTTTTGTGTTCCACTGTGATGATCCTGGCCATCAGTCTCGAGAGCGTCCCGTGATGCCACTTAGTAGTAGGTATTCTATTCCTGGGTTTTCGAACCAAGATTCACCCTACTTACTTCATGTTGATAGTGTTGCTAGTTCCTTTAGGTTATTAGTTACCTATGCATTAGTCCTCAAGGTCCGTGGTATTTCCTTCTTCCAAATACTATGAACCGTTTATGGCAGAAGTTCTTTGAACCAAAAGATCACAACAAGAGTGCTCTTGATGAGTTCTCCATTCTATATTGTGACTCTGCCAGCTCTACCTTTCTGCATGGGTTATCCGGAAGAAACCTGTTGAACTTGGTTCGACATGATAATCCATGCATCCACAACTCAGAAATCATATGTTCTTTTCAGTTGTCCCATTTTAGTTGTCTTCTGACCCTCGTCTATCAATTGATAGTCAAGAGTATGCGTGCATTTGTTCATCGATGCCTATTATTCTTGTGGTCCGTCAAGCCATTCTATTCCGGAATGACTAGGAGAAACAAACTCCAGTACCTCGTCCATATCCAGGATTGGGTCGAAGAAGTTGTATTCCATAGATGAAAATGCCAATCCAGCTTCTGGTTTGTTCTACCTTGAAGTATTACCTTCTTTATGTCAGGATTGTCATGAGAATTGCACCACCTCTTATGAATTCTTGACGCAGTGATACTTCTCGCCATCATTTTCATTTTTCTGTTCCATGTTAATGTAACTGGAGTGCCGACAAGTGAATCGTGATGTGTGAAATCTATACTCCTAGCAACCGTGTTGCTTGGTAGATAATGGACAACAATCTCATTCTTAGTGTGTTGGTTATGGAATCATCATTCTAAGATTGATCGTGCTACCTAGTCCTTATTACCGATGCACTCTTCAATCAATGAGTTAGGATAGTGTCAATCCTTGCTTATTCGATCATATCGTCTTTCCCTGAAAAGCAAGATTGTTCTCGAGTTTAGTAGCATATCGGTGGTTCGTGATTTTCCGTATATCTTCTCGGAAGTATTACCAGGTTGTCACCTGACTGTTATGTTGAGCTCGTGATCAAGTTGGTTTTCTTATAAACAACCCCTTCTCCAAGAATCTGTGTGGGATACCCTTGAGCTAGTTGGTTAAGCCAAACAACAACTTGGAGAGTTGGAAGATAGAAGCTTGTCTAATTTAGTTCATTATAAGGGATATCTTGTATGGGTGTTGAAGAACGATGGTATTTTCATCTACTGGCCCTCGTGATCAGCGTATGGACCTATCATCTTAACCAATCTTTGATTTGAGTATGGGCTATCGTCAAATTAAATCAGCACCAACGATGTTCTTAATGTTGTCTTACTCGTGGTTGTTTCCTCGAGCATACACCATTATATCTTTGAGTCTGACCAATGCCATTACCTTGTTCAAATAATTGTGGTATTCCACTTATATGCAAACCTAGATGAATTGTTGTTGAGCCCATCAGCAGCATTTTATCTCCTCCATAATTCAAGATGAACATCAGGCTAGTGTTGGAAACTTGTGTAAGCATTATCTTCATGTTCCGTTCATGAAGGATATGCTTGGATGAAAGAAGTGAATTCCTCTAATTCATGTGCAATTGGTGCAAGTTGCCGCCGTGAATTCGAGAAAGTTATTTTGCCTCCTTTGGAATCATCCCAAATCAGTCATGCATACATGCGAAGTATTCTGTGGTTTGGAGACTTGCAACCTTCATTCTATATGTGTCCCTAGCACACCAAGCCACTGATTGACTTTTTCAAGGAAAAGAAGTCTATGCTTGGGATCTAATCCATGGACTTGCGTAAAGACTTCGAAATCCTTGATGATGGTTCCCAGCCAGAACTCGGTAGTGTTTCGTTGTAAGACTACCATGTGCTCATGCTTGTCTGGGACAGTGTGTTCACATGTTTGTAGCAGAACCAGCTCATGTTTTGGAGCTTGCTATTGTAGTTCATTTCCCGAGAATCTCGTAACGTTATCTCGTCGATTTGTGTTGCAAACTTTCATTTTTCTTCCTAGACTCGAAGAGTCTAGATTATTCTGACACCAACCAGATCTGAATCTCACGCAGATATGATGGTTGGAACATTTCCCAAGAACTATAATAATGGTCTCTCTGTAACCGGTTAAGTGGATGTCGTGGCCAACACACCAAGCCGGAAGACCTATTATTATAGTATCTTGATTGAGGAAGTTGGCCACCTCCCCATGAGGATTTCTTATGGATTTACTTCCGTAGTTATTCCTTATGATTTTTCTGTTCCCGAAGTCCGACCTTTACTTGATGTCCTAGATATCAACCCAGTTTAATAAATGGGTTGTGCTAGCACATCAAGGAGAACATTAGAAGCGGAGTGCTAAATGTCTCTCGGTCGATCTTCCAGATTTTGTTCCCCTTGGCCTCGCTATGGTGAAATCTAAGAAGGTGTTATCTTCCTATGCATCTGCATCGTCCATCACTATCCATCATGGTAGTATGTTGTGTTGCCAGGATCCTTGACACGGATGTTGGTAAAACCTTGATGAATATGGAAATGCTCAAGTTCTTGAGAGCACGCACAAGCGCTAGGTGTTATCATCGGCACTAACTGGGATTGCTCTTAGTTTCCTCGATTATGCTATAACTTTTCAAACAGCGGACTCACTCTCTTCTGTTGAGCTTCTCCCCAGTTACTCAAATCATCCCTTGTGTTGTTTTCAACAAGGTAATCCACATCATCTCTCCTAGTCCGGGTATGCCATTCCTTCGAACTCTTTCAATGATCAATTGTAAATTGCCTTAAGATGGTACGAAGAGTTTCGATGATCTCTGAATCAAAGGTAATTCTTTTTGCCACTTAAAGGATATTCCTACGAGTTACCTTCCCTAAGGTGCCTCGTTATGGTATCATGGCAATTCAACTCCTCACTACGTTGACAACCGTTCACCACATTCTTAAGTCTGGAATTGTTGTGTACCTAGCAAGCCCTCGTCATCTGTCTCACTCCATTTCTTCAGATGTATGCTTCGTGTCACAGTTCGAGAGATGTTGTTATGTCTCATTCTGTGAGTTAATCCCGAGTTGTTCGATCTTCGAGAAGATCGATCCTTCTAGAGTCTCCTTCTTTTCTCCTTGTCATGTTAGCTGGAGTTCTCAGAACAAGACGACAAGACAAAGATGGTGATTGAATCAACGTTCATTTGAAGTGCAACCTGGATTGTGAAGATTGCGTTAGTTGTGGTTTCCCCTTCGTCTTACCCTATGCTTGAATCTCGGGTCGAGATTCTTGTTTAGTGGGGGTGAGTTGTCACATCCTAGCTAGTCCATGCATTAGAGTGTTGCATCATGTTTACCTTTCATCAGAAATTTGAAATGGGGAAGATAGAACCACCAGAACCCTCTGAATCCAACTAGGGTTTACGAAAAATATATTTTCAATGAACCTGAAATGCTCTTCTAAAATGTTCATCACCTTTGCCTTGGTCCCAAACCACTGTCAGAAGTGATGCACAGATTTCTAGGTCACTCTAAGGTCACTGGGTTAAATCTCTAACTATTTAAATTTGGGCATTTAAATTATATAAAAATTTTCAAATGCTCAAATAATTCCAAACTAAAATGTTCCATGCTGGAAATATTCCAACTAAGGACTAGGTGCAGTTTGGTGATTTTTGGAGTTGCCTAGGTATTTTTAGAAATGCAACAAACCTACAGAATATTAAAAAAACAGAAATAAAAGAGAAGGAGGGAACTTACCTGGCCGTAACCCACCTCGCAGGCCCAGCACTGTGCTGGCCCATGCCAGCCAGTTGCTTTGTCCTCGCCAGGCAGGCACAGAGGTGACGCCGACGAGCGTGGGCTCGCCACGCCACCTCCCTCCTTGCCTGCCTCACCGAGGCGCCTCGAAACCTTCCTCGGCACCGCTATGGACCCCCTGACCCCCCTCACTCTCTCCCGTGCCTCTCCCCTCCTCTGTTTTCTCTCCCTCTCGCGCCCGAGCACAACCGCCGACGCCGCTCGCCACCACCGCAGCCACTGCCTCCCCCTCGCCTCTCCGACATGCCTAGGAGCTCCGCCGTGACGCCCCCTTCCTCTCCACCAAGCCGCGCCCCGCCGGAAGCCCTGCAGCGTCGTCCACGGCATCGTCTTCAACCTCTGGCCGCCGGCGAACTCTTCAGGGATTCGCGAGCTCCAGTCCCTCCCCGGCCTCGCTGTTGCCTCTACCGGATTCGCCGTGAGCCCCTGCCTCTTTCCCCTCTCTCCCCATGCTCGTCCGCGCCTTCTAGCCACCATGGCCATCGGAGCCGATTGCTCCCCGCTGCCGGCCATGTCGCTACCGTGGCCACCGTCACCTAGAGCCGCAACAGAGCGCGTCACCGTGCTCAGGGCACTCCCAGGGGCACGTAGCACAGACCAGCGCCTCCCCTAGTGCCCTGCATCGCCTAAACCGCCGTTGGCCGAACTCCGGCCGCCGCCGGGAGCTCGCTTCCGACATGCTCGGTCCACCTCAGCTACTCCCACATGCCCCGTTAGACGCGCCTCGTCGCGCTGCACCCGTAGAGCCTCTCCGCTGCCCATTTCGACACCCGTGGGCGTTTTCCGAGCCGCGCCGCCGTCTCGGGTCTCGCCGGCGTCAAGCCGCCGGTGGGTTTGACCCGCTGACCATTGACTGGGTGGGCCCAGTTTGACCCCCGGGTCACTGACGTGTGGGCCACCCTTGTTAGTTATTACCTAGGTTAGTTTAGCGCTAATTAACCTAGATTAGTGCTTAACCTAACACTAACTAACTCTGTTTAGTTAGTTAACTAGCCACTGACATGTGGGCCCAGCCCTGCTAACATTTTGTTAGGATTAGTTTAAGCCTAATCAACTCAGTTAGCTAACTGAGTCACTGAGCAGTGGGCCCCACTAGTCAGGTTTGACCTGGCGGCGCCTGTTGACCTGCTGAGGTCAGCATGACCTAATGCTGACGCAGTAAACATTTTCTGGAATTAAAATAAATCAGAAATGATTTATAAAATTCAAAAAATGATCTAAACTTCTAAAATTCATAGAAATTCAACCGTAACTCCAAATTAAATAATTTATATATGAAAAATGATCAGAAAAATCCAATCTTTCCATCTGTACCATTATCATGCATGTTTGAACAACTTAAATCTGCTGTATACAACAATTTGAATAAATGGCATTTGAAATGCTTTATGTGGAGTTTGAATTTTAACCTAGGGTTCAAACCAACTTCATTTAACTTGTTGCTAGTTGCATTAGCCCAAAACATATTCATATTGCGATGTCATGAGAATGCATCATATTGTGCATTGCATTGATTGTGTTTCTTCTTTGTTTGTCGGTGCCTGTCCCCTCTCAGAAGACGTGGTTCCGACGATGAGTTCGATGACACCGATGAAGAACTATACTATCTTCAGAAGGGCCAGGCAAGCAAAACCCCCTTGTTCATTCCGATAAAATCCCACTCTCTCGCTCCTGCTCTCTTTTACTGCATTAGGAAAACAACGATTCATCTGTTACTTGCTGCGGTAGCTGAACCCCTTTATCCTCTACATGACCTGTCATTGCCATAGTAAATAGATGAAACCCACTAGCATGAGTAGGAGTTGTTTGAGCCCTGATGTACCTACTCATTCATGCTTGTTGTCATGCCTGCTATTGCTTAGAGTTGTGTCAGGTCTGATTCATCGGGGATGAATCGGAGGTGTGTGAACATGTCCTACTGTTGAGAGCTAAGTGTGTGAACACGATTTGGTAAAGGTAGCGGTGAGAGGCCATGTAGGAGTACATGGTGGGTTGTCTCATTGCAGCCGTCCTCAGGAACTGAGTTCTGTGTTTGTGATCCATGACCAGCTACTACCACGCATTGGAATGCTTAAGTGCCCCTCTCGACTTATTAATCAACTTGATCTCTGTCCAGGAGTTGCAACTAGTTTCTGGTGTTTGTAGGTAGTGTTAGTAGTCTACCAAGTGG
Source organism: Triticum dicoccoides (assembly GCF_002162155.2). Taxonomy (NCBI): domain Eukaryota; kingdom Viridiplantae; phylum Streptophyta; class Magnoliopsida; order Poales; family Poaceae; genus Triticum; species Triticum dicoccoides. Next base: position 116,603,309 of record NC_041391.1, on the reverse strand, counting down.
CACCCGGTACAGGTGGGCTTGGGACAGACTAGGCACAGTGGCATGGTGTACCAAGTGGCACCCAGATGGTGGGCTTGGGAACCCTGCTCACATGGTTTCGGGCCGTGAGCGACACCCCGGCCGGATCTCCTTGCGGATGGAACACGAATAGGCGATAAACCTGGACGACAGACTTGTGTGGTTAGTCAGGTCGTGGCCGACACCCTCGCTGGGCTTCCGCTTGAAGGTTGCCGAGTACATGTCGTGTAAACGGCGGTAAGTGGTGAGAGCGTGTGTGAAGAAGTACACCCCTCCAGGGTTAATATGATCTATTCGAATAGCCGTGTCCGCGGTAAAGGACTTCTGGGTCGCCTGTACAGTTCATAGACAAGTGAAAGTGGATACTCTAAAATACGCAAGATAAGCGTGAGTCCTATGGATGGCGTTATCGAAGGGAGACGGGAGCAGATCCATAGTGGTGTATTGATATGGTGAATATGTGGACTCGTGTGCGCCACCTCAAAAGAGTTACTTGCAGTCGTAGTTTAGGTTAGCCACTGAGTCAAAGCTGGCTTGCTGCAGTTAAACCCCACCATCCCCTTTGTTGATAATGATGCATATGTAGTTAGACCTGATGTAAGTCTTGCTGGGTACATTTGTACTCACGTTGCTTAATTTATGTTTTTGCAGAGAGACTTCAGTCTCGCTAGTAGTTCCGGGTGGACTTCGACGTTTAGCTTGTTACCTCAGCTACGATCTTGTGCCGTCGGCAGGATTAGTCAGGCTTCTCAGCCTTTTTCTTTTGTAGATGTCTGTACTCAGACATGTTAAGCTTCCACTTGTTCTTTGACTTGTATGCTCTGATTGTTGGGTCATGAGACCCATGATTGTAATATCTCGCTCCTCGGAGCCTATTGAATAAAATACTTGAGTTGTAGAGTCATATTGTGATGCCATGTAGTATTTGCACATATCGAGCATATTGTGTGTATGTTATTGAAATGCTTGGTATGTGTGGGATCTGACTATCTAGTTGTTTATCCTTAGTAGCCTCTCTTACCGGGAAATGTCTCCTAGTGTTTCCACTGAGCCATGGTAGCTTGCTACTGCTCCGGAACACTTAGGCTGGCCGGCATGTGTCCTCCTTCGTTCCTGTGTCTGTCCCTCGGGGAAATGTCACGCGATGAATTCCAGAGTCCTGTTAGCCCGCTACAGCCCGGTTCACCGGAGTCCTGCTAGCCCAGTGCTATAGCCTGGATTCACTCGTTGATGACCGACACATTCGTTGTTGGGTCATGTATGCTTGTCCCTGTAATTTAGTGCCACTTTGGGTTCATGACTAGCCATGTCAGCCCGGGTTCTTTATCATATGGATGCTAGCGGCACTATATTATACGTGAGCTAAAATGCGCAAACGGTCCCAGGCCAGGTAAGGTGGCACCCGTGGGAATACCGTGCGAGAGGCCGCAAAGTGATATGATGTGTTACATGCTAGATCGGTGTGACTTAGGATCAGGGTCCTGACACTAAACATTGTAATTCATGGTAAAAGAGATCCAGTCAAGTCATACCCAATATAAACTAATAATAATGAATGCAAACGACAATGTGCTCTCCAGCGGGTGCCTTTTAATAAGAAGGGTGATGACTCAACATAAAAGTAAATAGATAGGCCCTTCGCAGAGGGAAGCAGGGATTTGTAGAGGTGCCAGAGCTCGGTTTTTAAAATAGAGATTGAATAACATTTTGAGCGGCATACTTTTGTTGTCAACGCAAAAACTATGAGATGATGATATCTTCCATGCTACACAAATTATAGGCGGTTCCCAAATAGAATGGTAAAGTCCACTCCTCTTGAGAATAACCGCCTAACATGGAAGATAAGGGCAGCCCTAGTTGAAACATGAGCTGCTCGAGCATACAAAACAGAATTTCATTTGAAGGTTTGGAGTTTGGCACATACAAATTTACTTGGAACGGCAGGTAGATACCGTATATAGGAAGGTATAGTGGACTCATATGGAACGACTTTGGGGTTTAAGGAGTTTTGATGCACAAGCAGTATTCCCGCTTAGTACAGGTGAAGGCTAGCAAAATACTGGGAAGCGACCAACTGAGAGAGCGACAAGAGTCGTAAACATGCACTAAAATTAATTTACACTGAATACAAGCATGAGTAGGATATAATCCACCATGAACATAAATATCATGAAGGCTATGTTGATTTGATTCAACTACATGCGTGACCATGTGCCAAGTCTGGTCACTCAATTCATTTAAAGGAGGATACCATCCCACCATACCACATCATAATCATTCTAATAGCATGTTGGCACGCAAGGTAAACCATTATAACTCATAGCTAATCAAGCATGTCACAAGCAACTATAATCTCTAAATGTCATTGCAAATATGTTTACTTCATAATAGCTGAATCAGAAACGATGAATCATCATATTTACAAAAACAAGAGAGGTTGAGTTCATACCAGCTTTTCTCATCCCAATAAGTCCATCATATATAATCATTATTGCCTTTCACTTGCACGACCGAACAAAGTGTATAATAATAAGAGTGCATGTGCATTGGACTAAGCTGGAATCTGTAAGCATTCAACTCAAGAGAGAAGACAAGTAATATGGGCTGTAAGTTAAATAATCATTCATGCATATAAGATCCACTAAGCAATTTCAATATAGTCTTCTCGACCCCCAAAGAAAGAAAAATATAATAAAAACTATTTACATGGGAAACCTCCCAACAAGCAAAAGAAGAACGGGAAATATTTTTGGGTTTTCTTTTTAATTACTACAGCAAAGGAATAAACTACTACTAATTTTTTTGTTTTTCTTAAGGTTTATCAAACACACAAGAAGAAAGCAGGAAAAAGAAAATAAACTAGAACGGATATTACAGTGAAAGAGTATGAGCACCGGCATCTAGCAATGAGTGTGTGTGAACATGAATGTAATGTCGGTGGGAAATACGTACTCCCCCAAGCTTAGGCTTTTGTCCTAAGTTGGTCTATTGCCAGGGATAGCCTGGCAGATACTCGTAGGTGAAGTTGGGGTCATACTGTGATGAAGAAGGCTCTGGCTACCATTGGCTGGCAACCTCCTCTGGATCCCAAGAATAAACAGATAGTCGTGGAGGCTCATCTTGTGGCTCTGGTTCCGGGGCTAGTGCAGGATTCCGATAGGCTTGAACCGCTGCCCACGAAACGATGTGAGGACCTGCAGATTCCGGGGCTAGTGCAGGATTCCGGGGCTAGTGCAGGATTCCGATAGGCTTGAACCGGAGCAGGGAAAGTAACAGTTTCAGGGTGATGTTTATCAAAGTATAATTTATATTTGAGCTCCCCTTCGCGACTCTTAACAAGAAAATCATGAGCTATCATACTCTTATAATCTAGGTAAGCACGGGACAGTGTTGTTTCTTCTTTCTCCTCATGCCTAATAGGTATCTCAAAATGTTCAGCAAGGCGTGAAGCATAAATGCCTCCGAAAATGGGGCCCTTAGTACGGTTCAGACTCAACCGTCTAGCAACAATTCCACGCATACTAACAGAGTTGTTGCTGTATAAACCATGGAACAAAATAATATTATCAGGAATACTAAGGTTCCCATAGTTCCCGCATCCAATCAAGCAACGACAAGCAAATAAGGCAAAGTAGCATAAAACAGGAAAATGTATGCTAGTGATCCTTGCATCAGAAACCTTCCTGGTTTCTCCCACAGTGATAGTGTTAATAAAAGCTTCTACTTCGCTACTGTGGGGTTCATCTAAGGTGCCCTCAAAGGGTATTCTGCAAACCTCATAGAATTCAGCTAAGGTCATCTTCTTAACAACGTCATATAAATGAAACTCTACTGATGGAGGTGATTTCTTGGGGAAAAAATAGAAGTTTTGCACAAAGGTATTTGTGAGTAAGAGATACTGATGACGTTGGTCGCGGAGGAAGTCGGTGAGGCCGGCGTTCTCAATCAATAAATAGAAATCCACATAAATCCCGGCTCTCCTCAAAAAGTCATCGCAAGGCCATTCACACGGCCGGACCTCTGCGGTGCGAGGCAAATTAAATTTGGGCTTCTTCTCTTCTTCTTTTTGTTTTTCCTTCGTGCTTCGGCTCGACAAGCCCCTCAAAATTTTCTTCATTATTTCTGAAACAATCTGAAATTTTTATTAACTTCAAATAAAAGTGAACCAACTTCAATAAAATTGATAGCAACAACTCCCATAAGTGCCTAGAGCCTATATAATGCATTGGAACTACTTGGAACCATATAAATTTGACATGCATGCTCAAGAACATGGTCTACTATGCAGCACAAATTTGCAATGAATAAAGCACTAGAACAAAAATTAATTGGACCAATGGAGGAGTAACATAGAAAGGAACAATCTCCCCAAGCAGTTTTGCGAGAGGTGCTTTGAGCAAGGAGATCAAAAATCACAGCAACGGGGGCTGGAACTCGTGCTTGAGTTGGTTTTTCGTGTTTGTGTGAGACAGAGGAAGAAGATGGGTGCAGGAATAAGTGGAAGAGGGCCACCGTGGGCCCACGAGGCAGGGGCGCGCCCAGGGGGTAGGGCGCGCCCTCCACCCTCGTGGCCAGGTGGCAGCTCCCATCGTGGTGATTTTTGCACAGTAAATCCTCAAATATTCCCGAAAAATCATAGTAAATTGGCATGGCATTCTAAGGACTTTTATTTTCGGGATATTTTTATATTGTATGGATATGTAGGGAAACAAATAGAAAAATACTATTTTACTTTATTTCTACTAAATAACAGGAAATATAAAGTTGGTACAGAAAGTTCTGCTTCTAGTTTCATCCATCTCATTCTCATCAAAAAGAATCCAGTAACAAGGTTGATCAAGTCTTGTTAACAAACTCATTCTGATAATCATGGAACCGGAGAAATTTCGAATAGCATTAATTACCTCAACAGGGATATGAAAATCCCCAACAATAAGAATATCATACTTTTTCTTGACAGTAGGGAGAGGAAATTCAAAACCTCCAAATATAATCGATGGAATTTTTCCAATAGAGTTGATACTATAAACTTGAGGTTGTTTTCTCGGAAAGTGTACCGTGTGCTCATTACCATTAACATGAAAAGTGACATTGCCTTTGTTGCAATCAATAACAGCCCCTATAGTATTAAGGAAAGGTCTTCCAAGAATAATAGACATACGATCATCCTCGGGAATATCAAGAATAACAAAGTTTGTTAAAATAGTAACGTTTGCAACCACAACAGGCACATCCTCACAAATACCGACAGGTATAGCAGTTGATTTATCAGCCATTTGCAAAGATATTTTAGTAGGTGTCAACTTATTCAACTCAAGTCTATGATATAAAGAAAGAGGCATAACACTAACACCAGCTCCAAGATCACATAAAGCAGTTTTAACATAATTTCTCTTAATGGAGCATGGTATAGTAGGTACTCCGGGATCTCCAAGTTTCTTTGGTATTCCACCCTTAAAAGTATAATTAGCAAGCATGGTGGAAATTTTGGTTTCAGGTATCTTTCTTTTATTAGTAATGATATCCTTCATATACTTAGCATAAGGATTTGTTTTGAGCACATCAGTTAATCGCATACGCAAAAAGATGGGTCTAATCCTTTCAGCAAAGCGCTCAAAATGCTCATCATCCTTTTTCTTCGATGTTTTCGAAGGAAAAGGCATGGGTTTCTGAACCCATGGTTCCCTTTCTTTACCATGTTTCCTAGCAACGAATTCTCTTTTATCATAACATTGATTCTTTGATTGTAGGTTATTAAGACCAACAGCAGGTTCCACTTCTGCATCATTATTGTTACTAGGTTGAGCATCAACACGAACATTATCATTAAAATTTTCACTAGGTTCATGTTCATCACCTGATTGTGTCTCAGCATCAGACATAGAAATATCATTTGGATTCTCAGGTGGTTCCGTAATAGGTTCACCAGAAGTTTGCAAGGTCCTATCATTTTTCTTTTTCTTCCTCTTAGAAGAACTAGGTACATCGATATTATTTCTCTAAGAATCCTGCTCGATTCTCCTAGGGTGGCCTTCAGGATAAAAAGGTTCCTGAGTTATTCTACCAGTTCTAGTAGCCACTCTAACAGCATAATCATTTTTCTTACTATTCATTTCATCAATCACTTCTTTCTGAGCTTTAAGTACTTGTTCTACTTGAGTGCTAACCATAGAAGCATGTTTGCTAACAAGTTTAAGTTCACCTCTAATATCAGCCATATAATCACCCAAGCATTTAATCATAAAGGTATTATGTTTTAATTGTCTACCAAAATAAGCATTAAAGTCATCTTGCTTAAACATAAAGTCATCAAACTCATCCAAGCACTGACTAGCAATTTTAGTAGGAGGGACTTCAGCTTAATCATATCTATAGAGAGAATTTACCTTTACTACCTGTGTCGGGATATCGGGAGGTTCTTCAGTAAATAAGTAATTGAGATCATATACTTCTTCAGCAGGCGGTAAACTAAGACCATGTATTTCTTCAATAGGAGGTAAATTCTTAACATCTTCGGCTTTAATACCTTTTTTCTTTCATAGATTTCTTTGCCTCTTGCATATCTTCGGGACTGAGAAATAGAACACCTCTCTTCTTCGGAGTTGGTTTAGGAATAGGCTCAGTAATTGGCTCTGGAACTGGCTAGGAGGTGGCTCGGGAGGTGCCCAATTATTTTCATTTGCCAACATATTATTCAATAGAATTTCAGCGTCATCCGGTGTTCTTTCCCTAAAAAGAGAACCAGCACAACTATCCAGGAAATCTCTGGAAGCATCAGTTAGTCCATTATAAAAGATATCAAATATTTCAGGTTTCTTAAGAGGATGATCAGGCAAAGCATTAAGTAACTTGAGAAGCCTCCCCCAAGCTTGTGGGAGACTCTCTTCTTCAATTTGCACAAAATTGTATATTTCCCTCAAAGCAGCTTATTTCTTATGAGGAGGGAAATATTTAGCAGAGAAGTAATAAATCATATCCTGGGGACTTTGCACACAACCAGGATCAAGAGAATTAAACCATATCTTAGCATCACCCTTTAATGAGAATGGAAATATTTTGAGTAAATAAAGGTAGCGCGATCTCTCATTATTAGTAAACAGGGCAGCTATATCATTTAACTTAGTAAGATGTGCCACAACAGTTTCAGATTCATAGCCATAAAAAGGATCAGATTCAACCAAAGTAATTATATCTGGATCAACAGAAAAATCATAATAATTCTGATCAGGAACACAGATAGGTGAAGTAGCAAGATCAGGGTCGGGTCTCATTCTATTTCTATAAGATTCTTTACTCCATTTAACTAGCAACCTCTTCAGTTCATGTCTATCCTGGCAAGCAAGAATAGCTACAGAGGATTCCGCATCAAAAAGATAACCCTCAGGAATAGCAGGCATATTTTCATCATCACTAACATCATTGTCTTCAGGTTCAATAATTTCTCTTTCTCTAGACCTAGCAATTTGCACATCAAGAAATTCACCAAGGGGCACAGTAGTATCAAGCATAGAAGTAGTTTCATCATAAGTATCAAGCATAGCAGAAGTGGCATCATCAATAACATGCGACATATCAGAATTCATAGCAGTAGCAGGTTTAGGTGTCACAAACTTACTTATAACAGAAGGAGAATCTAGTGCAAAGCTAGATTGCAGTTCCTTACCTCCCCTCGTAGTTGAGGGCAAAATAGTGGTCCGATCGTCTTTCAAGTTCTTCATAGTGTCCAGCAGATATAAATCCCAAGTGACTCAAAGAATACAGCTATGCTCCCCGGCAACGGCTCTAGAAAAGGGTCTTGATAACACACAAGTATAGGGGATCGCAACAGTTTTCGAGGGTAGAGTATTCAACCCAAATTTATTGATTCGACACAAGGGGATCCAAAGAATATTCTCAAATATTAGCAGCTGAGTTGTCAATTCAACCACACCTAGAAACTTAGTATCTGCAACAAAGTTTTTAGTAGCAAAGTAATATGATAGTGGTGGTAACGGTAACAAAAGTAAAGACAACAAAAGTAATGTTTTTGGTATTTTGTAGTGATTGTAACAGTAGCAACAGAAAAGTAAATAAGCAAGAACCAGTATATGGAAAGCTCGTAGGTACCGGATTAGCGATGGATAATTATGCCGTATGCGGTTCATCATGTAACAGTCATAACATAGGGTGACACAGAACTAGCTCCAGTTCATCAGTGTAATGTAGGCATGTATTCCGTATATAGTCATACGCGCTTATGGAAAAGAACTTGCATGACATCTTTTGTCCTACCCTCCCGTGGAAGCGGGGTCCTATTGGAAACTAAGGGATACTAAGGCCTCCTTTTAATAGAGAACCGGAACAAAGCATTAGCACATAGTGAATACATGAACTCCTCAAACTATGGTCATCACCGGGAGTGGTCCCGATTATTGTCACTTCGGGGTTGCCGGATCATAACTCATAGTAGGTGACTATAGACTTGCAATATAGGATCAAGAACACACATATATTCATAAAAACATAATAGGTTCAGATCTGAAATCATGGCACTCGGGCCCTAGTGATAAGCATTAAGCATAGCAAAGTCATAGCAACATCAATCTCAGAACATAATGGATACTAGGGATCAAACCCTAACAAAACTAACTCGATTACATGATAAATCTCATCCAACCCATCACCGTCCAGCAAGCCTACGATGGAATTACTCACGCACAGTGGTGAGCATCATGAAATTGGTGATGGAGGATGGTTGATGATGACGACGGCGACGAATCCCCCTCTCCGGAGCCCCGAACGGACTCCAGATCAGCCCTCCCGAGAGAGATTAGGGCTTTGCCGCGGCTCCGTATCATAAAACGTGATGATTTCTTCTCTCTGATTTTTTTCTCCCCGAAAGCCAATATATAGAGTTGGAGTTGGGGTCGGAGGGTCACCAGGGGGCCCACGATGTAGGGGGGCGTGCCCAGGGGGGCGTCCCCACCCTCGTGGACAGGGTGTGGGCCCCCTGGCCTTCATCTTTGGCGATGATTTTTTATTGTTTTTTGTAAGGTGTTCTATGGAGTTTCAGGTCATTCTGAGAACTTTTATTTTCTGCACATAAAACAACACCATGGCAATTCTGCTAAAAACAGCGTCAGTCCGGGTTAGTTCCATTCAAATCATACAAGTTAGAGTCCAAAAGAAGGGCAAAAGTGTTTGGAAAAGTAGATATGACGGAGACGTATCAGGGGTTTGGATGAACAGTGAGCGGTGGCGTTGCCTCTGGATGAACAGGACCCTGTGGTGTGGAGCGCTGGATGAACAGTAGACGGTGGAGGGGTGCCCGTCGAGGGGTGGTTGAACAGGACCCCGTGATGTGGTGGAGGGCTGGATGAACAGTAGACGGTGGAGAGGTGCCCGTGGAGGGGTGGTTGAACAGTAGCCAGTGGAGTAGCACGCGGTGGAGGCTGGATGAACAGGAGCCCGTGGAGGATGGAGGAGGTCGACGGTAGCCCATGGAGGCTGGAGGAGGTCGACGGTGGAGATGAACAGTATCTCATGGAGTCCCGTTTTGTAGTACGCCACATCCCTCCTGATGAATAGGACCCCCGTTTCGACCGTAACGCTCCAACACAAGTCCGTTTCATCCGTTTTGCGGTACGCCACACCCCTCCCGAACAATAGGACCCCCGTTTCGACCGTAGGAGGTCCGTTTCGTCCGTTTTGCGGTACGTCACACCCCTCCCGATCAACAGGACCCCCGTTTCGACCGTAGGAGGTCTGTTTCCTCCGTTTTGCGATACGCCACACCCCTCCCGATCAACGGGACCCCGTTTCGGACGTAGGAGGTCTGTTTCCTCCGTTCTGCGGTACGCCAGGCCTCATTTCCATCGCATGTTCCATCCAAGCCCTCCTGATGAACACAACCATGCATTCCGTTTCGACCCAGTCGGTCGGCTCCAAATGAACACGACGACGACGCAGTTTCTCCGTTCTGACCCAGCCATGTACATATGCGCGAGTAGGCATTCGATACCCTACCCGTATGTACGTACGTGTCCATATTTTCTTTCTTGCACCCTGGCCGCTGTATGTACGTGTACATGCTACGTGCGTGCCTCTACTACGACACGTGCGCGCCTCTACATCGACCAGTATATATGTATGTACACATTCGTGACCAGAATGACAATACTATGTACGCTTCGACCAGGTAGGTCCCGACTGTCAGGCACTTCCTTGCATGCGAAGATGTAGCTGGTGGGTCCCAGCAGTCAGGGGGGTGAATCGTTTTTTTGCCCGGACGCACTTCCTTTCATGTGAAGATGTAGCTGGTGGGTCCTAGCAGTCAGGGGGAAATGTTTTTTCGCAAAATACGGTGGCCCGTCCGGTGGGTCCCCGCTGTCAGGTGGAGGAATAATTATTTTCTACGTAATAAGGAGGCACTTCCTTGGTGCGGCCATGGACCCCACTGTCATCCTCTCCACGTACAGTCCACGTCCGATGGAAGTCGTTCCTTGACCACATTGACCACGCCGCGCCGAGAGCACCAGGGCGGTGGACGACGGCGAGGCCTAGGAAGGGGACGACGTGGAGCCGGGGAAGACGCGGCAGTGGAAGCCCGCGGGGAGAGGAGTAAGATGGTAATAGTAGGGGGCGGTGAGGCCTCTACGGCAGCACATCCGGCCATGGGAGGCAGGAGCATGCGGCACGACCGACGCTGCTTTGGGCGGCTGGAGCAAGAAGACCAGAGGTTGAAGAAGCACTACAGTCGTTGGATGGACATTGTAAGGTCACTGGAGCTAGAATCGTTTATATTGACTAAGTTGACAAAGCCCTCCATCCCCTTCAACTTAGTAGGCCCACAAGTCAGCCTCCCATCAAGGTGCGTCCCAGCTAGCAGGGGGGCATTCATTTTTTTGTGCGTAATAACGAGGAACTTCCGGTGGGTCCGAGCTGACAGCAGGGGGAACGTTTTTTCGCAAAATACAGTGGCCCATCGGGTGGGTCCCAGCAGTCAGGGGCAAACGTTTTTTTCGCGAAATACTGGTGGTCCGTCCGGTGGGTCCCTGCTGTCAGGTGGAGGAATAATTATTTTCCGCATAATAAGAAGGCACTTCCTTGCGGCTGCCGTGGACCTAGCGGTCAACCTCTCGACGTACAGTATTCTTCCGATGGAATTCGGTCGTTAAGCACATTGACCACGCCGCGCCGAGAGCACCACGGCGGTGGACAACGGCGAGGCCTAGGAAGGGGACGACGCGGAGTCGGGGAAGACGCGGCAATGAATGCCCACACGGAGAGTGATACGTCTCCAACGTATCTATAATTTATGAAGCATTCATGCTATATTATTATCTGTTTTGAATGATTATGGGCTTTATTATACACTTTTATATTACTTCTGGGACTAACCTATTAACCGGAGGCCCAACCCATATTGTTGTTTTATTGCCTGTTTCAGTATTTCGAAGAAAAGGAATATCAAATGGAGTCCAAACGGAATGAAACCTTTGGCGACATGATTTTTTGGAAGATTATCATCCTAGAGGCTTGGAGATCAAGTCAGAAGACCCTCGAGGATTCAAGGAGATAGGGGCGCCCCCTCCCCCTACAGGGCGTGGCCCCCTGTCTCGTGGACCCCTCGAGCACCTCCCGACTGACTTCCTTCGCCTATATAAACCTACGTACCCTAAAACCATGATATATCAAGAGAGATCGGGAGTTCCGCCGCCACAAGCCTCTGTAGCCACCAAAAACTGCTCGGGAGCCCGTTCCGGCACCCTGCCGGAGGGGGGATCCTTCACCTGTGGCCATCTTCATCATCCCGGCGCTCTCCATGATGAGGAGGGAGTAGTTCATACTCGAGGCTGAGGGTATGTACCAGTAGCTATGTGTTTGATCTCTCTCTCGTGTTCCCTCTATGGCACGCTCTTGATGTATCCCGATCTTTGCTATTGTAGTTGGATCTTATGATATTTCTCCCCCTCTACTCTCTTGTTTCCCCTTTGAAGTTATCTGATACGTCTCCAACGTACCTCCTTATCCAAACACTTTTGCCCTTGTTTTGGACTCTAACTTGCATGATTTGAATGAAACTAACCCGGACTGACGCTATTTTCAGCAGAACTACCATGATGTTGTTTTATGTGTAGAAAAGAAAAGTTCTCGGAATGTCCTGGAAATCCACGGAGGCACTTTTCTGATTTAATAAGAATTTTTGGCGAAAGAATCAAGGCCAGGGACCCACGGGCTGTCCACGAGACAGGGGGTGCCCCCCCAGGGCGCGCCCTCCTATCTCGTGGGCCACCCGGAGCTCCTCCGACCTCAACTCCAACTCCATATATACCGTCTCGGGGAGAAAAAATCAGGGAGAAAGTTTCATCGCGTTTCACGACATGGAGCCGCCGCCAAGCCCTAATCTCTCTCGGGAGGGCTGATCTGGAGTTCGTTCGGGGCTCCGGAGAGGGGGGTTTGTCGCCGTCGTCATCATCAACCATCCTCCATCACCAGTTTCATGATGCTCACCGCCGTGCGTGAGTAATTCCATCGTAGGCTTGCTGGACGGTGATGGGTTGGATGAGATTTACCATGTAATCAAGTTAGTTTTGTTAGGGTTTGATCCCTAGTATCCACTATGTTCTGAGATTGATGTTGCTATGACTTTGCTATGCTTAATGCTTGTCACTAGGGCCCGAGTGCCATGATTTCAGATCTGAACCTATTATGTTTTCATGAATATATGTGTGTTCTTGATCCTATCTTGCAAGTCTATAGTCACTATTATGTGTTATGACCCGACAACCCCGAAGTGACAATAATCGGGATACTTCTCGGTGATGACCGTAGTTTGAGGAGTTCATGAATTCACTATGTGCTAATGCTTTGGTCCGGTTCTCTATTAAAAGGAGGCCTTAATATCCCTTAGTTTCCACTAGGACCCCGCTGCCACGGGATGGTAGGACAAAAGATGTCATGCAAGTTCTTTTCCATAAGCATGTATGACTATTTACGGAATACATGCCTACATTACATTGATGAATTGGAGCTAGTTCTATATCACCCTATGTTATAACTATTGCATCAGGAATCGCATCCGGCATAATTATCCATCACTGATCCATTTCCTACAAGCTTTTCACATATTATTCTTCGGTTATTTACTTTTCTGTTGCTATTGTTACAACTACTACAAAAACCCAAAAACATTTACCTTTTCTGTTGCTACTGTTACCATTACTATCATACCACTTTTGCTACTAAATACCTTGCTGCAGATACTAAGTTATCCAGGTGTCGTTGAATTGACAACTCAACTGCTAATACACAAGAATATTCTTTGGCTTCCCTTGTGTCGAATCAATAAATTTGGGTTGTACTTCACCCTCGAAAACTGTTGTGATCCCCTACACTTGTGGGTTATCAAGACTAATTTTTGGCGCCGTTGCTAGGGAGCATAGCTCTATTCTCTGTGTCACTTGGGATTTATATCTGTTGATCACTATGAAGAACTTGAAAGACGCCAAGACCAAGATCTATACCTCAACTACGAGGGGAGGTAAGGAACTGTCGTCTAGCTCTGCACTAGATTCTCCTTCCGTTATTAGTACGCTTGCGACACCTAAACCTGCTACTGCTATGAATTCTGATATGTCGCATGTTATTGATGATGCCACTTCTGCTATGCATGATGAAACTACTTCTGTGCGTGATACTACTTTTCCATTAGGTGAATTTCTTGATGAACAACTTGCTAGAGTTAGAGGAAATGAAAATATTTAAGATGTTATTGATGATAGTGATGATGAACATTCCCCCAATGATTATGTTATACCTGTTGTTCCTAAGGGTTATGTTATGAATGAAAAAGCTGCTATGAAAATTCTTGCTTGCAATGATAGATCTGATCTTAAGAAATTATTAGCTAAATGGAAGCAGCAGTCTCTTAATGCTAGAATGAAACCCGATCCTACTTTTGCTACTTCACCTATCTGTGTTACTGATAAGGATTATGAATTCTCTATTGATCCTGATATTATTACTTTAGTTGAATTTGATCCTTTTTATGGCCTTGAATCTGAAACTGTTGTGGCACATCTTACCAAGTTGAATGACATAGCCACCCTATTTACTAATGATGAGAAGTCTCGCTATTTCTATATCCTTAAGATATTTCCGGTGATTAAAGGGTGATGCTAAGACTTGGTATAATTCTCTTGCTCCTGGTTGTGTGCGTAGTCCCCAGGATATGATTTATTACTTCTCTGCTAAATATTTCCCTGCTCATATGAAACAAGCTTCCTTGCGGGAAATATATAATTTTGTGCAAACCAAAGAAGAGAGTCTCGAACAAGCTTGGGGGAGGCTTCTCCGGCTACTTTATGCTTTGCCTGATCATCGACTTAAGAAAAATGAAATACTTGATATCTTTTATAATGGACTAACCGATGCTTCCAAGGACCACTTCGATAGTTTTGCTGGTTGTGTTTTCAGGGAAAGAACAATCGATGAAGCTGAAATACTATTGAATAATATGTTGACTAATGAAAATAATTGGACTCTTCCCGAGCCAGTTCCTGAAGTAATTCCTGAACCAATTGAGCCAACTCCTGAGCCTATTTCTAAACCCACTCCGAAGAAGAGAGGTGTTTTATTTCTCAGTCCCGAAGATATGCAAGAGGCAAAGAAATCAATGAAAGAAAAAGGTATTAAAGCTGAAGACGTTAAGAATTTACCTCCTATTGAAGAAATACATGGCCTTAATTTACCACCTGAAGAACCACATTGTCTTGATAACCCGACACATGTAGTAAAGGTAAATTCTCTCTATAGATACGATAAAGTTTAAATACCTTTTACCAAATTTCATAGCCCATGCTTAGATGAATTTGATGACTTTATGGCTAGGCAAGAAAGTTTTATTACTTATGTTGGTAGAGAGTTAAAGAATAATGCTTTCGAGATAGGACGCGTAGGTGATAATCTGGCTAGAGTTAAAGATGAACTTCACCGCGTTAGCAAATATGCTTCTATGGTTGCTACTCAAGTTGAGAAAGTACTCAAAGCTCAAAATGATTTTCTTGATGAATTAAATAATAAAAATGACTTTGCTATTAGAGTGGCTACTAGAACTGGTAGAATGACTTAGGAACCTTTGTATCCTGAAGGCCACCCTAAGAGAATCGAGCAGGATTCTCAGAGAAATAATTGAGAGGCACCTAGTTCTTCTAAGAAGAAGAAGAAAAAGAAAAATGATAGAATTTTGCATGCTTCTAGTGAATCTACTGTAGACACACCTGAGAATCCCAATGATATTTCTATTTCTGATGCTGAAACACAATCAGGTGATGAACATGAACCTAATGATAATGTTCATGTTGATGCTCAACCTAGCAAAGACAATGATGTAGATATTGGACCTGCTGTTGATCTTGATAACCCACAATAAAAGAATCAACGTTATGATAAGAGAGATTTTGTTGCTAGGAAGCACGGTAAAGAAAGAGAACCATGGGTTCAGAAACCCATGCCCTTTCCTCCTAAACCATCCAGGTCGAAGGATGATGAGGATTTTGAGCAGTTTGCTGAAATGATTAGACCTATTTTCTTACGTATGCGCTTAACTGATATGCTTAAAGTAAATCCTTGTGCTAAATATATGAAGGATACCATCACAAATGAAAGAAAGATACCGGAAGCTGAAATTTCCACCATGCTTGCTAATTACACTTTTAAGGGTGGAATACCAAAGAAACTTGGAGATCGGGGTGTTCCAACTATACCATGCTCCATTAAAGGAAATTATGTTAGAACTGCTTTATGTGATCTTGGAGCTAGTGTTAGTGTTATGCCTCTCTCTTTATATCATAGACTTGAATTGAATAAGTTGACACCTACTGAAATATCTTTGCAAATGGCTGATAAATCAACTGCTATACCTGTCGGTATTTGTGAGGATGTGCCTATTGTAGTTGCAAATTTCACTATCTTAACAGACTTTGTTATTCTTGATATTCCCGAGGACGATAGTATGTCTATTATCCTTGGTAGACCTTTTCTTAATACTGTAGGGGCTGTTATTGATTGCAACAAAGGCAATGTCACTTTTCATGTTAATGGTAATGAGCATACGGTACACTTTCCAAGGAAACAATCTCAAGTTCATAGCATCAATTCTATTAAAAAAGTTCCAACTATCATTTTTGGAGGTTTTGAATTTCCTCTTCCTACTGCCAAGAAAAAGTATGATATTCTTATTGTTGGGGATTTTCATATCCCCGTTGAGGTAACTTAGTGTTATTCAAAATTTCTCCGGTTCCATGCTATTCGGAATGAGTTTGTTAACAAGACTTGATCAACCTTTTTAACGGGTTCATTTTGATGATCACGAGATGGATGAAACTAGAAGGCACAACCTTCTGTACCCTCTTTTTACTTTCTGTTATTTAGAATAAATAAAGCAAAAATAGTATTATCTGTCTGTTTTCTAATTCATCCGTGCAATAAAAAAATAGTCCGAAAATAGAAGTGCTCCAAATGTCCTGCAAATTTAGTATGATTTTTTCTGGAATATTTGAGGATTTTAGGCACTGAAAACACTGCAGGAGGGCCAAGCACCAGGCCACGAGAGACGAGGGCGCCCCCCTGTAGGGTGCACCCCCTGTCTTGTGGGCCCTTGGTGGCTCCCCTCCACTTATGCCAGCACCCACACACTCCATCTTCTACCCAAAAAAATCCCCATCCAGTTCATGCCCGAGTTCTAGCTTGTTTTGCTGCGATTTTCGATCTCTTAGCTCAAAGCTCCATTCTCAAAACTTCTTTGGGAGATTGTTGCTTGGTATGTGACTCCTCCATTGGTCCAATTAGTTTTTGTTCTAGTGCTTTATTCATTGCAAATCCTCCCTGCCTTGGTGACCCTGTTCTTGAGCTTGCATGTTAAGTTTTTGATGTCCCAAGTAATTCCAATGCATGATATAGGCTCTAGGCACTTGTAGGAGTAGTTGCTATCAATCTTGTTTAGTTTTATCCACTTTTATTTTGAAGTTACTAAAATTTGAGAAATTTTCAGAAAAAGAAATATGCTTTGAAGAATGTACCAAGGTGGTTCCTCGGCAAAGAAAGGGCCCAGGATTGCTATACGTGAACAAGATATTAATTTGCCAAGGGACGCAAATGTACGAGCTTGTAAGTGGCCATCCAATGATTTTATGGTCGAAGCAGGTTTCAAGGAGGAATTTGACGCATATGTGCGTAATGCCGAGCTAGAGGATTTCTTACAAGATAAGTGTCCTCAATATTATCAATTGACTGGTTCCTTTGTGCGGAGGTTCAAATATATTTCTTCACGTAATTCCCCTAGTGTTATGTTTGATATTTATGATACATCTTATACCATGGATTTAGAGGATTTTACAACTGCTTGCAAACTCTCGCAGTGGGGTAATATTAATGATTCTCCCAAATCTGAAGTTAGAAATTTTCTTGCTAGTATTACTGTGGGAGAATCTAGGGACGTAACACAAGCTACCATAGGGAGCATTCATTTTCCTGCTATACATTACTTTGCTCTCTTTATTGGTAGATGCATTAACGGTAAGGACGAAGTAAGTCACATGTGTGCCCCTGATCTTTGTGTCCTCAAGAGTGCTGTGTCAGGTTATAGAGGTTATAACTTGGGGGCGATAGTTGCACGTAGGCTGCATAATAATAGTAAAAGGGGAGATTTCTTTGGAGGAATTTATGCAACCCTTGTGGCTAATTTTCTTAATATAGCTCCACGTGAGGGGGATATGATTGTACCGCCTGCTTATTTGGATAAAGAAGCTATGTTTGATCATCATTTTCTTGAGAGGAATGAATAATTCCTCCATTATCGACTAATCTATGATAGATGCAACGTCGTCCCTGTTACTCTTCCTGCTCCCTACCTTTTTGATTATTAGGCAAAAGGAAGATATGTTGTCACCAGGGAAGAAGCAGCTGAATATGAGAGGGGAATGGATGCAGCTCGCCAACACGCTGCTGCCGAGGAGGTTGTTGCCTCTGCATCTCAATACAACCCCAGTTTCACTTATGGATATCAGCCAGGCGGTCCCTGGTATTAGACCAACTTAGGCCAAAAGCCTAAGCTTGGGGGAGTACGTATTTCTCACCGACTTTACATTCATGTTCACACACTAGTCGTCGGTGCTCATACTCTTTCATTGTATTATCCATGTTAGTTTAAATTTCTTTTTCTAGTTTTCTTCTTGTGTGTTTGATAAACCTTAAGAAAAACCAAAAAAAATAGCTAGTTTAATTTCCTTGCTTGTAGTAGAAATTAACATGAAAACCCAAAAAGATTTCTCGTTCTTCTTTTACTTGTTGGGAGCTTTCCCGTGTAAATAGTTTTATTTTCTTTTCCTTCTTTTAGGGGGTCGAGAAAACTATATTGAAAATGCTTAGTGGCTCTTATATGCATGATTGATTATTTATACTTAGAGCCCATATTACTTGTCTTCTCTCTTGAGTTGAATGCTTGAAGATTCTGGCTTAGTCCAATGCACGTGCACTCTTATTATTATACACTTCGTTCGGTCGTGCGAGTGAAAGGCAATAATGACGATATATGATGGACTTATTGGGATGAGAAGAGCTGGTATGAACTCAACCTCTCTTGTTTTTGTAAATATGATGATTCATCGTTCCTGAGTTATCTATTATGAAATAAACATATTTGCAATGACATTTAGAGATTATAGTTGCTTGTGCCATGCTTGATTAGCTATGAGTTATAATGGTTTACCTTGCGTGCGAACATGCTATTAGAACGATTATGATGTGGTATGATGGGATGGTATCCTCCTTTGAATCAATTGAGTGACTCGACTTGGCACATGTTCACGCATGTAGTTGAATCAAATCAACATAGCCTTCATGATATTTATGTTCATGGTGGATTATATCCTACTCATGCTTGTATCTAGTGTGAATTAATTTTAATGCATGCTTACGACTATTGTCGCTCTCTCAGTTGGTCGCTTCCCAGTCTTTTGCTAGCCTTCACCTTTACTAAGCAGGAATACTGCTTGTGCATCCAAATTCCTTAAACCCCAAACTTGTTCCATATGAGTCCACTATACCTTCCTATATGCGGTATCTACCTGTCGTTCCAAGTAAATTTGTATGTGCCAAACTCGAAACCTTCAAATGAAATTCTGTTTTGTATGCTTGAGCAGCTCATGTTACAAATAGGGCTGCCTATATCTTCCATGCTAGGTGGGTTATTCTCACGAGGAGTGGACTCCGTTCCTCATTCACGAGAAAGGGCCGGTAACCGGGATGCCCAGTCCCATGATCCAAAAAGATCAAAGTGTCGGTGTACTAGAATAGGGGTACCCTAGAACCCCGAACTTGTGCACGGGCAGTTGCAGCACCCTGCAGCAAGGCTTGCCGGGCGAACGCCAAGATCCTCCATGGTCCCCTTGGAGCCATTCAAGAACAAAGTATTTAAGCTCAGGAGACAAGGCCCCGGCAAGAGGAGCTTGCCGGGAAGGCCAACCAAGGCACGCCAAGGAACTTGCCGTGACGCGCCACGCGCTCCGGCAAGGCAACAAGGCCCCCGCAAGAGGAGCTTGCCGGGAAGACCAGCCCAGGTACCTCGAGGCCCGGTGAGCAACAACCTTCCGGACCCGACAAGATAACAGCAGCGGCAAGGCGCTCGCCGCGGCAGGCGGCCACTCTGTGCCCACACTCCAGCACATCCACCAACGTGTCGCCCTGAGGGCCTCTCCAGGCGCGCGTGGCGGGAGGCTGTGCAGCCAGCAGTGCGCAGTGGCATGCGAAGCTGACAAGATCGCCATCGTGGCGAACGGTGGCGCCCCTAACGGTCCTTTTATGCACTGTTTGGGCGACTCAGACGGGCATTTAATGCCCTTGTCCCCTACCGTCAGGGTTAGGTAGGGTACACTGTACAAGCAACTGTACCAACCACCTCACTTTTTACATTTGTACCCTCCTCTGCGTTGCCACCTGTCGGTGACCCCTTTAGCGTATAAAAGGAGGCCCATGCGCAACGTAAAGGGGGTTCGGACAGTTCGCTTCGATTCATTGGTAGCCCAGAAAACACCACGCTCTCTCTCGAGAGCAAGAACACAAGATAATACAACCAGACAAGCAGCAGTAGGAGTGTTATCTCTCCGGAGAGCTCCGAAGGTGGGTAAACTGCTCGTGTGCTTCGCCTCGATCTGCTCTTCGTGCTATCTCCGCCCCCCACCGAACCGAAAGGGGCCTGGTCCGCCGGCCCCATAGGTGTTCGTGGATCAGTTTCCCCCGACATCTTTGGCGCGCCAGGTAGGGGGGCGTTGAGATTGTGTGAACCTGATCCGGCATTCACACGAGCTAGATCTTCATTCCCTTCATCAACATGCCACCGAAGAAGAAGACTTCGGCGGCAGCCGCTCCGTCCACGTCACTTCCGCCACCGTTGGAGCAAACGGGTGGTGGAATGGACGCCGGCGGAAGAATGGACGTCGACGAGGAAGCTCATGATGCCGCCAGGTCCAAGAACAAGGCTGCACAAACCTCGACAACTGTACATGTTCCACGCCACTCTCAGGAGGCGCAAGATCAATAGCGTCATGGCACTAGCAGTGCCATACGCATGATAGGCCAAGACCAAGATGGTGGATCTCGGGGCGCTCGCGACCAGCATGCACGCCAGCATGCTGGCACGAGCGGGGCACGGTCGCCTGGACGGGATACTGCTCCTTCTAACATAGTTAGAAGATCGAGCACGTCCCGCTCCTCGCGCCGTCCGCCACTGCCACCTACCACTCCAGCAGAAGCTTTGGCGCGAGCTCAACTTCTCCTAGATTACCCTCCGACGTTGGACAAGATCGACGAATGGAGGGCCACCATTCAGAGTCTCATCGGCTACGCCAATGGCGACACTCCGCGGTAGCCAAGCGTGTCGCCGCCGCGGCAGGGTTGCCGGGCGCGAGCCAGTGGCGACGAAACGGGTGGAGGTGCAACTACCATGCAATCACCACCCCAAAGGCCAAGATCGCCGACTCGCCGGATCCACCTCGACAACGACTCCACCGCATCTTCGGATCCACGAGCTCGTCGCAATCAGCGCCAAGTTCTTCATGATCGACAACAAGAAGACGCTCGAACCCGCATCGAGCGCCGAAGAGAAGTGCGACGTCAATCCGACAAGCGCGCTGGGCCCTCTGTTGACATGCATGCGCCAGGGGAACCAGGCGATCTGCCGTACGTGGTAGGTTGCCTTGCGTTCACTCGTGAGCTGCGGCAAGTCCAGTGGCCCAGCACAAAGAACTTCAAGCCAGACGTACCGGAGAAGTACGACGGCAAGACGCATTCGTCGGAGTTCCTCAGCATCTACACCATTGCGGTGCAGGCTGCCGGGGGACGAGATGACAAGATCCTTGCCAACTACTTCCCACTGGTGCTCAAGCCCAATGTCAGATCCTGGCTCATGCACTTGCCGGATAACTCCATATCCTCTTGGGCTGATTTGTGCCATCAGTTTGTCGGCGCCTTCACAGGCGGACACAAGCCTCATGGCCAGGAGAGTGATCTTCATCTGCTCGCCCAAAAGGAAGGAGAGCCCCTGCGCAAGTACATTCAGAGATTCAGCAGTGTGCAGCACAACATCCCAGACGTCAACCCCGCTGCGGTGATTAGCGTGTTCCATCAGAACGTGCGAAACCGCAGGATGCGGGAGGAAATGGTGATGTGCAAGATCAGGGACGTCAGTGAGTTATATGCACTGCCCGAAAAGTGTGCACGTGCTGAGGAAGGGAGGAGACTCCCCGGAGAAAATATAGGAGCGGGAGGATCTGACAGTGAAGATGCTGCCCCGGCAAGAAAAAACCGGCGGCGGAACAACAAAAAGAGGAAAGGCAAAGAAGTGCTAGTTGTTGAGCAGTCCGGTAACGGTGGTGGCGCCAAGGAAGCCAAAGCTGGTGACTCCGGCAAGGAGGTTGCCGTGGAGGTAGCGGTCGCCGACAAGCAGGACATCACCAACAAGCAGTATTGCAAGATCCACCGCACCAAGGGCCATGATCTCCAGAACTGTAAGAAAGTCGAACAGCTTGTTGAGCAACAGAAAGCTGAATACGAGCGGCGCGACAAGGAGAAGGCCCAGGAAGGTGCTGGGGGATCCGGCAAGAAACGTCCCGGCCGAGGAGGACGCCGCGACAAGGCCAAGCAGCGGCAAGGAGACAGACCTCCTCGCGGCCGCGACAAGGATGAAGATGACGTCGACGATGAAGACACGGATGATGAGGAGACTGATGAGCAGGAGTTCCAGAAAGCCACAGAGGTCCTGTGCGTAGACGGTGGTGCTTCTCTGCTTGCCTCGCACCGCCAGCTCAAGCAGTGGGTGCAGGAAGTTAATACAGCAGAACCACCCGTCGAGTCACGCAAGCCTCTGAAATGGTCTGGCACGCCTATCATCTTTGACATTGAGGACCATCCTGATCGCATAACTGCGGTCGGGTGCTTGCCGATGCTGGTTTCACCAACAATCCGCAACCTCAAGGTCACTAAGATGCTAGTTGACGGCGGGGCCGGCTTGAACCTGATCTCCTCCGCGGTGCTTCAGAAACTCCAGATCCCTGACAGCGAGCTCGAAGAGACTGGTACATTCCAAAGAATCAACCCGGGAAGGAGCAAGCCGAAGGGAAAGATCACGTTGCCGGTAACATTTGGCAGCGAACTGAACTTCAGGACTGAGAGGGTCACGTTTGACATTGCCGACTTTCCATTACCTTACAATGGAATCCTTGGCCGACCGGCACTCGCCAAGTTCATGGCAGCCTCTCACTATGCGTACAATGTACTGAAAATGCCAGGCCCGATAAGTGTCATCTCTATCCCTGGCGACAAGAAGGATGCTCTTATCTATGCCGACAAGATCTACCGGGAAGCAGCAGCCACAGAAGAACGCAAGACACTTGCCACTGAAGCTCCCGGGGGGAAGAAGAAGACCAAGTCCGGCAAGAGCTCTGATGCCCACTCCGGCAAGCGCACCTCTTCGGAGTGCTGCGCTACCGTCGAGGACGCACCATCGAGCTCCACCGGCAAGTGTAAGAAGGCAATGGCAGCTCCACCTGAGACCAAGAAGGTGTCCGCCAAGGAGGATGGCGAGGGTGGTACCTTCACCATGAGCACCACTCTTGACCCCAAATAGGAAAGCGCGCTCGTTGCTTTCCTGTGGGCGAATGTCGACGCGTTTGCATGGCAACCGTCTGATATCCCCGGTGTTCCCAGGAAAGTAATTGAGCACCACCTTGCCGTCTGTCCTCACGCGCGGCCCGTCAAGCAGAGAGTCAGGAAGCAGGCAGTGGAGCGCCAAGAATTCATCGCAGAAGAAATCAAGAAGTTGGAAGCAGCAGGCCTTGTCAGAGGAGTGCTCCATCCCACGTGGTTGGCCAATCCTGTTGTTGTGCGCAAGGCTAACGGGAAATGGAGACTTTGTATTGACTTCACTGATGTTAATAAAGCTTGTCCCAAAGACCCATTTCCCTTGCCGCGTATTGACCAGATTGTTGACTCCACAGCCGGATGTGATTTGCTTTCATTTCTTGATGCATACTCAGGATACCATCAGATCTTCATGGCAGAAGAAGATGAAGAGAAAACCGCATTTATCACCCCGTGTGGCACGTACTGCTTCGTACGGATGCCTTTCGGTTTGAAGAATGCCGGTTCAACATTCGCAAGGGTAGTCCACCACGCTTTTGAGCCCCAGATGCACAGAAATGTGGAAGCCTACATGGATGACATAGTGGTCAAGAGCAAGAACAGGGCGACCCTGATTCAAGATTTAGACGAGACATTTGCAAATCTGCGCAAGATCAACCTCAAGCTTAACCCTGAGAAGTGCGTGTTTGGAGTCCCTTCCGGCAAGCTTCTCGGGTTCTTCGTGTCTCAGCGGGGAATTGAAGCCAATCCCGACAAGATCAAGGCCATTGAGCAGATCGAAGCACCAAAGCGCGTCAAGGATGTACGAAGGCTTGCCGGTTGCGTGGCTGCTCTCAGCAGGTTTATCTCTAGATCTGCTTTAGCGCGCCCTGCCATTTTTCAAAATTCTGAAAAAGACAGGTCCAATGAAATGGACTCCGGAGGCGGAGGCTGCGCTGCAGGACTTGAAGAGATACCTGTCCTCCACTCCAACACTTGTCGCACCTAAGCCACAAGAGAAGTTGCTGCTGTATATAGCGGTGACCAATCAAGTGGTTAGTGCTGCGTTAGTGGTGGAGAGGGAGGCGGATGACGAGCCAGCAACCATGGCAGATGCATCCAGCGACAAGCAGGGGGCTTCACCGACAAGCTATGGTCCCGACAAAGATGGATCTGCGCAGGAGCATGATAAAATGCCAAAGAGAATGGTGCAGTGCCCAGTTTACTTTGTCAGTTCTCTTTTGCAGGGGGCTAGATCAAGGTACTCTGGAGTGCAGAAGTTGCTTTTCAGCCTCCTCATGGCCTCAAGAAAGCCGCGCCATTACTTCCAAGCACATGAGATCACAGTCGTCACTTGCTTTCCGCTGAAGAGGATACTGCAAAATCCAGAAGCAACAGGCAGGATTGTCGAGTGGGCGCTGGAACTGTCAAGCTTTGGCCTCAAGTTTGAGAGCACTTCAACTATCCAAAGCAGGGCATTGGCAGAGTTCATAGCAGAATGGACGCCCACACCAGATGAAGAAATTCCAGAGACGAGCATCCCCGTCAAAGAGGCAACCAAAGAGTGGCTGATGCACTTTGATGGTGCCTTCTCTCTGCAAGGCGCCGGCGCGGGCGTGCTGCTTGTCGCACCCACCGGAGAGCACCTCAAGTACGTAGTCCAGATGCACTTTCCCAAGGAGCAAGCAACCAACAATGCTGCAGAGTATGAAGGATTGCTTGCCGGTCTCAGAATCGCAGCAGACCTTGGGATCAAGAAGCTCATTGTCAGGGGTGACTCACAGCTTGTCGTCCGACAAGTGAACAGGAACTACCAGAGTCCATTGATGGAAGCATATGTTGATGAAGTGAGGAAGCTAGAAGAGCACTTTGACGGCCTACAAATGGAGCATATCCCAAGAGCTCAGAATGACATTGCTGATGGCCTGTCAAAGTGCGCCGCACTAAAGTTACCTGTGGAACCAGGGATCTTTGTGCTCAAGTTGACTCAACCATCCGTAACACCATCAACTGGACAAAGCAAGAAGAGGAAGTTGATTTCTGGTGACTACTTTCCGGCAGAGCTCCCCGAAGCCGCCGCCAAGAAAGTCCCCAAGATCAACACCAAGGTTGTTGAGGGGCAGTCTGCTCCGGCAAGCCTGATGGTTTGTTCCATTGAAGCAGACGCTCCCGACAAGTTTTGCTCCGGCAAGCTTGCCGGGGAAGATGAAGCTCTGGCAGGGCCGCAAGTCCTTGCCGTGGAAGCGGATGTTCCCGCAGCAACAGATGTGCCTTTAGTCCTTGTTGTCGAGCCACGAGCTCCAGCATGGGCACAGCAGATTGTCCATTTCCTTCAGACAGGAGAACTTCCCGAAGAGCAAGAAGAAGCGGAAAGAGTAGCCCGGCAGTCAAGTATGTACCAGTTTGTCGATAGCATACTGTACAGAAGAAGACTCAACGGTGTGAAATTGAAGTGTATTTGCCGGGAAGATGGACAAAAGCTGTTGGCAGAGATACATGGAGGCATATGTGGCCACCACATTGGCGTAAGAGCACTTGCCGGCAAAGCTTTCCGGCAAGGTTTCGTTTGGCCGACAGCCCTCCAGGATGCAACTGCACAAGTAACCAAGTGTGAAGCGTGCCAGTTCCACTCCAAACAGATACACCAGCCAGCTCAAGCTCTCCAGACGATCCCTTTATCCTGGCCATTTCTGGTCTGGGGGCTCGATATCCTCGGCCCCTTCCCCCGAGCTGTCGGGGGCTTTGAGTACTTGTACGTCGCAGTCGACAAGTTCACAAAGTGGCCGGAAGTGCAGCCAGTGAGGAAGGTGACAACACAGTCAGCAGTCAAGTTCTTCAGGTCAATTGTTTGTCGTTTCGGGATCCCTAACAGGATCATCACCAACAACGGCACGCAATTCACGAGCCGCACCTTCATGCAGTACGTCCAAGACCTTGGCGCCAAGGTCTGCTTCGCTTCTGTTGCTCATCCGAGAAGCAACGGTCAAGCAGAGAGGGCAAATGCTGAAGTGCTGCGCGGGCTCAAGACCAGAACATTCGACAGGCTGCGTAAGTGCAGAAGAAACTGGATCGAGGAGCTGCCGGTGGTTCTTTGGTCGATCAGAACAACGCCAAATCGAGCCACTGGCCAGTCTATGGAGCAGAGGCAGTTCTCCCCACGGAACTCGTATACGGATCACCTCGAGTGCTCGCTTATGATGAGCTTGAGCAAGAACAGCTGCGACAAGACGACGTGCTGCTCCTTGAGGAAGATCGTCTTCAGGCTGCTGTACGAGCTGCTCGACACCAGCAAGCTTTGCGCCGCTATCATAGCCGCAAAGTTCAAGCCAGAAGCTTCGAGGAAGGTGACCTTGTTCTTCGGCGCGTTCAGTCCACCAAGAATTCCAGCAAGTTGACGCCGAAGTGGGAAGGCCCTTATCGGGTGAAATGAGTAACAAGGCCCGGCGCTGTCCGCCTTGAGACCGAAGATGGCATTCCGGTGAGCAACTCCTGGAACATAGAACATCTTCGTAAGTTTTTCCCGTAGGGCGCGGTTGCCGGAACCCGTTCCGGCAACCACCTTTTGTACAAGTCTTGCCGCTGTTGCGTGTAATCCTTTGTACAAAGCCGGGCGCAGATCCCGTGCATAAGTAAAACCCCATGTGCTCCGCACAACTTGTCCATTTCATGCATTAGTTTCTTTCTTGCATGCGATTATCTGACACTTTGTGCAGCACCTACATCCGGTAAGCACAAACGAGCCAAAGGGCTCCATATTATTATTTTCTCTTCTTTCTTCTTTTCAACAAAGGAAAAGAAGGTTCCCCCGCACACATGTTTGCCGGGGGGGGGGGGGAGAGAAGATTGTCGTATGGACCAGGTGTTGTTCAAGCGAAGTCCTGCCTTGCCGGGAAGCAAACGACAGAAAAGCTAAGTTGCCAAAGTTTGAGCAATCACTTTTTAAATTTTTGAGTTATCTTCCTCGAACGACCCTGCTTTGTATGGAAAACCTGTGCGCGGAGGAACCAACTCGTGGCTAGTTGCGCCCTTACTTTGTTTCGAGTCCGCTCAACAACTTAAGTGTGCTGCATCTAGTCGCGACAAGGTTCCTTGTCGGAAGCGGCACCGCCAGCAGGCTGCTGAAGTTCCGCACTCAGCTCTCGCGGCTCGGGTGCCTGCGCCGACAAGTTCCCTAGAAGCGTAGGGTAAAAACATACAAAGAAAGGAATCTAGTAGAGGAAATAACATAGCAATTGATAACAGAAATAAAGTTATATTAGAGGATAACTTGTCGCAGCTCTAACAGAATGTTTCCATAACATGATTAGCAGCGGCAAGGGAAAAGAAGAAATGGACGGCCTAGTCTATGCGTCCGCCCTCGACTCTCTTGATCTCGCTCACCTTGTCCACAATGGGTGCGACAAGGGTCTTGAGTGCATCCAGATCGGCGTTAGGCGGCAAGGACCTGAGGACGTTGGTGAAGCTGAGGCCTGGATTGCGGAAGGCCACCTTCATCAGCACCTTCTGGAGAACCCCGGCGCAGATTTTGCGCAACTCGTCGGCCAGCTGCTTCGGGATCCTCTCCCGGAGCCGCTGGAGTGCCGTTGCCACGCCCTTGAAGAACAGGCTGAGCTTGGCGCTGGGTTGAAGACTCTCGTCGGAAGGATACCCAAAGTCCTCCATCCCCAGCTGCGCCAGCTCCTCATTGATGACTGCGGCAATGTTCACCAGACCCTCGGTCCAGTGCTCCACAGTGTCTCTGAACGAGTTCTGGGTGACTGCAATGCTCTCCAGCAGCACCGCGTCAGCCTTGACCTTCTCCGACAAGGTCCTCTCCCGCTCCTTGGCGGCCTCCAGCGTCTGCGTCAGCGTGGCCAGCCTCAGCTCCAGGTCTGCTTTGGAATCCTTGGCGGCGCTGAGTTCCTTGCCCCTCTCAGCGAGAAGACCTTGCAGCTCACCATGAGCGGCAGCATCCTTCTCACGCTCATGCTTGAGCACGGCAAGCTCCTCGCCGCTCTTACCAATGTTAGCCTCCAGCTGCGCCACCTTCTCCTCCAGCTCTTTCTTGGCGGCCTCTGCAATTGCCGTAGCGTCCTTTGCCTCCTTGAGCGCCCCGCCAAGTGCTTGCTCGTGCTCGGCGAGCTCTTCCTCATAGCTGTCGAGGTTGGCCTTCCGCTGCACTAGTTCACCTTCCCGCGCGGACTGCTTCTCGGCGGCCAGCCTTTGCTCCTCCTCAGCTTCGGCCTTCTCGAGAAGGAAGGCCGTGCGCTCCTCGTCGAGTCGCTCCCGCTCCTGCCCTAGGGACCGGAGAGCTTCTTGATTTTGGCCCCGGAGCTCCTCCGCGCGCTTCTCCATGTCAACTCCCGCCTTCGCGACAAGCGCTTCCCGGGAAGCTAGTTTGGCTTGCCGGGCGCGGTAGAGTGACAACAGCTTCCACAGCACCTGCTCCTCCTCAGGCTCGCTGCTGCTGCTACCGGGCGCGTCAACCAACGACAGTCCGGCGGAGGCGAGCACCTCCTCGTCAAAAGTCTCCCCCTCGACCAGCGCCCTGGAGCTCGACGCCCAGGGTAGCTTGATGAAGATACCGTCGCCGGCCTTCAAGTAGGCGCCGGGCTGGGGCTCCTCGGAGCCCGGTTCCGCAGAAGCGGCAGAGGGATCGGCGGTCGGCGCAGCGCCTGGCGCTCCTGTGGACTCAGGGTCGTCAGTGCGATCGCCCGACCCCTCGCCGGCTTCTGCAGCGGCAGCCCTGGCGGCCTCCTCGCCGGCGGCCTCGTCAGCACCAGCCCCTTCCTCGCCGGCGCCCTCTGTCTCCATTGGCTCAGCCGCAGATGGGTCTGAAGAACAAAGAAGGGAGAAAAATCAATCCAAAATCCAAGAGAAGAAAATCAGAAGAAGAAGAACCCAAGGGAAAGTTTCTGGGCAAGTGGATTACCTGCGCCAAGATCTGCAGTTGCGGCCTCGGTCGCCGCAGGATCAACGGTGCCGTCCCTTACCGGAGAGCTGCCCCTTGCCGGAGAGTTCTCCCTTGCCGGAGAGCGCTCCCTTACCGGAGAGCGCTCCCTTGGCGGCATAGTTGAAGCAGATGGCACCTCGGGACTAGCTTCCGGGCGCTCTTGATGTGGCTGCTTTGCTCCTACACAAATCAACAAGCAAGATATCAACAAAGGAAGAAGCACTCAAGCCCGCCCGGCAGCAGAAGGCTAAACTATGAACTTACGCTGGGGGCTGCTTTGAGGAGTGATTGCCGGGTCCGCCAAGGTTGTCTCGGACCCACCACCTACTGACACGGTGGGGTCATCCTCGATGACAATCACCGCGGCCTTGGCCCTCTTCGACGCTCTCTGGGCCAGCGTCCTGAAAAGAAAGGAGTCCAGATTGAAGCAAGTCAGATACAAGATAGAAACAGCAAGATTGAAGAACTATAAGAGCACCAAAGAAGCTTACTCTTCTTCCTCCTCGTCGGAGCTAAGCGCGGAAAGATCGAAGTCTGGCTCCCCTCTGGTGCGGCGAGGCGGAGGAGTAGGATCCCTTGCCCGCTTGGCGGGGGCGGTGGCGGTGGCCCGGGAAGATCCCACTCCAGTTGTCGCTGCTGCGTCAGGCGCTCCCGCGGCAACATGACTTGCCGTGGTAGAGCGTGTCGCACGGCTTGGCGGCTATTGAGCCGGCTGCCGCCCCGCTACATCCGCGGCCCTGCGAAGACGCCTTCTTGGCGGGGCCGGGGGCTCCGCCTGCGGCAAGCCTTCTGAGGGCTCGGTCTCTTCCTCGCCGGCCTCGCTCGGCTCGGCTTCAGAACCGGCAATCTCTTCCTCGCCAATGAACTCCGCGCGCTCGGCAAGGTTTGCCGCCTCTGCAGCCTCCGCCTCCTCCACAGTGAACCCAAACACGCCCGCGGCAGCTGCGGCCGCAACCTCTTCCGCCCTAGTGGCAATACACTGCAGCTCCTCGTCGGTGGTGTCACGGGTGAGGCTCTTCTGCTCATCAGCGTGGACCAGCACTTCCTCCAAGATGTCGAAGAATGCTCGCACAACGTCATCAGCAGGCTCTTGCCAAGTTGGGACGATTCCGTGTGAATCGCACAAAGGCATCATGGCGCGAATCCGGTCAAGCGAAGAGTTATTGCACAAAGGAACTACGCCCCTTAGCAGTGTGAATGGGTGCTGGGGGTCGCGTTTGAACAACTCCAGAAGCATCGCATCCAGCTCCAGGACGGTGAAGTTGTAGTTGAGGCCCGGCCGTAGCGTGATGATGTCCGCCGAATTCTTGAATTCCCAGGCGGGCCTCCCCCTCTCCTGCAGGGGGGCGATGCGGCGGCGGAGGAAATCTGCCCCGACAGCACCTACAGTGAGCCCGGCAAGCCTGAGGCGAAGAATCCTAGTGATGGCAATCTTCAGCCTCTCATCTTCCGGGGCCACGTTGCTCCAGTCATTGCCGCGCACTATTGGAGTTTGGCGCACGGCGCTGAAGGGCTGCGGATTCTCCTCGACAATCCAGCACCACTCCGCTCTCCACTCATCCCACTTGCTGCGGAGCTCACCCTCCAAGTATGCCTCCTTCTTGCCGACTCTCGAGATCCAGGCAATCCCTCCGGCAAGCGGCTCTCCTCTCTCTACCTGAGGTATGAAGTAATGGCGGAAAAGGGCAACACTAGGGTGGACTCCGACAAAGTTTTCGCACAAATGTGCGAAAACTGCCATGGTCAGGACAACGTTGGGGGTGAAGTCAAGGAGGCGGAAGCCATATGTGTTCATGATATCACAGAAGAACTCCAAGAAGGGCGGGCAGAGCCCGCAATAGAAGAATAGCGCGAAGAACGGGTACCCGTTTGGAGCCAGCTTCGAAGCAGCGGCCGGGAGTACCCTCGTGCGCGGATGCGCACGCGTCTCCGTCGCCCAAAAGAGGTAGAAGTACTCCCTCAGCTCCTGCACGCCGAGCTGAGGGGAGAAGATCGCCCGCTCCTTCCGCAGCACCGCGAGCCGCTGCGCCTCGGCCGACTTCACGCCCTTTCCCTTGTCGGCTTTCAGGGCCATGGATGAGGTGGTGAGGGAGGTCGACGGCGTGGTGATGCTGGTGGCAATGGGGGGGCGGAGCGCTCTCTCTCGGCTTCGAGAAGAAGGAGGGAGCGGCGGAGTTTCTTGAACATGGAGTAGTAGCAACCAGCGAGGGGGAACGAACTGCCCCTGTTTCCTCTGCTTATAAAGAGGGACGGGGCGGACGTTTCGCCCTTCCGAATAAACAACCACCCACGATCTCTCCCACGATGCCGCATTCAACGCATGTCGTTATGGGAGAGCGCGGTGGATACGGAGCGAGATTCGGCGTGGCCCAGCCCGTGTGTGCCCATGCTCTGTCTTGGGCCTGGCCCAACAGCGCTCGGCACCGTGTCTGGCTCAGGACCGGGGGCTCCTGTCGGTGTACTAGAATAGGGGTACCCTAGAACCCCAAACTTGTGCACAGGCAGTTGCAGCACCCCGCGGTAAGGCTTGCCGGGCGAACACCAAGATCCTCCATGGTCCCCTTGGAGACATTCAAGAACAAAGTATTTAAGCTCAGGAGACAAGGCCCCGGCAAGAGAAGCTTGCCAGGAAGGCCAACCAAGGCACGCCAAGGAACTTGCCGCGACGCGCCACGCGCTCCGGCAAGGCAACAAGGCCCCGGCAAGAGGAGCTTGCCGGGAAGACCAGCCCAGGTACCTCGAGGCCCGGTGAGCGACAACCTTCCGGACCCGACAAGATAACAGCAGCGGCAAGGCGCTCGCCGCGACAGGCGGCCACTCTGTGCCCACGCTCCAGCACATCCACCAATGTGTCGCCCTGAGGGCCTCTCCAGGCGCGCGTGGCGGGAGGCTGTGCAGCCAGCAGTGCGCAGTGGCATGCGAAGCTGACAAGATCGCCACCGTGGCAAATGGTGGCGCCCCTAACGGTCCTTTTCTACACTGTTTGGGCGACCCAGACGGGCATTTAATGCCCTTGTCCCCTGCAGTCAGGGTTAGGTAGGGTACACTGTACAAGCAACTGTACCAACCACCTCACTTTTTACATTTGTACCCTCCTCTGCGTTGCCACCTGTCGGTGACCCCTTTTGGCGTATAAAAGGAGGCCCATGCGCAATGTAAAGGGGGTTTGGACGGTTCGCTTCGATTCATTGGTAGCCCAGAAAACACCACGCTCTCTCTCGAGAGCAAGAACACAAGATAATACAACCAGACAAGCAGCAGTAGGAGTGTTATCTCTCCGGAGAGCTCCGAAGCTGGGTAAACTGCTCGTGTGCTTCGCCTCGATCCGCTGTTCGTGCTATCTCCGCCCCCCCACCGAACCGAAAGGGGCCCGGTCCGCCGGCCCCATAGGTGTTCGTGGATCAGTTTCCCCCGACACAAAGCAAATCAAAATAATTAAAAAATACTCCCCCAGGGTTGTTGTATGTTGGAGGCACTCGTTGTTTCGAGCAAGCCATGGATTGATGCTTGTTGGTGGTTGGGGGAGTATAAACCTTTACCATTCTGTTTGGGAACTACCTATAATGCATGTAGTATGGAAGATATAGCCATCTCATAGTTGTTGCGTTGACAGTGAAAGTATGCTGCTCAAAATGTTATTCAATCTCTATTTTAAAATCGAGCTTTGGCACCTCTACAAATCCCTGCTTCCCTCTGCGAAGGGCTTATCTATTTACTTTTATGTTGAGGCATCACCCTTCTTATTAAAAGCACCCACTGGAGAGCACACTGTCATTTGCATTCATTATTATTGGTTTATATTGGGTATGACTTCACTGGATCTCTTTTATCATGAATTACAATGTTTAGTCAGTCCTTGATCTTTAAAGATGCTCTGCATTTATGTTTTGCGGTCTCAGAAAGGGCTAGCGAGATACCATTTTGTTATATCATGTTATGATTATTTTAAGAAAGTGTTGTCATCCGAGTTTTATTATTATGGCTCGCTAGCTGATTGTGCTATTGATATGAGTAATTGTGAGACCTATGTGTTATTGTGAGTATGGTTAGTTCATGATAATTGCTGAAACTTGAATGCTGGCTTTTCATGTTTACAACAACAAGAGCAAACAGAGTTTGTAAAAGTTTTTCTTTATCACTTTCAGTTTGTCAACTGAATTGCTTGAGGACAAGCAAAGGTTTAAGCTTGGGGGAGTTGATACGTCTCCAACGTATCTACTTTTCCAAACACATTTGCCCTTGTTTTGGACTCTAACTTGCATGATTTGAATGAAACTAACCCGGACTGACGTTGTTTTCAGCAGAACTACCATGATGTTGTTTTATGTGTAGAAAAGAAAAGTTCTCAGAAATTCCTGGAAATCCACGGAGGCACTTTTCAAATTTAATAAGAATTTTTGGCGACAAAATCAAGGCGAGGGGACCCACGGGCTGTCCACAAGAAAGGGCCCCCCCAGGGCGCGCCCTCCTATCTCGTGGGCCACCCGGAGCTCCTCCGACCTCAACTCCAACTCCATATATACCGTCTAGGGGAGAAAAAAATCAGGGAGAAAGTTTCATCGCGTTTCACGACAGGGAGCCGTCGCCAAGCCCTAATCTCTCTCGGGAGGGCTGATCTGGAGTGCGTTTGGGGCTTCGGAGAGGGGGATTCATCGCCGTCGTCATCATCGACCATCCTCCATCACCAATTTCATGATGCTCACCGCCGTGCATGAGTAATTCCATCATCGGCTTGCTGGATGGTGATGGGTTGGATGAGATTTACCATGTAATCAAGTTAGTTTTGTTAGGGTTTGATCCCTAGTATCCACTATGTTCTGAGATTGATGTTGCTATGACTTTGCTATGATTAATGCTTCTCCCTATGGCCCGAGTGCTATGATTTCAGATCTGAACCTATTATGTTTTCATGAATATATGTGTGTTCTTGATCCTATCTTGTTATGATCCAACAACGCCGAAGTGACAATAATCGGGATACTTCGCGGTGATGACCGTAGTTTGAGGAGTTCATGTATTCACTATGTGCTAATGCTTTGGTCCGGTTCTCTATTAAAAGGAGGCCTTAATATCCCTTAGTTTCCACTAGGACCTCGCTGCCATGGGAGGGTAGGACAAAAGATGTCATGCAAGTTGTTTTCCATAAGCACATATGACTATTTACGGAATACATGCCTACATTACATTGATGAATTGGAGCTAGTTCTATATCACCCTATGTTATAACTATTGCATGAGGAATCACATCCGGCATAATTATCCATCACTGATCCATTGCCTACGAGATTTTCACATATTGTTCTTCGCTTATTTACTTTTCCGTTGCTACTGTTACAACTACTACAAAAACCCAAAAACATTTACCTTTTCTATTGCTACTGTTACCATTACTATCATACCACTTTTGCTACTAAATACCTTGCTGCAGATACTAAGTTATCTAGGTGTGGTTAAATTGACAACTCAACTGCTAATACTCAAGAATATTA
Source organism: Triticum dicoccoides (assembly GCF_002162155.2). Taxonomy (NCBI): domain Eukaryota; kingdom Viridiplantae; phylum Streptophyta; class Magnoliopsida; order Poales; family Poaceae; genus Triticum; species Triticum dicoccoides. Next base: position 116,568,716 of record NC_041391.1, on the reverse strand, counting down.
TTTCCCTACCCTTGTGTCGAATCAATAAATTTGGGTTGTACTTCACCCTCGAAAGCTGTTGCGATCCCCTACACTTGTGGGTCATCATTATCTTATCGGATTGAGTCTTTTATGAGAACACTTGATGTATGTCTTGCCGCGCTTATCTGTGGTGACAATGGGATATCATGTGCCTCTTGATGTATGTTTTGGTGACCAACTTGCAGGTTCCGCCCATGAACCTATGCATAGGGGTTGGCACATGTTCTTGACTCTCCGGTAGAAACTTTGGGGCACTCTTTGAAGTACTTTGTGTTGGTTGGATGAATCTGAGATTGGGTGATGCATATCGTATAATCATGCCCACGGATACTTGAGGTGACAATGGAGGATCTTGGTGACATTACGGTTTTGGTTGATTTGTGTCTTAAGGTGTTATTCTTGTACGAACTATTTAATAGATCGATCCGAATAAATAACTTTGAGGTGGTTTTGTACCCTACCATAATCTCTACGTTTGTTATCCGCTATTAGTGGCTTTGGAGTGACTCTTTGTTGCATGTTGAGGGCTTGTTATATGATCTATCTATGTAATTATTGTTGAGAGAACTTGCACTACTGAAAGTATGAACCCTAGGCCTTGTTTCCTACCATTGCAATACCGTTTACGCTCACTTTTACCACTTTTTACCTTGCTGTTTTTATAATTTCAGATTACAAATACCTTTATCTACTATCTATTTTGCACTTGTATCACCATCTCTTCGCCGAACTAGTGCACCTATACAATTTACCATTGTATTGGGTGTGTTGGTTACACAAGAGACTCTTTGTTATTTGGTGATACGTCTCCAACGTATCTATAATTTTTGATTGCTCCATGCTACTTTATCTACTGTTTTGGACTATATTGGGCTTTATTTTCCACTTTTGTATTATTTTTGGGACTAACCTATTAACCGGAGGCCCAGCCCAGAATTGTTGTTTTTTGCCTATTTCAGTGTTTTGAAGAAACGGAATATCAAACGGAGTACAAACGGAATGAAACCTTCGGGAACGTGATTTTCTCACCGAACGTGATCCAGGAGACTTGGACCCTACTCCAAGAAGTAACCGAGGAGGTCACGAGGGTGGGGGGCGCCCCCCCTAGGGCATGCCCCCCTGCCTCGCGGGCCCCCTGTTGCTCCACCGACGTACTCCTTCCTCCTATATATACCTACGTACCCTCGACAAATCAAATACAGAGCCAAAAACCTAATTCCACCGCCGCAAGTTTCTGTATCCATGGGATCCCATCTTGGGGCCTGTTCCGAAGCTCCGCCGAAGGGGGCATCGACCATGGAGGGCTTCTACATCAACACCATAGCCTCTCTAATGAAGTGTGAGTAGTTTACTTCAGACCTTCGGGTCCATAGCTAGTAGCTAGATGACTTCTTCTCTCTTTTTGGATCTCAATACAATGTTCTCCCCCTCTCTTGTGGAGATCTATTCGATGTAATCTTCTTTTTGTGGTGTGTTTGTTGAGACCGATGAATTGTGTGTTTATGATCCAGATTATCTATGAATAATATTTGAATCTTCTCTGAATTCTTTTATGTATGATTGAGTTATCTTTGCAAGTCTCTTCAATTTATCCATTTGGTTTGGCCAACTAGATTGGTAGTTCTTGCAATGGGAGAAGTGTTTAGCTTTGGTTCAATCTTCCAGTGTCCTTTCCCAGTGACAGCAGGGGCAGCAAGGCACATATTGTATTGTTGCCATCGAGGATAACAAGATGGGGTTTTTATCATATTGCATGAATTTATCCCTCTACATCATGTCATCTTGCTTAAGGTGTTACTCTATTTTTTAACTTAATACTCTAGATGCATGCTGGATAGCGGTCGATGAGTGGAGTAATAGTAGTAGATGCAGAATCGTTTCGATCTACTTGTCTCGGAGGTGATGCCTATATACATGATCATACCTAGATATACTCATAATTATGCTCAATTCTGTCAATTGCTCAACAATAATTTGTTCACCCACTGTAGAATACTTATGCTCTTGAGAGAAGCCACTAGTGAAACCTATGGCCCCGGGTCTATTCTCATCATATCAATCTCTATCACTTTATTATTTGCTTTGTTTTTACTATGCCTTTTACTTTTCACTTTGCATCTTTATATCAAAAATACCAAAAACATTATTTATCATCTCTATCAGATCTCACCCTCGTAAGTGACCGTGAAGGGATTGACAACCCCTAATCGCGTTGGTTGCGAGTAGTTATCGTTTTGTGTAGGTACGAGGGACTTGTGTGTGGTCTCCTACTGGATTGATACCTTGGTTCTCAAAAACTGAGGGAAATACTTACGCTACTTTACTGCATCATCCTCTCCTCTTTGAGGAAAACCAACGCAGTGCTCAAGAGGTAGCAAGAAGAATTTCTGGCGCCGTTGCCGGGGAGGCTCATGCAAGCAAGTCAACCATACCAAGTACCCATCACAATCCCTATCTCTCGCATTACATTATTTGCCTCTCATTTTCCTCTCCCCCACTTCACCCTTGCCGTTTTATTCGCCCTCTCTTTCCCTATCTCCTCCTCTCTTTCCCGTTTGCATTTTTCCCTTTGCCTTTTTGTTTGCTTGTGTGTTGGATTACTTGTTGCCATGGCGCAAGATAATACCAAATTGTGTGACTTCTCGAATACAAATAATAATGATTTCCTTATTACTCCGATTGCTCCTCTTAATAATGATGAGTCTTGTGAAATCAATACCGCTTTGCTGAATCTTGTTATGAAAGATCAATTCGCCGGCCTTCCTAGTGAAGATGCCGCTACTCATCTAATTTTTTTTGTTGATTCGTGTGATATGCAAAAGAATAAATATACGGATAACAATATTGTCAAATTGAAGTTATTTCCGTTTTTACTTAGAGATCGTGCTAAATTTTGGTTTTCGTCTTTGCCTAAAAATAGTATTGTTTCTTGGAACAAGTGCAAAGATGCTTTTATCTCTAAGTATTTTCCTCCCGCTAAGATCGTCACTCTTAGGAACGATATTATGAATTTTAAACAACTTTATCATGAGCATGTTGCCCAATCTTAGGAAAGAATGAAATTGATGCTTCGCAATTGCCCTACTCACGGTTCGAATTTATGGATGATCATACAAAATTTTTATGCCGGATTGAATTTTTCTTCTAGAAATCTCTTAGATTCGGCCACGGGAGGCACGTTTATGGAAATTACGTTAGGAGATGCTACAAAATTGCTTGATAATATTATGGCCAATTATTCTCAATGGAACACCAAAAGATCTTCTAGTAAAAAAGTGCATGCTATAGAAGAAATCAATGTTTTGAGTGAAAAGATGGATGAACTTATGAAGATGTTTGCTACTAAAAATACTTCTCTTGATCCCAATGATATGCCTTTGTCTACTTTGATTGAGAATAATAATGAATCTATGGATGTGAACTTCGTTGGTAGGAATAGTTTTGGAAACAACGCGTATAGAGGGAATTTTAATCCTAGGCCTTATCCTAGTAATCCTTCTAATAATTATGGAAATTCCTACAACAACTCTTATGGAAATTTTAATAAGATACCCTCTGAATTTGAGAATAGTGTTAAAGAGTTTATGAATTCATAAAAGAATTTTAATGCTTTGCTTGAAGAGAAATTGCTTAAAGTTGATGATTTGGCTAGGAACGTTGATAGAATTTCTCTTGAAATTGATTCTTTAAAGCTTAGATCTATCCCTCTTAAGCACGATATCGATGAGTCCCTCAAAGCCATGAGAATTTCCATTGATGAGTGCAAGGAAAGAACTGCTAGGATGCGTGCTTCCAAAGATGCCTTTATTAAAGCGTGTTCTTCCAATTCCTATGAAAATCAAGATGAAGATCTAGAAGTTATTGATGTGTCCCCTATTAAATCTTTGTTTTGCAATATGAATCTTGATGAAACTGAATATGATCTTCCTTTACCTAGAAGGCGTTCTAAGAATTCGGAGTTTCTAGATCTTGATGATGAAATTGATGAAAGTGGAATTGAAAAAAATAAAAACCTAGATGTTGCTAAACCCACTATTTTGGATCACAAGGAATTTAATTATGAAAATTGCTCTTTGATTGGTTGTATTTACTTGTTGCAATCCGTGCTAGATTCTCCTCATGCTTATATCAAAATAAGGCCTTTACCGAACACATTGTTGATGCCATGATGCAATCTTATGAAGAAAAACATGAGTTGAAAGTTTCTATCCCTAGAAAACTCTATGATGAGTGGGAACCTACTATTGAAATTAAAATTAAAGACTATGAGTTTCATGCTTTGTGCGATTTGGGTGCTAGTGTTTCTACTATTCCCAAAACTTTGTGTGATTTGCTAGATTTCCGTGACTTTGATGATTGCTCTCTAAACTTGCATCTTGCGGATTCTACTATTAAAAAGCCTATGGAAAGAATTAATGATGTTCTTATTGTTGCAAATAGGAATTATGTGCCCGTAGATTTTATCGTTCTCGATATAGATTGCAATCCTTCATGTCCCATTATTCTTGGTGGACCGTTCCTTAGAACGATTGGTGCAATTATTGATATGAAGGAAGGGAATATTAGATTCCAATTTCACTTAAAGAAGGGCATGGAACACTTCCCTAGAAAGAAAGTAAAATTACCATATGAATCTGTCATGAGAGCCACTTATGGATTGCCTACCATAGATGGCAAAACCTAGATCTATCCTTGCTTTTATGCCTAGCTAGGGGCGTTAAACGATAGCGCTTGTTGGGAGGCAACCCAATTTTTTTTGTTTTTTTTGTTTTTTGTTTCTGTTTAGGAATAAATAATCCATCTAGCCTCCGTTTGGATGTGGTTTTATGTTTTAGTTAGTGTATGTGCCAAGTAGAACCTATAGGATAACCTACGATGATAGTTGATTTGATTCTGCTGAAAAACAGAAACTTTGCACGCACGAATATAATTTTGTTAAATCACAGGAACGTGATTTTGCGATTATTCTTTTTGCTGCTGTTCAATAGACAAATTTTCCAGGACTTCCTATTTGGGAAGAATTTTTAGAGTTCCAGAAGTTTGCGTTAGTTACATATTGCTACAGACTATTTTGTTTTTGACAGATTCTGTTTTGCGTGTGTTGTTTGCTTATTTTGATGAATCTATGGCTAGTAAAATAGTTTATAATACATAGAGAAGTTGGAATACAGTAGGTTTAACACCAATATAAATAAATAATGAGTTCATTATAGTACCTTGAAGTAGTCTTTTGTTTTCTTTCACTAACGGAGCTCACGAGATTTCTATTGAGTTTTGTGTTGTGAAGTTTTCAAGTTTTGGGTGAATTCTTTTGATGGATTATGGAACAAGGAGTGGCAAGAGCCTAAGCTTGGGGATGCCCATGGAACCCCCAAGATAATCCAAGGACACCAAAAAGTCAAAGTTTGGGGATGCCCCGGAAGGCATCCTCTTTCTTCTACTTCCATCGGTAATTTACTTGGAGCTATATTTTTATTCACCATGTTATGTGTCTTGCTTGGAGCGTCTTGTATCATTTGTGTCTTTGCTTGTTAGTTTACCACAATCATCCTTGCTGTACAAACCTTTTGGGAGAGCCGTACATTAATTGGAATTTGCTAGAATACTCTATGTGCTTCACTTATATCTTTTGAGTGTGATAATTTTTGCTCTAGTACTTCACTTAGATCTTTTAGAGCACGGTGGTGGATTTGTTTTAAAGAAACTATTGATCTCTCATGCTTCACTTAGATTATTTTGAGAGTTGTTATTAGCATGGTAATTTGCTTAATGATAATATACTTGGTATTCAAGATATGTGAAACTTTCTTTTGAGTGCGTTGAATACTAAGATAAGTTTGATGCTTGATAATTGTTTTGAGATATGGAGGTGATAATATCAAAGTAATGCTAGTTGAGTGATTATGAATTTAAAGAATGCTTGTGTTGAAGTTTGTGATTCCCGTAGCATGCACGTATGGTGAACCGCTTTGTGATGAAGTCGGAGCACAATTTTATTTATTGATTGTCTTCCTTATGAGTGGCGGTCGGGGACGAGCGGTGGTCTTTTCCTACCAATCTATCCCCCAAGGAGCATGCGCATAGTGCTTTGGTTTTTGATGACTTCTAAATTTTTGCAACAAGTGCATGAGTTCTTATGACTAATGTTGAGTCCATGGATTATACGCACTCTCACCTTTCCGCCTTTGCTAGCCTCTCTAATACCGCGCACTTTTCGCCGGTATCATACACCCACCATATACCTTCCACAAAACAGCCACCATACCTACCTATTATGGACTTTCCATAGACATTCCGAGATATATTGCCATGCAACTTTCCACCGTTCCGTTTATTATGACACGCTCCATCATTGTCATATTGCTTTTTGCATGAACCTGTAGTTGACATTGTATTTGTGGCAAGGCCACCTTCATAATTTTCATACATGTCGCTCTTGATTCATTGCACATCCCGGTACACCGCCGGAGGCATTCATATAGTCATATTTTGTTCTAAGTATCGAGTTGTAATTGTTGAGTTGTAAGAAAAATAAAAGTGTGATGATCATCATTATTAGCGCATTGTCCCAGTGAGGAAAGGATGATGGAGACTATGATTCCCCCATAAGTCGGGATGAGACTCCGGACGAAAAACAAGAAAGGCCATAAAAAAATAGAAAAGGCCTAAACAAAAAAAATGAGAGAAAAGAGAGAAGGGACAATGCTACTATCCTTTTACCACACTTGTGCTTCAGAGTAGCACCATGATATTCATAATAAGAGAGTCTCATATGTTGTCACTTTCATATACTAGTGGGAATTTTTCATTATAGAACTTGGCTTGTATATTCCATTTATGGGCTTCCTCAAAAGTGCCCTAGGTCTTCGTGACCAAGCAAGTTGGATGCACACCCACTTAGTTTCTTATATTGAGCTTCCATATACTTATAGCTCTAGTGCGTCCGTTGCATGGCAATCCCTACTCACTCACATTGATATCTATTGATGGGCATCTCCATAGCCCGTTGATACGCCCAGTTGATGTGAAACTATATTTTCCTTTTTGTCTTCTCCACAACCACTATTCTATTCCACCTATAGTGCTATGTCCATGGCTCACGCTCATGTATTGCGTGAAAGTTGGAAGAGTTTGAGATTACTAAAGTATGAAACGATTGCTTGGCTCGTCATCGGGGTTGTGCATGATTAAATACTTTGTGTGATGAAGATAGAGCAACAGCCAGACTATATGATTTTGTAGGGATAACTTTCTTCAGCCATGTTATTTTGAGAAGACATGATTGCTTTGATTAGTATGCTTGAAGTATTATTACTTTTATGTCAATATGAACTTTTGTCTCGAATTTTTCTGATCTGAATATTCATGCCACAATTAAGAAGATTTACATTGAAATTATGCCAAAGTATCACTCCGCATTAAAAATTCTTTTTTATCATTTACCTACTCGAGGACGAGCAGGAATTAAGCTTGGGGATGCTTGATACGTCTCCAATGTATCTATAATTCTTGATTGCTCCATGCTACTTTATCTACTGTTTTGGACTATATTGGGCTTTATTTTCCACTTTTATATTATTTTTGGGACTAACCTGTTAACCGGAGGCCCAGCCCAGAATTGTTGTTTTTTGCCTATTTCAGTGTTTCGAAGAAACGGAATATCAAACGGAGTCCAAACAGAATGACACCTTCGGGAACATGATTTTCTCACCAAACGTGATCCAGGAGACTTGGACCCTACTCCAAGAAGTAACCGAGGAGGTCACGAGGGTGGGGGGTGCCCCCCCTAGGGCACGCCACCCTACCTCGTGGGCCCCCTGTTGCTCCACCGACGTACTCCTTCCTCCTATATATACCAACGTACCCCCGACAGATCAAATACAGATCCAAAAACCTAATTCCACCGCTGCAACTTTCTGTATCCACGAGATCCCATCTTGGGGCATGTTCCGGAGCTCCGCCGAAGGGGGCATCTATCACGAAGGGCTTCTACATCAACACCATAGCCTCTCCGATGAAGTGTGAGTAGTTTACTTCAGACCTTCGGGTCCATAGCTAGTAGCTCTTCTCTCTTTTTGGATCTCGATACAATGTTCTCCCCCTCTCTTGTGGAGATCTATTCGATGTAATCTTCTTTTTGTGGTGTGTTTGTTGAGATCGATGAATTGTGGGTTTGTGATCCAGATTATCTATGAATAATATTTGAATCTTCTCCGAATTCTTTTATGTATGATTGAGTTATCTTTGCAAGTCTCTTCGAATTATCCGTTTGGTTTGGCCAACTAGATTGGTAGTTCTTGCAATGGGAGAAGTGTTTACCTTTGGGTTCAATCTTGCGGTGTCCTTTCCCAGTGACAGCAGGGGCAGCAAGGCACGTATTGTATTGTTGCCATCGAGGATACAAGATGGGGTTTTTATCATATTGCATGAATTTATCCCTCTACATCATGTCATATTGCTTAAGGCGTTACTCTGTTTTTTAACTTAATACTCTAGATGCATGCTGGATAGTGGTCGATGAGTGGAGTAATAGTAGTATATGCAGAATCGTTTCGATCTACTTGTCTCGGACATGATGCCTATATACATGATCATTGCCTAGATATGTTCATAACTATGCTCAATTCTGTCAATTGCTCAACAGTAATTTGTTCACCCACCGTTGAATACTTATGCTCTTGAGAGAAGCCACTAGTGAAACCTATGGCCCCCGGGTCTATTCTCATCATATCAATCTCTCTCACTTTATTATTTGCTTTGTTTTTACTTTGCCTTTTACTTTTCACTTTGCATCTTTATATCAAAAATACCAAAAATATTATTTATCATCTCTATCACATCTCACCCTCGTAAGTGACCGTGAAGGGATTGACAACCCCTAATCGCGTTGGTTGCGAGTAGCTATCGTTTTGTGTAGGTACGAGGGACTTGTGCATGGTCTCCTACTGGATTGATACCTTGGTTCTAAAAAACTGAGGGAAATACCTACGCTACTTTAATGCATCATCCTCTCCTCTTCGGGGAAAACCAACGAAGTGCTCAAGAGGTAGCATTTGGTTGCAGGGTTTCTTGAGAGAGACCATCTTCATCCTGCGCCTCCTATGGATTGATAAACCTTAGGTCATCCACTTGAGGGAAATTTTCTACGGTCCTACAAACCTGTGCACTTGCAGGCCCAACAACGTCTACAAGAAGAAGGTTGTGTAGTAGACATCAAGCTCTTTTCTGGCGCCGTTGCTGGGGAGGCTAGGTAAAGGGCACTCACTCACACCCCGTCAACTAAGCTATTTTTTGGCAAGGTTTGTGCTTGAAGGTATATCTTTAGATCTTGCTATCGAATCTTTTTGTTTCTTGTTTTATCACTAGTTTAGTCTATAAAAGAAAACTACAAAAAAATGGAGTTAAGTTTGTCTCATACGCTTCGTCTTTTTAATATCTTTCGTGAGTATGATGAATAGGAAAATTGTGCTCAAGTGCTGGTGGAAGAAATCTATAGAATGTTTGACACTAAATCTTTGAATGGTGAGCATGATTGTAATGTTGTTAGTATTAATTCCTTGAATATCCATGATGCTAATGATATGCAAAGCCACAAGCTTGGGGAAGCTATGTTTGATGAAAATGATATGTTTAGTCCCCCAAGTTTTGATGAGAATATTTATTATGATGAAAGCATGCCTCCTATTTATGATGATTATATTGATGAACGTTGGTTTGGAAGAGTGTCAACTTTAGGAATTAGTGATCCCACTATTTTGGAGGATGTTGAATCTTATTGTGATGAACATGAAAGTGGATTCGGAAGAGTGTCAACTTTATTTAGTGATGATTCCACTATTTCGGAAGAGGTTCCAATTGATTATGAGAACAAAGTTGCTATCTATGATGATTATTGTGATGACTTGTATGCTATTAAGAATAATGATAACCATGAAACTTGTCATCATGATTTTAGTTTTCAATTGTATTATGCCTCACATGATAATTATTTTGTTGAGTTTGCTCCCACTACTATTGATGAGAATAAATTTGCTTATGTGGAGAGTAGTAAAAATTCTATGCTTGTAGATCATGAAAAGAATGCTTTAGGTGCTGGTTATATTGTTGAATTCATTCATGATGGTACTGAAAATTACTATGAGGGTGGAACTTATGCTTGTAGGAATTGCAATAATATCAAGTTTCCTCTCTATGTGCTTAAAGTTTTGAAGCTATGCTTGTTTTACCTTCCTTTGCTAGTTGATTATTGTTCCCCTAAGTTGTTTGCTCACATAACCCCTATGCATAGGAAGTGGGTTAGACTTAAATGTGCTAGTCATATGCTTCATGATGCTCCCATTATGTTTCAATTCTTATATTTTATATCAGCATCATTGTCATCATCATGCCTAGCTAAAAAGGCATTAAAGAAAAGCGCTTGTTGGGAGACAACCCAATATTTATCCTTACTGTTTTTGTGTTTCCACATGATTATGCTACTGTAGTAATCATGTTTTATAGCTTTTGTTTCAATAAAGTGCCAAGTAGAACCTTTGGGAAGACTTGGGTGAAGTTTATGTGATCTTCTTGTAAAATACAGAAACTTTAGCGCTCACGATATTAGCTGCATTTTTTTACTGAAGGTTCTTTTAGGTTGATTCTTTTTGCAGATAATTAATATAAAAATTACTCAGGTCCAGAAATTTATTTCATAATTTTTGGTGTTCCATAAGTATACGTTTGATACAGATTACTACAGACTGCTCTGTTTTTGACAGATTATGTTTTCTTTGTGTTGTTTGCTTATTTTGATGAATCTATGAGTAGTATTGGAGGGTATGAACCATAGAGAAGTTAGAATACAGTAGATATTACACCAATATGAATTTAGAATGAGTTCATTACAGTACCTAAGTGGTGGTTTTATTTTCTTATACTAACGGAGCTTACGAGTTTTGTTTTGAGTTTTGTGTGGTTGAAGTTTTCAAGTTTTGGGTAAGGATTCGATGGACTATGGAATAAGTAGTGTCGAGAGCCTAAGCTTGGGGATGCCCAAGGAACCCCAAGGTAATATTCAAGGACAACCAAGAGCCTGAGTTTGGGGATCCTTCACCGGAAGGCATCCCCTCTTTCGTCTTCGTTCATCGGTAACTTTACTTGGAGCTATATTTTTATTCACCACATGATATGTGTTTTGCTTGGAGCGTCATTTTATTTTGTTAGTATTTGCTTTATGTTATTTATAATAATGTTTTGCATCTTTATTTTCAATAAAAATTTCAAGGATAGCCTTTGCCATGCTTATTTTGCTAGTATACATGTTGCTGTTTGAAAACAGAAAGTTTACCGCTGTTGCAAAAATTCCCTAGAAAAGTCAGAGAGCGGTGGAACATTGAATCGTTTTGCATATTAAGATATGATAAATGTATTACTGTGTGAATTTTAGTTCATAATTTTTGGAGTAAGGGAAGTATTGATACTCTTGCATTCTTTATAGACTGTACTGTTTTGGCAGATTGCTGTTATGTTTGCATTCTTTGCATATGTTTGCTTGTTTAATGATCCTATTTAAGGATAGGAGTATTAAATATGCAGAGGCATTTAGTATGCAATGTTTAATAATTATTTTAGTGATTTGTTACAGTAGAAAATGATAAGGTTTTGCATTGGTTTATACTAACCTATCTCACGAGTTCTTGTTGAGTTTTTTGTGAATGAAGCTTTTTGATAAAAAGTAACCATGATACGAGAGGAATTAAAGAGACACAAAAGTTCAAGTTTGGGGATGCCCAAGGAACCCCAAGATAATATTTCAAGAAGTCTCAAGCATCTAAGCTTGGGGATGCTCCGGTAGGCATCCCACCTTTCCTCTTCAACAACTATCGGTTAGTATCGGTTGAGCCTAAGTTTTTGGTTCTTCACATGAGTTGTGCTATCCTTGCAATGTCATTTTATTTTGTTTTTCTTGCTGCTTGAATACAATTCCAAGATCTGAAATTCTTTAATGAGAGAGAGTCTTCACATAGTTGCATAATTATTTTGCTACTCATTGATCTTCACTTATATCTTGTTGGAGTAGTTTGTCATTTACTCGTTTGCTTCACTTATATCCTATGAGTAAATGGTTGAATGAGTTGAATGTTATAAATCTGAATTTATATATTCATTTGCTTACTCCATGGGGAGTAATGACTTCACATCTAAGAAGTAGAGGTTGTAAATTTATTGATGGTTAGCAAGCATTGTTTTAGTCATTTGAACAATTCATGAAAGATTATTGAAGGAAGAGAGATTTCACATATAAATATATTATCATAGACATCTTTTATAATTTTGAGCACTCATTATGTATGACATGCTAAAGAGTTAATGTTGGACAAGGAAGACAATGTAATGGGTTATGTTTTCTCATGTCTCAGTTAAAGTATATTGTCATGGATCATTCAAACATGTTGAGCTTGCCTTTCCCCCTCATGCTAGCCAAAATTCCTAGCACCAAGTAGAGATACTACTTGTGCTTCCAAATATCCTTAAACCCAGTTTTGCAATGAGAGTCCACCATACCTACCTATGGATTGAGTAAGATCCTTCAAGTAAGTTGTCATCGGTGCAAGCAATAAAAATTGCTCTCTAAATATGCATGACTTATTAGTCTGGAGAAAATAAGCTTTGTATGAACTTGTTATGGAAGCAATAAAAGTGACGGACTGCATAATAAAGGTCCACATACAAGGGGCAATATAAAGTGACGTTCTTTCGCATTAAGATTTTGTGTATCCAACCCTAAAAGCGCATGACAACCTCTGCTTCCCTCTGTGAAGGGCCTATCTTTTACTTTATGTCTTTTACTTTATGCAGAGTCAAGGTGATCTTCACCTTTCCTTTTTTTTCATTTTATCCTTTGGCAAGCACTTTGTGTTGGGGTGATCCTGATATATATATCCAATTGGATGTATGTTAGCATGAACTATTATTGTTGATATCACCCAAAGGTGAATATGTTTGGAGGCAACATTATAAGCCCCAATCTTTCTCTGTGTCTGATTAAAACTTCATAACCACAAGTATTGCGTGAGTGTTAGCAATTGTAGAAGACTATATGATAGTTGAGTATGTGAAGTTTGCTAAATTAAAGCTCTAACATAGACTCCTCCTGAAAGTAAGATGAATTGCAATTGTTTTGATGACTAAGAATGAAGTTTGCTAGCTTTAAAGAAAGTTTATGGTCTATGATTTAACATGTGAATTGCTTGTTACTTGATTATGAAAAGTTTTATGAGATGAACTACTATTATGACATATAATGATGCTAGTAAAGGTGATTGAAATTATCATTGATCAAACTTGTGCACCTTCTAGCATTCACACTTCATAAATTCTTTCTTTATCATTTACCTACTCGAGGATGAGTAGGAATTAAGCTTGGGGATGCTGATACGTCTCCAATGTATCTATAATTTATGAAGCATTCATGCTATATTATTATCTATTTTGAATGATTATGGGCTTTATTATACACTTTTATATTACTTTTTGGACTAACCTATTAACCGGAGGCCTAGTCCATATTGTTGTTTTATTGCCTGTTTTAGTATTTCGAAGAAAAGGAATATCAAACGGAGTCCAAACGGAATGAAACCTTCGGCAATGTGATTTTTGGAAGATTATCATCCTGGAGGCTTGGAGATCAAGTTAGAAGACCCTCAAGGAGCCCAGGAGATAGCCCCCCCCCCACAGGGCGCGGCCCCCTATCTCGTGGACCCCTCAAGCACCTCCCGACCGACTTCCTTCGCCTATATAAACCTACGTACCCTAAGACCATCATATACCAAGATAGATCGGGAGGTCCGCCGCCGCAAGCCTCTGTAGCCACCAAAAACCGCTCGGGAGCCCGTTCCGGCACCCTGCCGGAGAGGGGATCTTTCACCGGTGGCCATCTTCATCATCCTGGCGCTCTCCATGACGAGGAGGGAGTAGTTCACCCTCGAGGCTGAGGGTATGTACCAGTAGCTATGTGTTTGATCTCTCTCTCTCTCTCTCTCTCTCGTGTTCTCTCTTGTGTTCCCTCTATGGCACGATCTTGATGTATCCCGAGCTTTCCTATTGTAGTTGGATCTTATGATGTTTATCCCCCTATACTCTCTTGTGACGAATTGAGTTTCCCCTTTGAAGTTATCTTATCGGATTGAGTCTTTAATGAGAACACTTGATGTATGTCTTGCCGTGCTTATCTGTGGTGACAATGGGATATCATATGCATCTTCATGTATGTTTTGACGACCAACTTGCAGGTTCCACCCATGAACCTATGCATAGGGGTTGGCACACGTTCTTGACTCTCCGGTAGAAACTTTGGGGCACTCTTTGATGTACTTTGTGTTGGTTGGATGAATCTGAGATTGTGTGATGCATATCGTATAATCATGCCCACGGATACTTGAGGTGACAATGGAGTATCTAGGTGACATTAGGGTTTTGGTTGATTTGTGTCTTAAGGTGTTATTCTAGTACGAACTCTTTAATAGATCAATCCGAAAGAATAACTTTGAGGTGGTTTCGTACCCTACAATAATCTCTACGTTTGTTCTCCGCTATTAGTGGCTTTGGAGTGACTCTTTGTTGCATGTTGAGGGCTTGTTATATGATCTATCTATGTTATTATTGTTGAGAGAACTTGAACTAGTGAAAGTATGAACCCTAGGCCTTGTTTCCTACCATTGCAATACCGTTTACGCTCACTTTTACCACTTGTTACCTTGCTGTTTTTATAATTTCAGATTACAAATACCTTTATCTACTATCTATTTTGCACTTGTATCACCATCACTTTGCCGAACCAGTGCACCTATACAATTTACCATTGTATTGGGTGTGTTGGGGACACAAGAGACTCTTTGTTATTCGGTTGCAGGGTTGCTTGAGTGAGACCATCTTCATCCTACGCCTCCTACGGATTGATAAACCTTAGGTCATCCACTTGAGGGAAATTTGCTACTGTCCTACAAACCTGTGCACTTGCAGGCCCAACAACGTCTACAAGAAGAAGATTGTGTAGTAGAAATCAGAGAGGAGTACGAGGGTTCACTGGTTCGGCTGCGTTGTCGTCACCGCAGAATAACAGGGGGTGTGGGTGAGTGGAGTGGAGGGATGGCCTGGCCAGCGGTGGGAGTAGTATGGGGCGGTGAGGCCTCCACGGCAGCACAGCCGGCCACGGTTGGCAGGAGCAGGCGGCACGACCGGCGCTACTTTGGGCGGCTGGAGCAAGAAGACCAGAGGTTGAAGAAGCACTACGGCCGTTGGATGGACATCATACAGTTAGTCGAGCTAGAATCGTGCATATTGACTAAGTTGACAAAGCCCTTCGTCCTCGTCAACTTAGTAGGCCCACTATATGGGTCCCAACTAGCAGGGGGAGTATTCATTTTTTTTGTGCGTAATAAGGAGGCACTTCCTTGCGTGTGAAGATATAGCTAGTGGGTCCAAGCTATCAGCGGCGGTAAAGTTTTTTTTGCGAAATACAAAGGCCCTTTCGGTGGGTCTCAGATGTCAGGTGGAGGAATCATTATTTTGCGCGTAATAAGGAGGAATTTCCTTGAGTGCGGCCGTGGACCCAGCTGTCAGCCTCTCCATGTACAGTCCACTTCAGATGCATGTCGGTTGTTGACCACGTTGACCACGCCACACCGAGAGCACCAGGGCGGTGGACGACGGCGAGGCCTAGGAAGGGAACGACGCGGAGGCAGGGAAGACTCGGCAGTTGTTTCCCACACAGAGGGGAGTACGACTGTACGAGGGTTTACTGGTTCGTCTGCCGTCACGAGAGAATAACAGCAGGTGTGGTACTGTGGGTGAGTAGAGGGATGGCTAGGCCATCGATGGGAGTACGGTGGGGCGGTGAGGCCTGCGCGGCAGCACAGCCGGCTGTTGGGAGGAGGGAGCAGGCAGTCCCGCCGGTGCTTGTTTGAGCGGCTAGAGCAGGAAGAGAAGACATTGAAGAAGCACGACGGTCGTTGGATGGACATCCAACAGTATACAAGCCATCTATGGAAAGCCTCAAATCTGTGGACAACAGCATACATCCCATCTGCCATTATTTCTAATAATTTACAGCCCATTTGCTAATTCTTACGTGTTTTTTTGGAGCCCATACTCTTTTTGTTAGCATTACAGCCCATATTGTGGCCATGGTTCAAAAATTATACAAAATTTTGCATATGTCGGTGCGGTCTGAACTGTTTTTAATCCCGAAATTTCCAGTCACATTCAGACTGATTTTATAAATAAATGTATATCAATGTAAAATCCAATAAATTTTCCACGCATAAAAATCAATGCAATTTAAAATCTCGAAATGAAAAAAAGATATTTGAAACTAATTGCCGGTTTGATGTGTTTTAAAAAATGTATAGCCCATTTCTCATTACTGATAGGCCATTTTCTCGGCCAGCCGAATGAAGCTCTCCTCGTCTTGAAAGATTTGCAGCCCTACAGGCCTCATAAAGCGACTTACTTGACAAATCACAAAAAAACGGGGCTAGCCATTTTCAGAAAAAAAAAACTACTGGGCTGGTCTATGGTAAACATAAAAGAAAAGGCTGTCTAGACATGCCAGAGTGTCCTACACAGCCCAGTTGACACCCTGCTTCCGTCTCAAAAACAAATTAGATAAATGCCACTCCAATTATGGCAATAGATAAAAATGCCACTGCAATTTCCAAACTTTGAAAAATGCCACTTCAATTTTTGCAAACTTTGAAAAACACCACTGCAGTTTGCAAACTTTGAAAAACGCCACTAGAAATGGCATGAAATGGCATTTTTCAAAGTTTGGAAATTGCGGTGGCATTTCTTGGATACACCAGATTTGGAGTGGCATTTATCAAATTAACCCAAAACAAAAATAACTGGGCGAGCTACTGGGTCCCAGGTGTCAGCCGCTCGTTGTGCAATTCTCTTGTTTATTGACTACGTTGACAATGGCATGGGACCCGGATGTCAGAAATCCACTAGGAGGAGCCATTTTTTTATTGGCTTGAAATAAGGAGGCACTGTCTTGCGTACTGCCATGACCTTGGCGGGTCCCTGCTGTCATCCTCTCCACGTACAATCATCTCCTGATTGTGTACGCGTCAACTTGCTAGGCCCACAAGTCAGCCTCTAAACCCGTGGAGTACAAATACAACCCATTTAAAAAAATAACAGCCCATCCCATATGTTCAAACGGAAAGTTCAACATTCAGAGCAAAGTAACAGGTCTGATCCACATATAGAGTACTGAACTTCCACGTTGATAACCATCATAGCCAAGTTAACTATCTACTCGCACTAATACTCTAGTAGCATACAAGTATTAACTTACTCTTAGCTAACTAGACGATGCCGGCCGCCATCTGTGGTACACGCTAAACGCCAGCACCGGCGTCCTGCGCCTCGCCTCGGACTTGCAAGAGGTGCGATAGGGCGCGTTGCTCGCGCACGTTGGCCCTTTTCATGCCGTCGTGGTCCACTGAAGCTTCGGCTTCCAAGCGGGAAACCCACTTGACGAGCAGGTAGTAAAAATCGGCGTCACGAACGCGTGCGTACCCGACAGCCTCCAGGGCTATTTGCTGGGGGCCGTCCTCCATGTAGTCGGCCCAGTTGCAGGCGCTCTGCTCGTGACTCAGAGCGTCGGTGCGTTGTTGCTCCATGTCCCGCTGGCAGCGCAAATCGGTGATACGCTGCTCCTCCACCAGGCGGTCGCGCTCCAACAACTCCTGCTTATCTGCCATGTGGTCGCGCTCCAACAACTCCTCGATCTCCGCATTTCCGTCTAAAGACAGATAGAATGCCTCCTCCGTCCACCTGCCTTCCGTTGAAAAACCGAACACTAGTTCCGGCGGCGACCGTCTCCGGTGTCGCCTACCGTGGACGGGTGGGGGCATGGCGGATGTGGCGAGTGACGTCGGGCCGGTGGGGGCTTATGAGGATATGGCGAGTTGGGTCATGGTGGCACCAGAGAAGGCCGGGAAACGGTACTTATAGGGGAAATGTAGCGCGATGGTCATCGGAATTCAATGCATAATGGCTTAACACGCCAGCTTGCCATAGAAAACTAGAGAAACTAAAATTATGACTATGTTGTCCCGTCCCATCTGGGTCGCACGCCGGCATGGCGGTCAAACGAGTGCACTCGAATCATCTCCCTCATTGTCAATAATGATTCCACGGATTTAAAAATCCCGCAACAATTCAAGCGTATCTTTTTCGCATCAATTAGCTGCCTTAATTACGGCCAACTGCATGCTGGCACTCAGAATCGTTTGCAGGCAGTACGCGAAGCAGCATGCAACGAGTCGCAGCCGAGGGCACGCATGCAGCCACTTAAATTGCTGGAATTAATTAGGCTTAAACTTCTGCATCCGTTAATTATTGCCATGCCTTGGTCTTGCTGCTTTGCTCACGGGACTAATAAACCCGGAAGGAGGGACTACCTTGGTTGGTGAGAGGTTTGAATTAAGCCCTGCAAACCGGAAAGGAGGTACTAGTACGTGTGTGATCTGCTATTTATTCGTGTAGGATCGAGTAGGTCATTTCTTGAATTGAGCCCTGCAAACCGGAAAGGAGGTAGTACGTGCGTGATCCGCTATTTATCCATGTAGGATCGATACTGTAGCTTGTTAGTTTCTTCAGAGGTAGGCATTTTTATCCGTGTAGGATCGATAGTGTAGCTTGTCAGTTTCTTTAGAGGTAGGCATTTTTATTCAAAAAACTGCCACTTCGCATCTTGCGGCGCAAATAAAACTGCCAGGAGCACATTTGTAGGCTAGCTAGTGATCGATCAGTAACTTGTAAACACTAAGCAAACAGAAATAAGTAACTGTTAATGCATCTCAATGATTCATAGATCATATACAAATATGTAGCTCCAAAAGCAAAGATCGGCCACTTCGGATCTTGCGTCGCAACTAAAACTAACTAGTACGATTCCCATACATAAGATCAACATCTTAATGCATCTCAATGATTCACACATCATATACAAATATGTAGCTCCAAAAGCAAAGATCTATAAAAAACATGTGTTCTTCCTACTAACATGGATGCTTCTCTTGGCCAACATTCAGTACAGACTGAAGACAAATTTGTTTGTGAAGTCTACAATTCCTCTTGCAAACATAAGTGGTTTCACCAACAGCTGGAACCATGAGAATGAACCACACATGATGGAGGAACATCCACTGCAATATGATTTGGTCTTCTCTCGATCACACCGCGAGACTATTTTTGGAATACAAACTTTAACTTAGGAAAAATGCTGCCCATTGTATAATCAGACCAAAGCAATGAAGCACCAAGTGTTGGCCAGTAAATAGTACAGTACTACTTTGCTGCAGTCCATGAAGTGACTATCCAATCTTTGTGTCTATTTTCAAATGGCACTGCATGCAGTGATTATACTATTCTCTTGTGCAGTTCAACCAAAATAGTGGACACTTTGTTTGTTTGCCAAATAGCAATGGGCAGACATCTCTGTCTGCACAAGTATCAGGCAGCTAGTAAATATAAGCATTCCAATTTCTTAATGGGAAACGGTAGCAAGACTGTTTCTAACAACCTGTTTGAAGGAATAAATAAAGCAACAACGGCTGATGTCAGGAAGGCATACATAGTTTTTATCTGAAAAACTGAGCCATTCCTGACCTTTCCTCTTCTTTTAAGCAAATTTTGTGCAGTCCTACTAAAATAAAATGTCATCACCGCCTTGACAATTCAGTGACACTGTACAAAAGGAAATGACTTAACATTACATCATGATGTCAGGTATGTAGTCGACAGGCATTAGAGACAAACATACAGACCTCCTCCGATAACATAATGAACATTAATTCTAACAAAGGTGTGAATAGCTTTACAGGGATAATTTGAGTGAACTCTACACCCTCTGTTCCTTAATATAAGACGTTTTCGCGGTTCAATTTAAAGTACCCAAGCGTCTAGTATTTAGAACAACAGGTAGTAGTTTTCTTGAGCACATATCTGGGAAGCTTGCCACACTTTATTTATGTCCATACGCTAATGCGACACCATTCGAATACTACAAATATACACTAATCCAGCAGCTAGCGCAACAGTAGAGTAGTTAATTTATTACAGGGTACAGTACAATGGTTTTACTGAATAGATTTCAATAAAATCTAGCACTGGAAGGTTTCTATAACAATTAACAATACAAAATGCATTGGTATACTAGCTGTGCATGAGCATTAAACCAAATACAAAAGTCTGAAGGTAACTAGCATTATTAACTAATGACAGTATAAAAAAATTGCAAACCATGTACCTCCAAGGTAAATATCATTTCGAACTCGAGGGGACCTTAAAAATTGCTATCCCAATCTTGATAATCGATCAAACATAAAAACTTGATCAAACGAATCAAGAGAACAGCCGGAGGAGGAGGTGCCCACTCTTGACCTTTCCTCTTCTCTTCATAATTGTCTATGCAGTTTAACCAAAATAAAATGACATCAACGCCTTGGCATTTTGGTGACACTGTACAAAAAAATTAACTTATCTCATGAAAGTGAGGCATGTAATCTATAAGAATTAACAGTGCAAAAATCTGAAGGTAGTAACAAGTTTCATCGTTGGTATATTGGCTATGCAACAGCATTAGAATGCCTTAGCTGAAAAATCTTTAATACATCCACAATCAACAGCTAACCCTGAAATAATCCAGTGACATTAAATGGCATTGCTTAAATTTATCGGTGGCATTAGATTGAGAGCGACATTAGTTAAATGTGGCATCACTTTAGCAGTAGCATTGCTTGACTTGACTGCTGGTGTAATACTAACAGCAAAAAAAGTGGCAATAAGAGCATGGGAGGCCCATTTGGATAGTGGGCGCACCAGTACGATGTACCTCCACGGGCGCAGAGTGGTGAGGGAGGTATGGTTGCCCAGAGCAACAAATATCTAGGCAGCATATGTGGATTACGTCCCATTTTTGTTCTCTTTAGCCACCTTTTTCCTATGTGAGGACAACAAACCGATCGACCTGGTCATTCTCTATTGTGTTGTCATGCCTTTCTACCCTTCTTCAACCAAGAGACATGAGACTCGTTCCTTAGCTACTGATTTTTTTCCTTTTCAACCTAGATGCGGGTTCGATGCCTACTCTCTTGGATAGTACAGTCTCCCTTCCTTTCCTTATTCAACCCAGACATGGATTAGACTACATGAAGTAGGGTTTCCTTTAATAGTGCAAATTATGGTTTTCGTCTACGTGGCCAGCAGAGCAGAGGATAGCAAATTGGGAAGATGGTGGAGTGGAAAAAGATCCACATGCAACGACGTGGCAGATGAGGCAATAGAACAAGGGTATGGTTCGAAAAGAGGTAGCATACCTGAGGGTCGGCGGGAAGTGGCTTCGTTCATGGTCGTCGTCCTCCGCACACACTACGGCAGTGAGCTTGGGGACGGAGGCCATCCCGCGCGGGCGCTAGGTCTGAGAGGACGGCCTTGTCGTCAGTGCGTGACCTCGCTCGCCAACGACGAGTGCGTCAATGCTGCATGTCCTTTTCTTCCCCAGCAGATATGTGACCACCGGTGAGGAGGGCGAGAGGGGCCGTCTTTTTTAGATCTGGAGAGAGGGTGGTAGTGTGAGAAGCAAGTGGGCAGCCCTTGGTAAGAAAGCGCTGAAGCTCCAGCCTATATATCTCTTTTATACTACTAGTACTGGAGGTGGAGTAGTGGTAGAGTAGTTTATATTTTCTCTATGTAAAGTACGAGTTAGTCATGCTTCAAAACTGAACAGCACGCCATTAAAAAAAAGGTCGATAACTAATGTGGCACCTCGGGCCAACGCGGCCAGATCGCATTTTGCACGAGAAATTACACACCATGTTTCGTTGACATGTGGTCCTGTTCCAACATATCAGTGAGACGACAACGAGTAGTAGGAGTATTTCCGAACGGACGTGTAGGCAGGGGCGCCTCTTCGTGAACCGTGGCAAACTAGCAATCATCCATCGACTATTCGCCTTTCCCTCTCGATTTGGAACTGCTGTCGCATGCTCTTCCTCTCCCTCCTCCATTTTCCTTTAGCCCTTCATCCTTTCTTCTGCCATTGTTCGATCGTCTTCTCCATGGAGGGAACAAGCCGGAAACAACCCCGTTATTCTTGCCCGGATCTGAAAGATGACATGGTGGAGGAACTCATTGATCGGTGCGACGTCATCACCTCGGCTAGCATGGCAGGTTCGTTCAAGCCCATTCTCGACTCAACTAATAACATCATTACAAGGAACCCAAGAGTCAAGGAGCGGTTTGATCTCCCCTATCTTCTTCATCGTGACCCTGATGACTGGAGCCGGCACGATGGAAGCCTCGCCCTGTGCAAGTTGATGCTGCTTAATAATGATACGCATGATGTTAAGATGCCACCGCTTGAGGGCAAGGCTTGGGCAGGCGCAAATGGAGATTGGGTTGTTTACATTGGGTCAAACTGCGAGTGGGAACTTGTGAATGTGTACACTCGTGACTGGGTTCCACTTCCAAAAATCTCAGCAGACTGCCCAGAGGTTGAGCACACCGGTATTGTACACACGTTCAAATATGATCATGGTGACTGTCTTCTATGAAAGATAGCAATTTGTCGAGTTCCCAACCGCTCTTG
This sequence comes from Triticum dicoccoides, assembly GCF_002162155.2. Classification (NCBI taxonomy): domain Eukaryota; kingdom Viridiplantae; phylum Streptophyta; class Magnoliopsida; order Poales; family Poaceae; genus Triticum; species Triticum dicoccoides. The sequence goes on along the minus strand of NC_041391.1, from coordinate 116,546,056 downwards.
GAATTACAACAACTATGAAGTTGTTGCTATCTTCGACAAGCTTATTGCCGTCCTTCGTGGTTTGACTCGATGGATATTGCTCAAAAACCAGTTTCTGTACATGGATGAGTACTGTGATGCAATTCAATACGAGGGCCTTGTGTTTGCTGCCACCACTCGTGGCACTATTTTTGCATAGTATCCTTGTAGTTTCGGTACATTTATCTTCCACTGTAATTATAATTGTTTCATCCACATGCATGCGGGTTAGCAAGTTTCCGTTTACTAATTAACCTTCTTCTTGTGTTTCCAAGGTCCTGTGAACCTTCCACCACCTATACTTGAAATTTTTTATAACCAAGGGGGAGATGACGATGGTGATGATCACGAGCATGAGGACTAGCAGCGCCCATATACTCTTTGGTGCCTGGCAACTAATTCCGATGGATCACCTCTTCTTGTGTGTATACAGCCCACTGATGATGTTACTGCTAAGGAAGCAGGTGTAGTCTCCCATGGTCGCACTCTCTGGACCTATTCCAACACCCGTTGCATGATATTCGGGATGGATACTAGTGTGCTAGCGCCAACTCCTTCTCCCTGGTACAGAATTGATAGTCTTGGAGAAAACTCGCTCTTCCTTGGACAAAACTATCCAATGATGGTGAAAGGCGATCCAACTGTTGTTGACACAACGTTACTACCATTTATGAGAAGCAACTGTGTCTATACCTCGGACATTTGGGTGGTTCCCTTCCCTGGTACTGATATAGTAGGCCGCTTTAGCCTGGATGATCAGTCCTGCGTTGGTCTCCAGATCGACAATGGATGGCCCATCCCAGAGAATCACTTGTGGTTCAAAGCAAGCATTTCCAACGCCGAGGAATGGTTGAGTTGAAGTTCATCTCATTGCTTGTTATTTGTTGTGTGGTGAAAACTTTAGTATTTATAATGTATCCTCGTTGTCGATGTGGGTTGATGACCCGTTGTATGTAATAAAATGATATGCCTGTGATAAACTTACTAAATTTATGAATGGCTTTCGAGTCGCTTCTCTGAGTGAGTGGTGCAACGAGGCAAAAAAATATTTTCCGAATACATAATTGTACGTGCATTGCAACAGGTTATCGGATGAGGCGAATCAACAATAGTAGTACACTATTTGTACTTGTTTCACATGCTTCGCGCGTCGGGCGGGTGTTTTTACTGTAGCCATATGTTAATGTGTTCGATGTATGTAACCAGCACCTCGAATCCTCGATACTAGTACTATATAGTAGGAGTAAGTAGTAGGAGTAGTAGGGTGGCATGGGCCAGAACAAGCATTCACGTCCAGGAGTACGGCACACGCCACCACCACAACATCCATATGACAATATATTATTTCTTGGAGTCCGTGCTAGAGCAATCTCTTCAACCTCATCGTTTCTCTAACTTCAGCCATCACGCGGCAGGCGAGGTGGGGGTTTGCCGATAGTCGGTTTCCTTAACTGTGGTCCCACTTGTAAGGCCAACTCCAATGCACGACCCCAAACGGACCTCTGTTTTGCACGAACTCCAATGATAATTTTGACTAGAAAAGCAAGACCAAAGAAAACAAGAACCACAAGAATACATTTTACTACTCCTGTAACTTGGATTAGTGCCTCCTCGAGGCATTCATTGTTAATCTGCGGAGGCTCGATCTTGCATGCTTCTTTCTTCTTCGAGTGTAAATAAGTAGATGTTGCTTCCTCGCATCTAGTCTCATGTCTAGCCTCTATTCTAGTAGGAGTATCAACAAGTGCACTAATCTCATCTCTAGCCTTTGTGCTAGCTAAAAGTGATAGAACATCTACTAAATTTTGCTCTCTCAATATATGGATGTACTCTTCTTCCCAATACAAAAACTTGCATCCATTCTACTCCCTCCGTTACACAATACATGCCTTCTATTTGTCAAAATATATATGTATCTAGACATGTTTTAGTATATAGGTACATCCATTTTTGGACAAATGGAAGTCAAGTATTTTGGAACGGAGGGAGTACACAATAAAATTTTTAAGTTAGCACAACTAGTCTAATCCGAGAGCACAACCGAAGATTTGGTCGGGTTCTTCCTCCCTTTGCCGACACGTGGGACATCCAGCATCCAGGTCGTGTCATGAAAGAAAATAGAGTGGTAGTTGAAGCCACGAGATGTGCATCTTGGGTTAAATTGTAAATAGAATCTTACTACTCTTGAGTAACTCCAAAAGCGGCCACCGAATATCTTTATTGGATTCGTTTTTCATCACTAGCACGTCGAGGTGAAAGATGTGCAGGTTCAGTGGGTCCGCTTGCATTTTCACTGACATGTGGGACCGCATGTGAGCAAACAGACAATAGGCTCCGCCCGTCCGCTGGCTGGCTGAGAAGAGAGATAGAGGAGGGTTGAGCACGGACTATAGTAAATTTGTTCTATGTACCTCGATATAGGCTCGATATAGTGGGGTGGCATGGGGCATAACTAGCATTCACGTCTAGCAGTACGGCACGTCTAGCAGTACGGCACACGCCATCCACACGAGTCCCATCCGACACCAATTTTTTGGAGTCCATGCTACAGCCATCTCTTCTCCCTCCTGTTTTCTTAGCCATCGCGCGGTGGGCGGGGTGGGGGTTTGCCGATAGTCGGTTTGCTCAACTACGGTCCCACTTGTAACTGAAAATGCAACACCGCACGCATTCCCACTTGAGCGGCGTGCCAGACCAACCGTGTGGGGGTTCGACGCGAACACATCAGGCTTTTCCTTTTGAACTCCATGGCGCGACCGATAGATAGAAAATAATGATTTTTCCTAGAGTAATGAGAAGTTTGGTTCTGGCGCCGTTCATGCATGGAGTATGTACGAAAATTATGAAGTTGATGCGAAAGATAAAATAATTACTGTAGTATCATTACTACTACATGGATTTGACGAAAAGATAAAAATACATACGGATCCATCAACGACATCCTCACGCCCTAGTGCGCCCGGTCACCAACCGACGTGTGAGGAGCAGCGGCGTTGGCGGCGAGCTCAACGTGCTTCTGAACAGTGCCGTCCAAGGTTGCCCTGTGGTCCAAGAAGGCCAGCGTCCTATCGTCCTCCTCTTGCATGTAGTAGTCCTTGTGGACGATTTGCGCGTAGACGTGGGTGATTATGCCGATGGTGTCTTGCTACGCCAGGCGCTGCGCGGTGAGCGCGACCTTGAGGTGGACATTCTCCGGCACGACGGCGGGCAGTCGCAGGGCCACCAGTGCATCGAAGAGGTTGTCACCATAGTGGCCATTGAGGGTGGTGGGCATCGAGAGCCTGGACGCGTCGGCTGGAGGCTTACGTCAAAGTCGTCCATGAGCTTCTTGACGACGGTGAACTTGTTGAGGAAACCAACGAGGACCTCGTCTAACAAGGAGAGGAAGCTGTCGTCCAAGCGGCCCCTCGCCCTGGCGGCCTCAAGCAATACTACCTGAAGACATTCCACAGTGCCGAGCCGCAGGCCAGCGTCATGGATCATCTGGCACAGCCGGCTGATGCTTGCGCTCATCGCCTCCATGGGTCTAGCTTAGCTTCTAGTCAATTGATCTTGCAATTCGAGTGATCACTCTTGCCCTTGGTTAGCGTGCGTAGGTGCGTAGGATTTCGTACTACTCCTCGGCCCTCTACTGCATCTGCCTTTGGCTGTATGATAGGTGGGCCAGCCACCCCCTGGGCCCATGTGTCATTCACCCAAAGGCAGTTGTCGTAAGTCAATGAAGCTGCGTCCCCCTCCGTGCCAATGCAGTATAGTCATCTCACCGGACCTCTAGTTGGGGCCAAACGAGAGAAGTTTGATGTTTACTAGTTTATCGGTCCCCTTTGCATTTTGCACCAAGTTTTGACCTTTGATTTAACTAATAAAATCTTAATGCATGTAAACAAAAATGTTGTGTAAGTCACCTTATGAAAACCAAATAATCCCAAAACACTTAGGCACGGTGCATTAACTCCCTCCCTTGTTTCTTATTTCGTGACATATCAACCAATGAGAGATGTGGGCCATGCATGCTTTCAATGACTTGAGACTACCAAACATGACATGCAGTGTTTAGTTCAGTGCATGTAATCCTATTAGTACTATGGTTAGCAAAAAAACATTAAGTTCTCTCGCCTATAGTAATAAAACACCATGTATTTATTTACAGAGGGAGTAGTACATTTTTTGTGACATGCATTACTAGATATTGCTAGTCATATACTAAAATCCAGATGGACGTGGCAGTACTCCTAAATCCAGACGGTGGTGCTACTAGTACTAGTAGTAGTACTACCAATGTAGTAGTAAGAGTACTAGCACTGTACTACCCATTGGTCAAATTATTACCTGCTGCTCCTCGCAGTGAAGTGACAAGACCCTGCGCCGGAGATGACACCTGAGTATAGGCGCCGTGTTCGGCATACCATAGTCAGCCTCACCGTCTGCAGTCACTATCATCATGGCTGTAGAGCTATCATGCTTACAACTATCCATGTTCGACATAATTTCCCGTGCGTAGATGCCCGTGCATTGCACATAACACCAAGATTGGGGGTGGACGGCTCCGGCAGCGGCCATCGTGCTAGATTTTTCCACGGCCTTCTAGATGAGGTGGGGAGGAGATAAGGCTGATTGTGAGAGACAAGGAATTGTTTGTAAATAGGGAACAAGTGCGGGCATCTTTTTGCAAAAATGGAGAAGCTTGATTTGTATGTGTCAGACCTAGATGGGAGGCACAACATCATCACCAACTCAGGACCTGTTTGATTTGCAGGATTTTGAAAACACAGGAATAGGACACGGCAATATTACAAGTTTCAAACTGATATTACAAATGTTAGGAGTAATGTTGCACTTTTGAAGAGGTAATTACTAGGAAGTTTACGTAAGAACTTTCGTTACTTTAGGTGGATGCAGCATTATCGTACAAACTAAAATCCACCGCCCTAACAAGTCACTAATGGGCAAATAAGTTTTCGAGTCTCTGGCCACTTGATGTTTCAAAAACAAATTCAGCTTCTGCGGAGACTTTGTCATTTAGGCTTAGACGCTTGCGGTGATCAGCACGCCATTCATTATTGCTCCACAGAATGCCAAACCTCATTACCTTGAGCACACTTGCCTCCAGAACAAAGAACCTGGCCAATTTAATCTCAGATGTGCTGCCTCGGTAGTCGATCAAATCAATTTCTGTAAGATGGAGATCAAGGCATTCGATGAGATTGTTATAGTGCAGCACATTTTTCACTTTTGGGTCTTTTTTATCTTAAAAGAAGAGAACATATTAGAGCAGATGGCTGCATAAAATTGTTGTGTCATCAAGAGGTACCAATATCATTCGCTCATACGATAAGGTTGGTTGGCTAGTGATATTTTTTCACGCCCTCTCTCTCTCTCTTTCTGTTTCCTCTCATTTAACTAGGAGCACATGAAGAGCTTGGGCAGTTGTTGCCTTCCACTATGTGGCCGATGCCATATTTTGCAAAAGTATGCCACATAATACGCATCGATGTCAAATCAAAAGATTTTGGCACCGCTCTCACGATGTGAGAGAATTGGCACCGCTATGCACACAGACCCACATGTATAAACAAATCAATCAAACCAACTACACCAGCCTCTCACTGTCCAAAACAAGTGTTTTTTTATTGCCTCAGTCTTCTCTCTCTCCCACACAGTGTTTTTTCATTGTGTGAGTTAATTTGGCACCGAAGCAAAGTAGGTGATCCAGATTGGGGCACCAGGTGAGCAATGGAGGGGCATCGATGCCAAATGCATCACAAGTGAATTTGGCACATGTTTTGGCCTACACAGCCCACTTTTGTACTCCCTCCGCCCCAAAATTCTTGTCTTAAATTTGTCTAAATACGGATGTATCTAGTTACATTATAGTGTTAGATACATCCGTATCTAAACAAATGTAAGACGAGAATTTTGGGACGGAGGGAATACTACCTCCTATTTAGTATAAAATTTTGACCATAGATTTACCTAAGAAAATGCCAATGCATGTCACTAAAAATTACACCATTTGAAATTATGTTCAAATACGAATCCAATGATATAGTTATTAGTGACATGCATTAACATTTTGTTAGTTAAATCTATGGTCAAATTTTGATACTACAAAATTGGAAGAGTAAACCAGGACGGAGGTAGTACTTGCTCTTAGGGTAACCATAGAGTTACTGGAGTAGTCTAAGTTACTTTCCACTATGACTAGCCTAGGCTACTATAATAGTACAGCATAAAAATGATGCAGGTGATCACGTGAGAAAAAAATACTAAAAACATTTCTTTCGGTGCAGTGCATAGATGCAGTTTTGAACACTACACTTGTCATCGTAATTTGGGAAAATTAAGAAAAAATTGAGCTACGTTGTGATTACCGTTTACTTATAGGAAAGAAGTTTCACGTTGATGAGTAGCTTCTCCATTCACAGAAAGCATGTAAGGAATCCAACAACTTGATCCAGATTGGGGCCGATAGATTTTAGTGCTAAGATCTTCACTGCGCGCATGCACTGGGTCAAGCTTGTGGGAATCATTTTCTGGAAGGCGGTCGTAAATACATCAAGAAAAAATAAAAAATGTGAATTTCAGGAAGACGGAGAAGAAGATGAGTGTTGTACCTGAACGATTACGGATGCAATAAAGAGTTCGGAGAATTTGGCAGACGAGTACACCAACACTGTCAATTTCGGCACGTCAATGACCCTGATTTTTGTTGGACCTTCTAGATCCGATACAAGCAATCTCTCAAGGAAAGGCGCATTCGCAGTGACCATAACATGGAATAGCTGGACTGATCTCTTCCCAATTGATGTCTTGTTGCGGGGCCAACAAGACACATAAATCCATCGGAGATTCGTCGAGGCAATGTGGAGGCTAATGAACCCGTGGATCTGCTCAAGACGAAGGTACTCGAGCGCAGTACAGATGCGGAGCAGGTGCTACATAGCCTTCTTCGAGATGACAACGTCGAACGGATCGAGATGCTTGAGTTGATGGAGAAGAAGGGCGGGCGCGGCATTAATCTTGGGAAGATAGCAGGAGCTGAAGCTGGCGCGGCGCAACGTTGGCGTGAGGTGGAGCGCGGACGGCTGTGGAGAGCGACATCATCCAGCTTCAAAGTTGAGCTCCTTGAGCTCCTCGAACTTGTGTTGGACCTTGCAGTTGGTACTGAACATGCGGATGTCAAGGCGTCTGGCTGGCCCAGGGTGCGATGAAAGGATCTTGGAGACTACGGCCATGCGTTTGCAATCCCCGTCGTAGAGGCAGCTGTCGACGGTGAGGTTGAGCGGGACACAGCGCCAGAGGGGGCGCCACCACTGGGAGAGCAGGGCGGTCCGCATGGAAGATTTGGTGGGATGAGGCCGATGATGACGAGCAGCATGTCATCGAGGAGGCTGCGGGTGAAGTCCAGGCTCCTCGGATGCTATTTTGGCTCGAGCCGCCTCCGCTTGTTGGCTGCCTCACCGTCCATGTCAACCGGCGGCGACGCCGGTGTACACATGTGCTGGTGTGTGTTGTGTGCTGGGTGTGCGTGAGTGCGTCCTTCTGTGCATGCCACCATGCAGTGGTGAATTGTGTGCGAGTGCGTCCTTCGCGCGCAAGAAGTTTGTCCTCAATGTGCCCTCAATTTACTAGCGTGCGGGGTGCTACCCCGAGTGGTTTTAACTTTGTTTACTTCAACGTGTGTCAGATAGGCCTCTGGTTTACTTATTTTCACCCACTGCCACATGGGCTAGCACACGAAGATACATAACACGAGCTAACAAGGCAGCATGTGGATTGGTTGAGCGGTCAAAAAAACAATATATGGAGCTATACGCTGACATAGTGAGCGTATAATCCGTCGGTATAGAGATTTCGAGTGAGAGGGGAGGCCCATGAGAGATAGCAGAGAGAGAGAAAGAGCTACTCCCTCCGTTCGATAATGTAGTTCCAACATTTTTTTAAGTCAAACTTTTGAAACTTTGACCAAGTGTATACTTATATCTACAATACCAAAGATAAATGATAGTATGAAGTAAGTACATGTTGTGATGAATCTAATGATTGTTCTAGATGTAAATGTTTTTCTCCACATATACCGGGTCAAACTTTTCTGAGGTTTGACTTTTCAAAACATCCATATGCTTATGGATGTGACAGAGTCCCTAACTAGAGAGAGAGAGAGAGAGAGAGAGAGAGAGAGAGAAAAGTTTGTGTGTGTGTGTGAAAGAGACATGGACAACACACGATAAAAGTAGAGAAAAAGCGTGCGTGTCTTATGCAAATATATCACACATGCATCTTCGACAACGGAGGCAAGGTGAGGAGATAGTGTGTGGTTGTTTGGAACCGAGAGAGCAAGACCCCTAGCACATGGCCAAGAGGGGTCTGACAAACAAGGGAGAGAGGTCGAGAGAGACGTACGGAGAAAATGCAGACATGAGGAGGAGAGAGTGTATGTTTGTCATAGAGAGATCCCATGGAGATTGTGATGGGACTACATGGGTGGGAGATCGAGTGACAAGGTGTGTGCGTGATAGAAGATGCCCCGAGAGATATCGAGATAGACGTATGGATGGAAGGAGACAATATGTGTGTTCATGATGGCTAGTAAGATATAATCATACTTAGGAGGGGGGGAGTGCTTGCGCCTATGATGGAGTGAGGGATTATGGTACTTGATGTCTACTACACAACCTTCTTCTTGTAGACGTTGTTGGGCCTGCAAGTGCACAGGTTTGTAGGACAGTAGCAAATTTCCCTCAAGTGGATGACCTAAGGTTTATCAATCCGTAGGAGGCGTAGGATGAAGATGGTATCTCTCAAACAACCCTACAACCAAATAACAAAGAGTCTCTTGTGTCACCAACACACCCAATACAATGGTAAATTGTATAGGTGCACTAGTTCGGCGAAGAGATGAAGATACAAGTGCAAAATAGATGGTAGATATAGGTTTTTGAAATCTGAAATAATAAAAACAGCAAGGTAGCAAGCGGTAAAAGTGAGCGTAAACAGTATTGCAATGGTAGGAAACAAGGCCTAGGGTTCATACTTTCACTAGTGTAAGTTCTCTCAACAATAATAACATAGATAGAACATATGAAAAGCCCTCAACATGCAACAAAGAGTCACTCCAAAGACACTAATAGCGGAGAACAAACATAGAGATTATGGTCGGGTACGAAACCACCACAAAGCTATTCTTTCGGATCGATCTATAAAAGAGTTTGTACTATAATGACACCTTAAGACACAAATCAACCAAAACCCTAATGTCACCTAGATACTCCATTGTCACCTCAAGTATCTGTGGGCATGATTATGCGATATGCATCACACAATCTCAGATTCATCCAACCAACATAAAAGTACTTCAAAGAGTGCCCCAAAGCTACTACCGGAGAGTCAAGAACGTGTGTCAACCTCTATGCATAGGTTCCCAAGTGTCACGAAACCCGCAAGTTGATCACCAAAACATACATCAAGTGGCACATGATATACCATTGTCACCACAAATAATCACGGCAAGACATACATCAAGTGTTCATAAAAGACTCAATCCGATAAGATAACTTCAAAGGGGAAACTTAATTCATCACAAGAGAGTAGAGGGGGAGAAACATCATAAGATCCAACTACAATATCAAAGCTCGGGATACATCAAGATCGTGCCATAGAGGAACACGAGAGAGAACACGAGAGAGAGAGAGAGAGAGAGAGAGAGAGAGAGATCAAACACATAGCTACTGGTACATACCCTCAGCCCCGAGGGTGAACTACTCCCTCCTCGTCATGGATAGCGTCGGGATGATGAAGATGGCCTCCGGTGATAGGATCCCCCTCCGGTAGGGTGCCGGAACAGGGTCCCGATTGGTTTTTGGTGGCTAGAGAGGCTTGCGGCGGCGGAACTCCCAATCTATTTTCTGTTCTGGAAGTTTTAGGGTATGTAGGTATATATGGGTGCAGGGGGTACATCGATGGACCTCCGGGTTGCTCATGAGGTAGGGGGCGCGCCCAGGGGGCGCTCTCCACCCTCGTGGGCAGCCCGGGACTCCCCTGGCGTGCACTCCAAGCCCATCAGGTTGGTTTCCTTCCAAAATTAACTTCTCCAGTTGATTTCGTTCCGTTTTGACTCCGTCTGATATTCCTTTTCCTTGAAACACTAAAATAGGCATAAAACAGCAAATCTGGGCTGGGCCTCCGGTTAATAGGTTTGTCCAAAAAATAATATAAAAGTGGATAATAAAGCCCAATATAGTCCAAAACTGTAGATAAAGTAGCATGCAGCAATCAAAAATTAAAGATACGTTGGAGACGTATCAGGCATCCCCAAGCTTAATTCCTGCTCGTCCTCGAGTACGTAAATGATAAAAAAGAATATTTGATGCGGATGATACTTTGGCATAATTTCAATGTAAATCTTCTTAATTGTGATATGAATATTCAGAATCCGAAAGATTCAAGGCAAAAGATCATATTGACACAAAAATAATAATACTTCAAGCATACTAATCAAAGCAATCATGTCTTCTCAAAATAACATGGCAAAAGAAAGTTCATCCCTACAAAATCATATAGTTAGGCTATGCTTCATTTTCGTCACACAAATATGTTCCCAACTTCTATACCCCCGGTGACAAGCCAAGCAATTGTTTCATACTTATACAATCTCAAACTTTTTCAACCTTCACGCAATACATGAGCGTGAGCCATGGATATAGCACTATGGGTGGAATAGAATATGATGATGGGGATTGTGTCGAGAAGACAAAAAAGGAGAAAGTCTCACGTTGACGAGGCTAATAAATGGGCTATGGAGATACCCATCAATTGATGTCAACATGAGGAGTAGGGATTGCCATGCAACAGATGCACTAGAGCTATGAATGCTCAACAAAAGAAAACTAGTGGGTGTGCATCCAACTTGCTTGCTCATGAAGACCTAGGGCATTCGAGGAAGCCCATCGTAGGAATATACAAGCCAAGTTCTATAATGAAAATTTCCCACTAGTATATGAAAGTGATAACACATGACACTCACTACATGAGAAACAAGGTGCTAGTTTGAAGCACAATATATGAGACTCACTACATGAAGAACAAGGTGCTACTTTGAAGCACAAGTGTGGAAAAAGAGATAGTAACATTGCCCTTTTTACTTTATTTTTTTGGGCCTTTTGTTTGGCCTTTCTCCTTTTTTTATTTGGGCAATGCTCTAATAACGAGAGAGAACACGAGACAGAGAGAGAGAGAGAGAGAGAGATCAAACACATAGCTACTGGTACATACCCTCAGCCCCGAGGGTGAACTACTCCCTCCTTGTCATGGATAGCACCGGGATGATGAAGATGGCCTCCGGTGATGGGATCCCCCCCTCCGGCAGGGTGCCGGAACAGGGTCCCGATTGGTTTTTGGTGGCTACAGAGGCTTGCGGCGGCGGAACTCCCGATCTATTTTCTGTTCTGGAAGTTTTAGCGTACGTAGGTATATATGGGTGCAGGGGGTACGTCGGTGGACCTCTGGGTTGCTCACGAGGTAGGGGGGCACGCCCTCCACCCTCGTGGGCAGCCCGGGACTCCCCTGGCATGCACTCCAAGCCCATCAGGTTGGTTTCCTTCCCAAATTAACTTCTCCAGTTGATTTCGTTCCGTTTTGACTCCGTCTGATATTCCTTTTCCTCGAAACACTAAAATAGGCATAAAACAGCAAATCTAGGCTGGGCCTCTGGTTAATAGATTAGTCCCAAAAATAATATAAAAGTGTATAATAAAGCGAAATATAGTCCAAAACAGTAGATAAAGTAGCATGGAGCAATCAAAAATTATAGATACATTGGAGACGTATCAGTACTTAGGGGGTGCGGGTCACATGGAGAGAGAACAAGGGCGGAGAGTGTTGGATGGGTCTATATGTATAGCGCGAGCGAGACATGTGTATGTGTGAACCAGGGAGATATAAGGCTAGTTTGGCTTGCGTCCTGAGCATCTTTTGCCTGGCCTGGGGTTGTGGCTTAATTTCATGCATGCTTGTTTGGTTGCTACCCGGTGAAAAAGAAAGCCCGCCTGGCCTGGGTTCCCTTGCACTTTAATTAGCCTGGCTGAACTCCAGAACTGCAAGTAGCCTGGCCCAGGTGACCGATTTCGAATGCCTGGTCGTGCCTGGTCCTGCGGCCACAAGTCTAACAGCAACATGGATGGATATTAGCATTAAATAATTGATGCATGGATTGATTGATGGGACGTTAATGCTTTGCCTGGCCCAGGCATGAACCAAACGCTTCAGCACCACACAAGCCTGGCCAGGCAGAAATATTTTACATCTCACATCCACACCAGGCAGTACCGGCCATCAAGGCATGAGGGTCAGGTCACGAACCAAACTGACCAATAAAGTTTGAGAGAGATTAAGGAGCCCCGATAAGGCTGAGCGGTGCGTCAGATAGCTGAGAGGGGGAAAGAGATATTCCATCCACTCGATAATGCAGTGCATGTAAATTTTTTAGAAGTCAAACTTTGGAAACTTTGATCAGGTTTACGCAAATGTTATTTATATCTACAGTACCAAAGATACATCATACAAAACTACATCTCATGGTGAATCTAATGGTATATGTTTGCATACTAGATGTAATTCTTTTTCTCCACGTACATGGTCAAACTTTGTGATGTTTGACTTTTCAATAAATCTATATGCTATGGACCGAGAAGAGTGCCTCAGTCGAGACAGATCAAGTGCATGTGAAGGATAATGAGTAAGTGTGCAAAAAGAGTATGTGTGTGAAAGAGAAAGTGACAACAAACGATAAATTAGAGAGAGTGTGTGTTTTTTCATTTCTTATGCGAACATATCACGCATGCATCTCCGAGATGGAAAAGCGAGGCGAGGAGATACACGAAGATAGCTAGTGTGTGATTGTTTGCAATGGAGAGAGACACCCCTGTAGCACATGTCCAATAGAGGTCTTGCCAACAAGGAAAAAAGGTCGAGAGGGACACATGGATGGCATGGATGCATGGGGAGGGAGAGAGGGTGTGTTTGTGATAAAGAGATCCCCTCGAGATCGTGAGGGGACTATATGGGTGGGAGATCGAGGGAGTGCATGCGCGATAGAAAGATGCCCCGAGGGAAATCGAGATAGACCATGCACATGTTTGTGATGGAGACTAATATTAGCTAGTCATATACATAGAAGGGGGACTGCATGTGCCTACAATTGAGTGAGAGACCATCATACTTGGCTAGCTGGGCATGAGATTGTGTGTGTGTGCGTGTGAGATGGAGAGAGAACGAGGGAGAGAGATAGAGTTTTAGATGGGCCTATCGAGTGCGAGTGAGATATGCATGTGTATGTGTGACCCAGGTGGATGGAGAGTTTGAGATAGGGGGGAAGAGCTCTGAGACGACATAGCGGTGCGTGAGAGAGTTACGGGCAAAGAGCCAATGAATTTGTGTGCGTACGATGAGTGCACCCAAGATATCTAGCTTGGACTAGCTAGAGTATCATACATAGTGTGCGAGAGAGACCTATAGATGGTGTATATATGCATGCGAACTAGAAAGACCCCCCCCACACACACACACACAAAGAGAGAGAGAGAGAGAGAGAGAGGGAGAGAGAGAGAGAGAGATGGAGAGAAAGGGAGAGGGACCAACAAGGTTTTTGTGTCGGATGCGTGCGACAGAATTGAAGATTGTCGGAGAGAGAGAGAGAGAGAGAGAGAGAGAGGGAGGGAGGGAGAGAGAGAGAGAGGGAGAGAGAGAGAGGGAGAGGGGGAGAGAGAGAGGGAGAGAGGGAGAGAGGGAGAGAGAGAGAGAGAGAACAGGAGTCCGGGAGATGGGGGGGTCGCGTTTTATGCATCAAAGACTGATATAAACCATGTTTCGATATAAACTTGCATTCAAATATCTAAATTGGAGAACATGTTGTCTGCAATCCACAAATGAACAGATATATGCGTATATCAAACAAGTTCATTAATTTGACTTTCAACATGTTCATGGAGTACTATAATACTGTACAACATGCTACTCGATTGAGGTGTTCAATTTTGGATTTAGTTCACTATTTTGACCTACTGAACGAGCTATTTCATTGAATCCAGATATTTCATTTTGGGTTTGATTCGCGTTTTTGAGAGGGTCAACTATTTGTCATATAGTAAATCGCTAGCAACGAGCATGTAAAAATACATTACTCCCGAGCATCATCTCTCCATCTAAAAAAGAAGTGGCAAGCTAATATTTCAAAATTTGATTCGAATCGACTTGGTAAGGTAGACGTGGATGCTCGTTCTCCCAAAAATTTAACGAACCGTTAAACATCCTCTCTTCTCGGTGGAATTCGCCTGAGCAAATAAATGGGAGACGCGAAATTATCGTCCTATGTGGGACACACATCAATTGGCCCGTTGTACATCGACGGTAGGTTCGTAACTTCATCCAAGCGGGCCTTCTCCTCGGCCGAAATGACATGTGACGAATAATTCATAAACCATGGTCGGCAAAACACGCACTCCTTGCCCGAAATAGCTCGCGCCCACTATTTCAAAACACGCTCTCCTCGCCCGAAATCGCTTGCGCCCACTATAGTTCAAAACACGCCCTCCTCGCCCGAAATCGCTCCCGCCCACTCGAGCGAAGACCTCCCCGGCAACGGCGCCAGAAATCCTTCCTACTACGTCTTGAGCTTGCGTTGGTTTTCCCCGAAGAGGAGAGGGTGATGCAGCAAGTGTAGTGTAAGTATTTCCCTCAGTTTTGAGAACCAAGGTATCAATCCAGTAGGAGGCTCCTCAAAAGTCCCACGCACCTACACAAACAAACTGAGAACTCGCAACCAACGCGATAAAGGGGTTGTCAATCCCTTCACGGCCTCTTGTGAAAGTGAGATCTGATAGAGAGATAATAATATACTTTTGGTATTTTGTAATATAGATGCAAAAAGTAAAGATGCAAATAAAGGTAGATTGAAAGAAAATATGATAAGAGATAGACCCGGGGGGCATAGGTTTCACTAGAGGCTTCTCTCGAGATACCATAATTATTACGGTGGGTGAACAAATTACTGTCGAGCAATTGATAAAAAAGCGCATAGTTATGAGATTATCTAGGCATGATTATGTATATAGGCATCACGTCCATAACAAGTAGACCGACTCCTGCCTGCATCTACTACTATTACTCCACACATCGACCGACTCCTGCCTGCATCTAGAGTATTAACTTCATAAGAACAGAGTAACGCCTTAAGCAAGATGACATGATGTAGAGGGATAAACACATGCAATATGATATAAACCCCACCTTGTTATCCTCGATGGCAACAATACAATACGTGTCTTGCAACCCTTTCTGTCACTGTGTAAGAACACCACAAGATTGAACCCAAAGCTAAGCACTTCTCCCATGGCAAGAAAGATCAATCTAGTTGGCCAAACAAAACTGATAATTTGAAGAGACTTGCAAAGATAACTCAATCATACATAAAAGAATTCAGAGAAGATTCAAATATTATTCATAGATAAACTTGATCATAAACTCACAATTCATCGGATCTCGACAAACACACCGCAAAAAGAGATTACATCGAATAGATCTCCATAAGAGAGGGGGAGAACATTGTATTGAGATCCAAAAAGAGAGAAGAAGCCATCTAGCTAATAACTATGGACCCGTAGGTCTGTGGTAAACTACTCACAACTCATCGGAGGGGCTATGGTGTTGATGTAGAAGCCCTCCGTGGTCGATTCCCCCTCCGGCAGAGTGTCGGCGAAGGCTCCAAGATGAGATCTCGCAGATACAGAAGGTTACGGCGGTGGAAATTGTGTTTCGTGGTGCTCCTGGATGTTTTTGGGGTCCGTAGGTATATATAGGAGGAAGAAGTACATCGGTGGACGCCCGAGGGGCCCACGAGACAGGCGGGCGCGCCCTCCTATCTCTTGGGGCCCTCGGAGCTTTCTTGACTTGCACTCCAGGCTCTCCGGATCAGATTTGTTCCAAAAATAACGCTCCCGAAGGTTTCATTCCGTTTGAACTCCGTTTGATATTCCTTTTCTTAGAAATACTGAAATAGGCAAAAAAACAGCAATATGGGCTGGGCCTCCGGATAGTAGGTTAGTCCCAAAAATGATATAAATGTGTAAAATAAAGCCCATAAACATCCAAAAGGGGTAATATAATAGCATGGAACAATCAAAAATTATAGATACGTTGGAGACGTATCAAGCATCCCCAAGCTTAATTCCTGCTCATCCTCGAGTAGGTAAATGATAAAAAGAGATTTTTTTATGTGGAATGCTACCAAGCATAATTCATAATGTAATTTTCTTCATTGTGGCATGAACATTCAGATCCAAATGAATACAAAATAAAAGTTCATAATCACATAAAAAATAGTAACACTTCAAGCATACTAATCAAAGTAATCATGTCTTCTCAAAATAACATGGCAAAAGAAAGTTCATCCCTACAAAATCATATAGTTAGGCTATGCTTAATTTTCGTCACACAAAGATGTTCCCAACTTCTATACCCCCGATGACAAGCCAAGCAATTGTTTCATACTTAAATAATCTCAAACTTTTTCAACCTTCATGCAATACATGAGCGTGAGCCATGGATATAGCACTATGGGTGGAATAGAATATGATGATGGGGATTGTGTGGAGAAGACAAAAAAGGAGAAAGTCTCACATTGACGAGGATAATCAACGGGCTATGGAGATGCCCATCAATTGATGTCAACATGAGGAGTAGGGATTGCCATGCAACGGATGCACTAGAGCTACAAATGCTCAACAAAGGAAAACTAGTGGGTGTGCACCCAACTTGCTTGCTCATGAAGACCTAGGGCATTTGAGGAAGCCCATCGTAGGAATATACAAGGCAAGTTCTATAATGAAAAATTCCCACTAGAAAAAGATAACTTATGAGACTCACTACATGAAAAACAAGGTGCTACTTTGAAGCACAAAATATGAGACTCACTACATGAAGAACAAGGTGCTACTTTGAAGCACAAGTGTGGAAAAAGAGATAGTAACATTGCCCTTTTTATTTTTTTTATTTTTTTTCTTTTTTTCTCGTTTTATTTTTTTCCTTTTTTTGGGCCTTTCTTTTTTTTGGCCTTTCCTTTTTTTTCTTTGGACAATGTTCTAATAATGATGATCATCACACTTCTATTTATTACAACATAAGAATTACAACTCGAAACTAGAACAAGATATGACTCTATATGAATGCCTCCGGCGGTTTACCGGGATGGTGCAATGAATCAAGAGTGACATGTATTAAAAATAATGCATGGTGGCTTTGCCACAAATACGATGTCAACTACATGATCATGCAATGGCAATATGACAAAAGTAAAGTATGTCATGAACATGAAGAACGGAATGGTGGAAAGTTGCATGGCAATATATCTCGGAATGGCTATGGAAATGCCATAATAGGTAGGTATGGTGGATGTTTTGAGGAAGATATAAGGAGGTTTATGTGTGATAGAGCGTCTCGTATCACGGGGTTTGGATGCACTGGCGAAGTTTGCACCAACTCTCAAGGTGAGAAAGGGCAATGCACGGTACCGAAGAGGCTAGCAAAGGCGGAAAGGTAAAAGTGCGTATAATCCATGGACTCAACATTAGTCAAAAGAACTCATATACTTATTGCAAAAATTTAGAAGTCATCAAAAATCAAGTACTACGCGCATGCTCCTAGGGGGATAGATTGGTAGGAAAAGACCATCGCTCGTCCCCGACCGCCACTCATAAGGATGCACAAGCCAAGTTCACTTCATGTTTCAAACTTGTTACACAACTTTAACCATACGTGCATGCTAAGGGACTTGCTAACTTCAACACAAGCATTCTTTAAATTCATAATCACCCAACTAGGATGACTTTAAAATTACTACCTCCATATCTCAAAACAATTATCAAGTATCAAGTTGATCATAGCATCCAATTCACTTCCTATGATAGTTTTTATTATACCCAACTTGGATGCTCGTCATTCTAGCACCAACTTTATGACAGTAGCAAATACCATGCTGTTCTGAAAGACCCTCAAAATAATATAAGTGAGGCATGAGAGACTAGCAATTTCTTCAAAATTAAGACACCACCGTGCTCTAAAAGATATAAGTGAAGCACTAGAGCAAAAACTATCAAACTCAAAAGATATAAGTGAAGCACATAGAGTATTTTAGAAAATTCTAATCAAATAGGCTTCTCCCGAAAGGTGTGTACAGCAAGGATGATGGTGGTAAACTAAAAATCAAAGACTAATATAATACACGACGCTCCAAGCAAAACACATATCATGTGGCGAATAAAAATATAGCTCCAAGTAAAGTTACCAATGAACGAACACGAAAGAGTGGATGCCTTCCCGGGGCATCCCCAAGGTTAGGCTTTTGGCTATCCTTGAATATCTTGGGGTGCCATGGGCATGCCCAATCTTAGGCTCTTGCCACCCTTTATTCCATAGTCCATAAAAGCTTTACCCAAAACTTGAAAACTTCACAACACAAAACTCAACAGGAAATCTTATAAGCTCCGTTAGTGAAAAAAACAAAACCACCACATAAGGTACTGCAATGAACTCATTCTTTATTTATTTTGGTGTTAAACCTACTGTATTACAACTTCCTTATGGTTCATAAACTAATTTACTAGCCATAGATGCATTGAAATAAGCAAACAACACACGAAAAACAGAATCTATCAAAAACAGAACAGTTTGTAGCAATCTGTAACTAACGCAAACTTCTGGAACTCCAAAAATCCTACCAAAATAGGAAGTCCTGGAAAATTTGTCTATTGAACAGAAGAAAAAATAATCCACGCAAAATCACGTTCCTGTGATTTAACAAAATTATATTCGTGCGCGCAAAGTTTCTGTTTTTCAGCAGAATCAAATCAACTATCATCGTAGGTTATCCTATAGGTTCTACTTGGCACAAACACTAACTAAAAGATAAAAAAACATCTAAACATAGAGTAGACGCAAGATTTATTCCTAAACAGGAGAAAAAACAAAAAACATAAATAAAAATTGGGTTGCCTCCCAACTAGCGCTATCGTTTAACGCCCCTAGCTAGGCATAAAAGCAAGGATAGATCTACGGAGTGCCATCTTTAATTTTCAGCTTTTTAGCGGAGTCATGCTCGAATCTGGGAGGTTCTTTCCGCTTCCCTTCATACTCTGAAATTTTTAGATCTAAAGAATCCAACCGCTTATTGCAAAGAGTGATCAACATATTCATGCGGTGAAGATTTCTGCTAACACTTTTAAGAGGCTAAATAGATTTTTGTTAAAAATTTGTTACTTAGCAAATCTTTCCAAACACTTGCGTTTCTTCTTGGGTAGGATGAGATCCTCCCTTTTGAGGTAGTGTTCCCACTATTCCCTCTATAATTTCATGCGCAATACTTGGATCAACTTCAATAAAATTTCCCTTGGTAATGCAATCCAAGAGTTGTCTATGCGTCATGTTTAACCCAACATAAAAATTGCAATGAAGAATTCTAAAGTTCACCTCTAGGGTGCACTTGCGATAAGATTCCATCATCCTATACCAAGCATCTTTTAAGTTTTCTCCTTGCCTTTGCTTGAAGTGAAGAACTTCAAACTCGGGAGACATAGGAGGGGACAAGGAACTAGCCATAATGACGGAGCACACGAACAAACACACGGGCAACGGAAAAAGGCAGGCAAAAAGAGAGGAGTAGATTGGGAAAGAGAGGGCGAACAAAATGGCAAGGGTGAAGTGGGGGAGAGGAAAACGAGAGGATAATAATGTAAACGCGAGGGAGATGGGTTTGTGATGGGTAATTGGTATGTCTTGACTTGAGCGAAGACCTCCCCGGCAACGGCGCCAGAAATCCTTCCTGCTACGTCTTGAGCTTGCATTGGTTTTCCCCGAAGAGGAGAGGGTGATGCAGCAGGTGTAGCGTAAGTACTTCCCTCAGTTTTGAAAACCAAGGTATCAATCCGGTAGGAGGCTCATCAAAAGTCCCACGCACCTACACAAACAAACTGAGAACTCGCAACCAACGTGATAAAGGGGTTGTCAATCCCTTCACAGCCTCTTGCGAAAGTGAGATCTGATAGAGAGATAATAATATATTTTTGGTATTTTGTAATATAGATGCAAAAAGTAAAGATGCGAATAAAGGAAGATTGAAAGAAAATATGATAAGAGATAGACCCGGGGGCCATAGGTTTCACTACAGGCTTCTCTCGAGATAGCATAAGTATTACGGTGGGTGAACAAATTACTGTCGAGCAATTGATAGAAAAGCGCATAGTAATGAGATTATCTAGGCATGATCATGTATATAGGCATCACGTCCATAACAAGTAGACCGATTCCTGCCTGCATCTACTACTATTACTCCACACATCGACTGACTCCTGCCTGCATCTAGAGTATTAAGTTCATAAGAACAGAGTAACGCTTTAAGAAAGATGACATGATGTAGACGGATAAACACATGCAATATGATATAAACCCCATCTTGTTATCCTTGATGGCAACAATACAATACGTGTCTTGCGACCCTTTCTGTCACTGGGTAAGAACACCGCAAGATTGAACCCAAAGCTAAGCACTTCTCCCATGGCAAGAAAGATCAATCTAGTAGGCCAAACCAAACTAATAATTTTAAGAGACTTGCAAAGATAACTCAATCATACATAACAGAATTCATTGAAGATTCAAATATTACTCATAGATAAACTTGATCATAAACCCACAATTCATCGGATCTCGACAAACACAACGCAAAAAGAGATTACATCGAATAGATCTCCACAAGAGAGGGGGAGAACATTGTATTGAGAGCCAAAAAGAGAGAAGAGGCCATCTAGCTAATAACTATGGACCCGTAGGTCTGTGGTAAACTACTCACAACTCATCCGAGGGGCTATGGTGTTGATATAGAAGCCCTCCATGGTCGATTTCCCCTCCGGCAGAGTGCCGGCGAAGGCTCCAAGATGAGATCTTGCAGATACAGAAGGTTACGACAGTGGAAATTGTGTTTCGTGGTGCTCCTGGCTGTTTTCGGGGTCCGTAGGTATATATAGGAGGAAGAAGTACGTCGGTGGACGCCTGAGGGGCCCACGAGACAAGGGGCGCGCCCTAGGGGGGGCACGCCCTCCTATCTCGTGGGGCCCTTGGAGCTTTCTTGACTTGCACTCCAGGCTCTCCGGATCAGATTTGTTCCAAAAATAACGCTCCCGAAGGTTTCATTGTGTTTGGACTCCGTTTGATATTCCTTTTCTTCGAAATACTGAATAGGCAAAAAACAGCAATATGGGATGGGCCTCCAGTTAGTAGGTTAGTCTCAAAAATGATATAAATGTCTAAAATAAATCCCATGAACATCCAAATGGGGTATTATAATAGCATGGAACAATCAAAAATTATAGATACATTGGAGACGTATCAAGCATCCCCAAGCTTAATTCCTGCTCGTCCTCGAGTAGGTAAATGATAAAAACAGAATTTTCTATGTGGAATGCAACCTAGCATAATTCATAATGTAATTTTATTCATTGTGGCATGAATGTTTAGATCCAAATGAATACAAAATAAAAGTTCATAATGACATAAAAATAGTAGCACTTCAAGCATACTAATCAAAGTAATCATGTCTTCTCAAAATAACATGGCAAAAGAAAGTTCATCCCTACAAAATCATATAGTTAGGCTATGCTTCATTTTCGTCACACAAAGATGTTCCCAACTTCTATACCCCCGATGACAAGCCAAGCAATTGTTTCATACTTAAATAATCTCAAACTTTTTCAACCTTCACGCAATACATGAGCATGAGCCATGGATATAGCACTACGTGTGGAATAGAATATGATGATGGGGATTGTATGGAGAAGACAAAAAAGGAGAAAGTCTCACATTGACGAGGATAATCAACGGGCTATGGAGATGTCCATCAATTGATGTCAAACATGAGGAGTAGGGAGTGCCATGCAACTGATGCACTAGAGCTACAAATGCTCAACAAAGGAAAACTAGTGGGTGTGCACCCAACTTGCTTGCTCATGAAGACCTAGGGCATTTGAGGAAGCCCGTCGTAGGAATATACAAGGCAAGTTGTATAATGAAAAATTCCCACTAGAAAAAGATAACTTATGAGACTCACTACATGAAAAACAAGGTGCTACTTTGAAGCACAAAAATATGAGACTCACTACATGAAGAACAAGGTGCTACTTTGAAGCACAAGTGTGGAAAAAGAGATAGTAACATTGCCCTTTTTATTATTTTTATTTTTTTTCTCTTTTTCTTTGTTTTCCTTTTTTTGGCCTTTCCTTTTTTGGCCTTTATTTTTTTTTCTTTGGGCAATGTTCTAATAATGATGATCATCACACTTCTATTGATTACAACATAAGAATTACAACTCGAAACTAGAACAAGATATGACTCTATATGAATGCCTCCGGCGGTGTACCGGGATGGTGCAATGAATCAAGAGTGACATGTATGAAAAATAATGCATGGTGGCTTTGCCACAAATACGATGTCAACTACATGATCATGCAATGGCAATATGACAAAAGTAAAGTATGTCATGAACATGAAGAACGGAACGGTGGAAAGTTGCATGGCAATATATCTCGGAATGGCTATGGAAATGCCATAATAGGTAGGTATGGTGGCTGTTTTGAGGAAGATATAAGGAGGTTTATGTGTGATAGAGCGTATCGTATCACGGGGTTTGGATGCATCGGCGAAGTTTGCACCAACTCTCAAGGTGAGAAAGGGCAATGCACGGTACCGAAGAGGCTAGCAAAGGCGGAAAGGTAAAAGTGTGTATAATCCATGGACTCAACATTAGTCAAAAGAACTCATATACTTATTGCAAAAATTTAGAAGTCATCAAAAATCAAGTACTACGTGCATGCTCCTAGGGGGATAGATTGGTAGGAAAAGACCATCGCTCGTCCCCGACCGCCACTCATAAGGATGCACAAGCCAAGTACACTTCATGTTTCAAATTTGTTACACAACTTTAACCATACGTGCATGCTAAGGGACTTGCTAACTTCAACACAAGCATTCTTTGAATTCATAATCACCCAACTAGCATGACTTTAATATTACTACCTCCATATCTCAAAACAATTATCAAGTATCAAGTTGATCATAGCATCCAATTCACTTCCTATGATAGTTTTTATTATACCCAACTTGGATGCTCATAATTCTAGGACCAACTTTATGACAATAGCAAATACCATGCTGTTCTAAAAGACTCTCAAAATAATATAAGTGAGGCATGAGAGACTAGCAATTTCTTCAAAATTAAGACACCACCGTGCTCTAAAAGATATAAGTGAAGCACTAGAGCAAAAACTATCAAACTCAAAAGATATAAGTGAAGCACATAGAGTATTCTAGCAAATTCTAATCAAATAGGCTTCTCCAAAAAGGTGTGTACAGCAAGGATGATGGTGGTAAACTAAAAAGCAATGACTAATATAATACACGACGCTCCAATCAAAACAAATATAGCTCCAAGTAAAGTTACCAATGAACGAAGACGAAAGAGGGGATGCCTTCCCGGAGCATCCCCAAGCTTAGGCTTTTGGATATCCTTGAATATCTTGGGGTGCTATTGTCAGTGTACTAGAATAGGGGTACCCTAGTACCCCGAACTTGTGCACAGGCAGTTGCAGCATCCCGCGGCAAGGTTTGCCGGGCGAGCGCCAAGATCCGCCGTGGTTCCCTTGAAGCCATTCAAGAACAAAGTATTTAAGCTCAGGAGACAAGGCCCCGGCAAGAGGAGCTTGCCGGGAAGGCCAACCAAGGCACTCCAAGGAACTTGTCGCGATGCGCCACGCGCTCCGGCAAGGCAACAAGGCCCCGGCAAGAGGAGCTTGCCGGGAAGACCAACCAAGGTACCTCGAGGCCCCGTGAGCGACAAGCTTCCGGACCCGACAAGATAATAGCAGCGACAAGGCGCTTGCCGCGGCAGGCGGCCACTCTATGCCCACGCTCCAGCGCATCCACCAACGTGTCGCTCTGGGGGCCTCTCCAGGCGCGCGTGGCAGGAGGTTGTGCAGCCAGCGGGGCGCAGTGGCATGCGAAGCTGACAAGATCGCCATCGTGGCGAACGGTGGCGCCCCTAACGGTCCTTTTCTGCACTGTTCGGGCGACTCAGATGGGCATTTAATGCCCTTGTCCCCTGCCGTCAGGGTTAGGTAGGGTGCACTGTACAAGTAACTGTACCAACCACCTCGCTTTTTACATTTGTACCCTTCTCTGCGTTGCCACCTGTCGGTGACCCCTTTAGCGTATAAAAGGAGGCCCATGCGCAATGTAGAGGGGGTTCGGTTCAACTGGTTTGCTAAGTTCGACTAGTTCGGAACCCAGAGAAACACCACGCTCTCTCGCTAGAGCAAGAACACAAGATAATACAACCAGACAAGCAGCAGTAGGAGTGTTATCTCTCCGGAGAGCTCCGAAGCTGGGTAAACTGCTCGTGTGCTTCACCTCGATCTGCTCTTCGTGCGGTCTCCGCCCCCCGCCGAACCGAAAGGGGCCCGGTCCGCCGGCCCCATAGGTGTTCGTGGATCAGTTTCCCCCGACATCTTTGGCGCGCCGGGTAGGGGAGCATCGAGATTGTGTGAACCTGATCCAGCGTTCACACGAGCTAGATCTTCATTCCCTTCATCAACATGCCACCGAAGAAGAAGACTTCGGCGGCAGCCGCTCCGTCCGCGTCACTTCCGCCACCGTTGGAGCAAACGGGTGGTGGAATGGACGCCGGCGGAAGAATGGATGTCGACGAGGAAGCTTATGATGCTGCCGGGTCCAAGGACAAGGCTGCGCACACCTCGGCGACCGTACATGTTCCGCGCCACTCTCAGGAGGCGCAAGACCAACAGCGTCATGGCACTTGAAGTGCCATACACATGATAGGCCAAGACCAAGCTGGTGGATCTCGGGGCGCTCAAGACCAGCATGCGCGCCAGCGTGCTGGCACGAGCGGGGCACGGTCGCCTGGACGGGATACTGCTCCTTCTAACATAGTTAGAAGTTCGAGCACGTCCCGCTCCTCGCGCCGTCCGCCACTGCCACCCACCACTCCAGCAGAAGCTTTGGCGCGAGCTCAACATCTCCTAGATTACCCTCCGACGTCGGACAAGATCGACGAATGGAGGGCCACCATTCAGAGTCTCGTCGGCTACACCAACGGCGACAATCCACGGCGGCCGAGCGTGTTGCCGCCGCGGCAAGGTTGCCGGGCACGAGCCGGTGGCGACGAAACGGGTGGAGGTGCAACTACCATGCAATCACCACCCCGAAGGCCAAGATCGCCAACTCGCCGGATCCACCTCGACAGCGACTCCACCGCATCGTCGGATCCACGAGCTCGTCGCGATCAGCGCCAAGCTCTTCATGATCGACAACAAGAAGAACGCTCGAACTCGCATCGAGCGCCGAAGAGAAGCGCGGCGTCAATCCGACAAACGCGCTGGGCCCTCTATTGACATGCATGCGCCAGGGGAACCAGGGGATCTGCCATACGCGGTTGGTTGCCCTGCATTCACTCGTGAGCTGCGGCATGTCCAGTGGCCCAGCATGAAGAACTTCAAGCCAGACGTACCGGAGAAGTACGACGGCAAGATGCATCCGTCGGAGTTCCTCAGCATTTACACCATTGCGGTGCAGGCTGCTGGGGGACGGGATGACAAGATCCTTGCCAACTACTTTCCGCTGGTACTCTAGCCCAACGTCAGGTCCTGGCTCATGCACTTACCGGACAACTCCATATCCTCTTGGGCTGATCTGTGCCATCAGTTTGTCGGCGCCTTCACAGGCGGACACAAGCCTCATGGCCAGGAGAGTGATCTTCATCTGCTCGCCCAGAAGGAAGGAGAGCCCCTGCGCAAGTACATTCAGAGATTCAGAAGTGTGCAGCACAACATCCCAGACGTCCACCCTGCCGCGGTGATCAGCGCGTTCCATCAGAACGTGCGAAACCGCAGGATGCGGTAGGAAATGGCGATGTGCAAGATCAGGGACGTCAGTGAGTTATATGCACTGGCCGACAAGTGTGCACGTGCTGAGGAAGGGAGGAGACTCCCCGGAGAAAATGTAGGAGCGGGAGGATCTGACAGTGAAGATGTTGCCCCGGCAAGGAAAAACCAGCGGCGGAACAACAAAAGGAGGAAAGGCAAAGAGGTGCTAGTTGTTGAGCAGTCCGACAACGGTGGTGGCGCCAAGGAAGCCAAAGCTGGTGACTCCGGCAAGGAGGTTGCCGCGGAGGTGGCGGTCGCCGACAAGCAGGACGGCACCAACAAGCAGTATTGCAAGATCCACCGCACCAAGGGCCATGATCTCCAGAACTGTAAGAAAGTCGAGCAGCTTGTTGAGCTACAGAAAGCTGAATACGAGCGGCGCGACAAGGAGAAGGCCCAGGAAGGTGCTGGGGGATCCGGCAAGAAACGTCCCGGCCGAGGAGGACGCCGCGGCAAGGCCAAGCAGCGGCAAGGAGACAGACCTCCTCGCGGCCGCGACAAGGATGAAGATGACGACGACGATGAAGACATAGATGATGAGGAGACTGATGAGCAGGAGTTCCAGAAAGCCACAGAGGTCCTGTGCGTTGACGGTGGTGCTTCTCTGCATACCTCGCACCGCCAGCTCAAGCAGTGGGTGCGGGAAGTTAATGCAGCAGAACCACCCGTCGAGTCGCGCAAGCCTCTGAAATGGTCCAGCACGCCTATCATCTTTGATACTGAGGACCACCGTGATCGCATAACTGCGGTCGGGTGCTTGCCGATGTTGGTTTCACCAACAATCCGCAACCTCAAGGTCACTAAGATGCTAGTTGACGGCGGGGCCGGCTTGAACCTGATCTCCTCCGCGGTGCTCCAGAAACTCCAGATCCCTGACAGCGAGCTCGAAGAGACCGGTACATTTCAAGGAATCAACCCGGGAAGAAGCAAGCCGAAGGGAAAGATCACGTTGCCGGTAACATTTGGCAGCGAGCTGAACTTCAGGACTGAGAGGGTCACATTTGATGTTGCTGACTTTCCATTACCTTACAATGGAATCCTTGGCCGTCCAGCACTCGCCAAGTTCATGGCAGCCTCTCACTATGCGTACAACGTACTGAAAATGCCAGGCCCGATAAGTGTCATCTTTGTCCCTGGCGACAAGAAGGATGCTCTTATCTGTGCCGACAAGATCTACCGGGAAGCAGCAGCCGCAGCAGAACGCAAGACACTTGCCGCCGAAGCTCCCGGGGGGAAGAAGAAGACCAAGTCCGGCAAGAGTTCTGATGCCCACTCCGGCAAGCGCACCTCTTCGGAGTGCTGCGCTACCGTCGAGGACGCACCATCGAGCTCCACCGGCAAGTGCAAGAAGGCAATGACAGCTCCACCTGAGACCAAGAAGGTGTCCGCCAAGGAGGACGGCGCTGGTGGTACCTTCACCATCAGCGCCACTCTTGACCCCAAATAGGAAAGCGCGCTCATTGCTTCCCTGCGGGCGAATGTCGACGTGTTTGCGTGGCAACCATCTGATATCCCCTGTGTTCCCTGGAAAGTAATTGAGCACCACCTTGCTGTCTGTCCTCATGCGCGGCCCGTCAAGCAGAAAGTCAGGAAACAGGCAGTGGAGCGCCAAGAATTCATCACAGAAGAAATCAAGAAGTTGGAAGCAGCAGGCCTTGTCAGAGGAGTGCTCCATCCCACGTGGTTGGCCAATCCTGTTGTCGTGCGCAAGGCTAACGGGAAATGGAGGCTTTGTATTGAGTTCACTGATGTTAATAAAGCTTGTCCCAAAGACCCGTTTCCCTTGCCGCACATTGACCAGATTGTTGACTCCACAGCCGGATGTGATTTGCTTTCATTTCTTGATGCATACTCAGGATACCATCAGATCTTCATGGCAGAAGAGGATGAAGAGAAAACCGCATTTATCACCTCGTGTGGCACGTACTGCTTCGTACGGATGCCTTTCGGTTTGAAGAATGCTGGTTCAACATTCGCAAGGGTAGTCTACCACGCTTTTGAGCCGCAGATGCACAGAAATGTGGAAGCCTACATGGATGACATAGTGGTCAAAAGCAAGAACAGGATGACCCTCAATCTTAACCCCGAGAAGTGCGTGTTTGGAGTCCCTTCCGGCAAGCTTCTCGGGTTCTTCGTGTCTCAGCGGGGAATTGAAGCCAATCCCGACAAGATCAAGGCCATCGAGCAGATCGAAGCACCAAAGCGTGTCAAGGATGTACGAAGGCTTGCCGGTTGCATGGCTGCTCTCAGCAGGTTTATCTCTAGATCTGCTGAGCGCACCCTGCCATTTTTCAAAATTTTGAAAAAGGCAGGTCCAATGAAATGGACTTCGGAGGCGGAGGCTGCGCTGCAGGACTTGAAGAGATACCTATCCTCCACTCCAATACTTGTCGCACCTAAGCCGCAAGAGAAGTTGCTGCTGTATATAGCGGCAACCAATCAAGTGGTTAGTGCTGCGTTAGTGGCGGAGAGGGAGGCAGATGATGAGCCAGCAACCATGGCAGATGCATCCAGTGACAAGCAGGGGGCTTCGCCGACATGCTCTGGTCCCGACAAAGATGGATCTGCGCAGGAGCATGATAAGATGCAAAAGAGAATGGTGCAGCGTCCAGTTTACTTTGTCAGTTCTCTTCTGCAGGGGGCTAGATCAAGGTACTCTGGTGTGCAGAAGTTGCTTTTCGGCCTCCTCATGGCCTCGAGAAAGCTGCGCCATTACTTCCAAGCACATGAGATCACAGTCGTCACTCGCTTTCCGCTGGAGAGGATACTGCAAAATCCAGAAGCAACAGGCAGGATTGTCGAGTGGGCGCTGGAACTGTCAAGCTTTGGACTCAAGTTTGAGAGCACTTCAACTATCCAAAGCAGAGCATTGGTAGAGTTCATAGCAGAATGGACGCCAACCCCAGATGAAGAAATTCCAGAGACAAGCATCCCCGTCAAAGAGGCAAGCAAAGAGTGGCTGATGTACTTTGATGGTGCCTTCTCGCTGCAAGGCGCCGGTTCGGGCGTGCTGCTTGTCGCGCCCACCGGAGAGCACCTCAAGTACGTAGTCCAGATGCACTTTCCCAAGGAGCAAGCAGCCAACAATACTGCAGAGTATGAAGGATTGCTTGCCGGTCTCAGAATTGCAGCAGACCTTGGAATCAAGAAGCTCATTGTCAAGGGTGACTCACAGCTTGTCGTCCGCCAAGTGAACAAGAACTACCAGAGTCCATTGATGGAAGCATATGTTGATGAAGTGAGGAAGCTAGAAAAGCACTTTGACGGCCTACAGATGGAGCATGTCCCAAGAGCTCAGAATGACATTGCTGATGGCCTGTCAAAGTGCGCCGCACTAAAGTTACCTGTGGAACCAGGGATCTTTGTGCTCAAGTTGACTCAACCATCCGTAACACCATCAACTGGACAAAGCAATAAGAGGAAGTTGATTTCTGGTGACCACTTTCCGGCAGAGCTTCCTGAAGCCACCGCCAAGAAAGTCCCCAAGATCAACACCAAGAATGCTGAGGAGCAGTCTGCTCCGGCAAGCCTTATGGATTGTTCCGTTGAAGGAGATGCTCCCGACAAGTTTTGCTCCGGCAAGCTTGCCGGGGAACATCAAGCTCCGGCAGGGCCGCAAGTCCTTGCCGTAGAAGCAGATGTTCCCGCAGCAGCAGATGTGCCTTTAGCCCTTGTTGTCGAGCCACAAGCTCCAGCATGGGCACATCAGATTGTCCATTTCCTTCAGACAGGAGAACTTCCCGAAGAGCAAGAAGAAGCGGAAAAAGTAGCCCGGCAGTCAAGTATGTACCAGTTTGTCGATAGCATACTGTACAGAAGAAGACTCAACGGTATGAAATTGAAGTGTATTTGCCGGGAAGATGGACAAAAGCTGTTGGCAGAGATACATGGAGGCATATGTGGCCACCACATTGGCGCAAGAGCACTTGCCGGCAAAGCTTTACGGCAAGGTTTCTTTTGGCCGACAGCCCTCTAGGATGCAACTGCACAAGTAACAAAGTGTGAAGCATGCCAGTTTCACTCCAAACAGATACACCAGCCAGCTCAAGCTCTCCAGACGATCCCTTTATCCTAGCCATTTTCGGTCTGGGGCTCGATATCCTCGGCCCCTTCCCCCGAGTTGTCGGGGGCTTTGAGTACTTGTACCTTGCAATCGACAAGTTCACAAAGTGGCCGGAAGTGCAGCCAGTGAGGAAGGTGACAGCACAGTCAGCAGTCAAGTTCTTCAGGTCAATTGTTTGCCATTTCGGGATCCCTAACAGGATCATCACCGACAACGGCACGCAATTCACGAGCCACACCTTCATGCAGTATGTCCAAGACCTTGGCGCCAAGGTATGCTTCGCTTCTGTTGCTCATCCGAGAAGCAACGGTCAAGCAGAGAGGGCAAATGCTGAAGTGCTGCGCGGGCTCAAGACCAGAACTTTCGACAGGCTGCGAAGTGCGGAAGAAACTGGATCGAGGAGCTGCCAGTGGTTCTTTGGTCGATCAGAACGACACCAAATCGAGCCACTGGCTAGACGCCTTTCACTCTAGTCTATGGAGCAGAGGCAGTTCTCCCCACGGAACTCATATACGGATCGCCTCGAGTGCTCGCTTATGATGAGCTTGAGCAAGAACAGCTGCGACAAGACGACGCGCTGCTCCTTGAGGAAGATCGTCTTCAGGCTGCTGTACGAGCTGCTCGATACCAGCAAGCTTTGCGCCGCTACCATAGCCGCAAAGTTAAAGCCAGAAGCTTCAAGGAAGGCGACCTTGTTCTTCGGCGCGTTCAATCCGCCAAGAATTCCAACAAGTTGACGCTGAAGTGGGAAGGCCCTTATCGGGTGAAACGAGTCACAAGGCTCGGCGCTGTCCTCCTTGAGACCGAAGATGGCATTCCGGTGAGCAACTCCTGGAACATAGAACATCTTCGTAAGTTTTTCCTGTAGGGCGCGGTTGCCGGAACCCGTTCCGGCAACCACCTTTTGTACAAGTCTTGCCGCTGTTGCATGTAATCCTTTGTACAAAGCCGGGCGCAGATCCCGTGCATAAGTAAAACCCCATGTGTTCCGCACAACCTTGTCCATTTCATGCATTAGTTTCTTTCTTGCATGCGTTATCTGACACTTTGTGCAGCACCTACATCCGGTAAGCAATAACGAGCCGAAGGGCTCCATATTATTATTTTCTCTTCTTTCTTCTTTTTCAACAAAGGAAAAGAAGGTTCCCTCGCACACAAGTTTGCCGGGGGGAAGGAGAAGATTGTGGTATGGACCAGGCGTCGTTCAAGCAAAGTTTTTCCTGGCCGGGAAGCAAACGACAGAAAAGCTAAGTTGCCAAAGTTTGAGCAATCAGTTTTTAAATTTTTGAGTTATCTTCCTCGAACGACCCTGCTTTATATGGAAAACATGTGCGCGGAGGAACCAACTCGTGGCTAGTTGCGCCCTTACTTTGTTTCGAGTCTGCTCAACAACTTAAGTGTGCTGCATCTAGTCGCGACAAGGTTTCTTGTTGGAAGCAGCGCCGCCAGCAGGTTGCTGAAGTTCCGCACTCAGCGCTCGCGGCTCGGGCGCCTACGCCAACAAGTTCCCTAGAAGCGTAGGGCAAAAACATACAAAGGAAGGAATCTAGTAGAGGAAATAACATAGCAATTGATAAAAGAAATAAAGTTATATTACAAGATAACTCGTCGCAGCTCTAACAGACTGTTTTCATAACATGATTAGCAGCGACAAGGGAAAAGAAGAAATGGGCGGCCTAGTCTACGCGTCCGCCCTCGACCCTCTTGATCTCGCTCACCTTGTCAACAATGGGTGCGACAAGGGCCTTGAGTGCGTCCCGATCGGCGTCTGGCGGCAAGGACTTGAGGATGTTGGTGAAGCTGAGGCCTGGATTGCGGAAGGCCACCTTCATCAACACCTTCTAGAGAACCCCGGCGCAGATTTTGCGTGGCTCGTCGGCCAGCTGCTTTGGGATCCTCTCCCGGAACCGCTGGAGTGCCATCGCCACGCCCTTGAAGAACAGGCTGAGCTTGGCGCTGGGTTGGAGATTCTCGTCGGAGGGATACCCAAAGTCCTCCATCCCCAGCTGCGCCAGCTCCTCGTTGATGACTGCGGCAATATTCACCAGACCCTCGGTCTAGTGCTCCACAGTGTCTCTGAATGAGTTCTGGGTAACTACGATGCTCTCCAGTAGCGCCTTGTCAGCTTTGACCTTCTCCGACAAGGTTTTCTCCCGCTCCTTGGCGGCCTCCAGCGTCTGCATCAGCGTGGCCAGCTTCAACTCCAGGTCCGCATTGGAATCCTTGGCGGCGCTGAGCTCCTTGCCCCTCTCAGCGAGAAGACCTTGCAGCTCACCATGGGCGGCAGCATCCATCTCACGCTCACGCGTGAGCGCGGCAAGCTCCTCGCCGCTCTTCCCAATGTTGGCCTCCAGCTGCGCCACCTTCTCATCCAGCTCTTTCTTGGCAGCCTCTGCGATTGCGGCAGCGTCCTTTGCTTCCTTGAGCGCCCCGCCAAGTGCTTGCTCGCGCTCGGCAAGCTCCTCCTCGTAGCTGTCGAGGTTGGCCTTCCGCTGCACCAATTCACCTTCTCGCGCGGACTGCTTCTCGGCGGCCAGCCTTTGTTCCTCCTCAGCTTCGGCCTTCTCGAGAAGGAAGGCGTGCGCTCCTTGTCGAGTCACTCCCGCTCCTGTGCCAGGGACCGGAGAGCTTCTTGATTGTGGCCCCGGAGCTCCTCCGCGCGCTTCTCCATGTCAACTCCCGCCTTCGCGACAAGTGCTTCCCAGGAAGCCAGCTTGGCTTGCCGGGCGCGGTAGAGTGACAGCAGCTTCCACAACAGCTGCTCCTCCTCAGGCTCGCCACTGCTGCTGCTGGGCGCGTCGACCAACCATAGTCCGGCAGAGGCGAGCACCTCCTCATTGAAAGATTCCCCCTCGACCAGCGCCCTGGAGCTCGATGCCCAGGGTAGCTTGATGAAGATACCGTCGCCGGCCTTCAAGTAGGCGCCGGGCTGGGGCTCCTCGGAGCCCGGCTCCGCATAAGAGGTAGAGGGATCAGCGGTCGGTGCAGCGCCTGGCGCTCCTGCGGCCTCAAGGTCGTCAGTGCGATCGCCCGACCCCTCGCCGGCTTCTGCGGCGGCAGCCTTGGCGGCCTCCTCGCCGGCGGCCTCATCAGCACCGGTTCCTTCCTCGCCGGCGCCCTCTGTCTCCATTGGCTCAGCCGCAGATGGGTCTGAAGAACGAAGAAGGGAGAAAAATCAATCAAAAATCCAAGAGAAGGAAATCAGAAGAAGAAGAACCCAAGGGAAAGTTTTTGGACAAGGGAATTACCTGTGCCAAGACCTGTAGTTGTGGTTTCGGCCGCCGCAGGATCGACGGTGCTGCCCCTTGCCGGAGAGTTCTCCCTTGCCGGAGAGCGCTCCCTTACTGGGAACCCCTCCCTTGGCGGCGTAGTCAAAGCAGATGGCACTTCGGGACCAGCTTCCGGGCGCTCCTGATGTGGCTGCTCTGCTCCTACACAAATCAACAAGCAAGATATCAACAAAGGAAAAAGCACTCATGCGCGCCCGACAGCAGAAAGCTAACTATGAACTTACGCTGGGGGCTGCGCTGGGGGCTGCTTTGAGGAGTGGTTGCCGGGTCCGTCAAGGTGGTCTCGGATCCACCCCCTGCCGACACGGTGGGGTCATCTTGGATGACAATCACCGCGGCCTTGGCCCTCTTCGCTGCTCTCTGGGCCAGTGTCCTGAAAAGAAAGGAGTCCAGATTGAGGCAAGTCAGATACAAGATAAAAACAGCAAAATTGAAGAACTACAAGAGCACCAAAGAAACTTACTCTTGTTCCTCCTCATCGGAGTTGAGCGTGGAAAGATCGAAGTCCGGCTCCCCTCTGGTGCGGCGAGGCGGAGGAGTAGGATCCCTTGCCCGCTTGGCGGGGGCAGTGGCGGTGGCCCGGGAAGATCCCGCTCCAGTTGCCGCTGCTGTGTGAGGCGCTCCCGCGGCAACATTGCTTGCCGCGGTAGAGCGTGTCGCACGGCTTGGCGGCTGTTGACCCAGCTGCCGCCCCGCTACGTCCGCGGCCCTGCGAAGACGCCTCCTTGGCGGGGCCGGGGGCTCCGCCTGCGGCAAGCTTTCTGAAGGCTCGGGCTCTTCCTCGCCGGCCTCGCTCGGCTCGGCTTCAGAACCGGCAGGCTCTTCCTCGCCAATGAACTCCGCGCGCTCGGCAAGGTTTACCGCCTCTGCAGCCTCCGCCTCCTCCATAGTGAACCCGAACACGCCTGCGGCAGCTGCGGCCGCAACCTCTTCCGCCCTAGTGGCGATGCGCTGCAGCTCCTCGTCGGTGATGTCACGGGTGAGGCTCTTCTGCTCATCAGCATGGACCGGCACTTCTTCCAAGTTGTCGAAGAACGCTTGCACGACGTCATCCGCAGGCTCTTGCCAAGTTGGAACGATTCCGTGTGAATCGCACGACGGCATCATGGCGCGGATCCGGTCAAGCGAAGAATTGTTGCACAATGGAATGACGCCCCTCGGCAGCGTGAATGGGTGCTGGGGGTCGCGTTTGAACAACTCCTGAAGCATTGCATCCAACTCCAAGACGGTGAAGTTGTAGTTGAGGCCCGGCTGCAGCCTCATGATGTCCGCCGAGTTCTTGAATTCCCAAGCGGGCCTCCCCCTCTCCTGCAGGGGGGCGATGCGGCGGCGGAGGAAATCTGCGCCTACAGCGCCTACAGTGAGCCCGGCAAGCCTGAGGCGAAGGATCCTAGTAATGGCGATCTTAAGCCTCTCGTCTTTCGGAGCCACGTTGCTCCAGTCATTGCTGCGCACTATTGGAGCTTGGCGCATGGCGGTGAAGGGCTGCGGATTCTCCTCGACGATCCAGCACCACTCCGCTCTCCACTCATCCCACTTGCTGCGGAGCTCACCCTCCAAGTACGCCTCCTTCTCGCCGACTCTCGAGATCCAGGCGATCCCTCCGGCAAGCGGC
The DNA here is from genome assembly GCF_002162155.2 of Triticum dicoccoides. Classification (NCBI taxonomy): domain Eukaryota; kingdom Viridiplantae; phylum Streptophyta; class Magnoliopsida; order Poales; family Poaceae; genus Triticum; species Triticum dicoccoides. Next base: position 116,511,040 of record NC_041391.1, on the reverse strand, counting down.
TCTCCTCTCTCTACCCGAGGTATGAAGAAGTGGCGGAAAAGGGCAACATTGGGGTGGACTCCGACAAAGTTTTCGCACAAATGTGCGAAAACTGCCATGGTAAGAACGGCGTTGGGGGTGAAGTCAAGGAGGCGGAAGCCGTAGGTGTTCATGATATCGCAAAAGAACTCCGAGAAGAGCGGGCAGAGCCCGCAATAGAAGAACAGCGCGAAGAATGGGTACCCGTTTGGAGCCAGCTCCGAAGCAGCGGCAGGGAGTACCCTTGTGCGCGGATGCGCCCGCGTCTCCGTCTCCCAAGAGAGGTAGAAGTACTCCCTCAGCTCCTGCACGCCGAGCTGGGGGGAGAAGATCGCCTGCTCCTTCCGCAGCGCCGCGAGCCGCTGCGCCTCGGCCGACTTCACGCCCTTTCCCTTGTCGGCTTTCGGAGCCATGACGGAGGTGGTGGGGGAGGTCGACGGCGTTGGTGATGCTGGTGGCAATGGGGAGCGGAGCGCTGCTCTCTCGGCTTCGAGAAGAAGGGGGGGAGCGGCGGAGGTTCGTGAAGATGGAGTAGTAGCAACCAGCAAGGGGGAACGAACTGCCCCTATTTCCTCTGCTTATAAAGAGGGACGGGGCGGACGTTTCGCCCTTCCGAATAAAGAACCACCCACGATCTCTCCCACGATGCCGCATTCAATGCGTGCCGTTAGGGGAGAGCACGGTGGATACGGAGCGAGATTCAGCGTGGCCCAGTCCGCGTGTGCCCGTGCCATGTCTTGGGCCTGGCCCAATAGCGCTCGGCACCGTGTCTGGCCCAGGCCCGAGGGCTCCTGTCGGTGTACTAGAATAGGGGTACCCTAGTACCCCGAACTTGTGCACGGGCAGTTGCAGCACCCCGCGGCAAGGTTTACCGGGCGAGCGCCAAGCTCCTCCGTGGTTCCCTTGAAGCCATTCAAGAACAAAGTATTTAAGCTCAGGAGACAAGGCCCCGGCAAGAGGAGCTTGCCGGGAAGGCCAAACAAGGCACTCCAAGGAACTTGCCGCGATGCGCCACGCGCTCCGGCAAGGCAACAAGGCCTCGGCAAGAGGAGCTTGCCGGGAAGACCAACCAAGGTACCTTGAGGCCCGGTGAGCGACAAGCTTCCGGACCCGACAAGATAACAGCAGCGGCAAGGCGCTTGCCGTGGCAGGCGGCCACTCTATGCCCACGCTCCAGCGCATCCACCAACGTGTCGCTCTGGGGGCCTCTCCAGGCGCGCGTGGCGGGAGGCTGTGCAGCCAGCGGGGCGCAGTGGCATGCGAAGCTGACAAGATCGCCATCGTGGCGAACGGTGGCGCCCCTAACGGTCCTTTTCTGCACTGTTCGGGCGACTCAGATGGGCATTTAATGCCCTTGTCCCCTACCGTCAGGGTTAGGTAGGGTGCACTGTACAAGTAACTGTGCCAACCACCTCGCTTTTTACATTTGTACCCTTCTCTGCGTTGCCACCTGTCGGTGACCCCTTTAGCGTATAAAAGGAGGCCCATGCGCAACGTAGAGGGGGTTCGGTTCGACTGGTTTGCTAAGTTTGACTAGTTCGGAACCCAGAGAAACACCACGCTCTCTCTCTAGAGCAAGAACACAAGATAATACAACCAGACAAGCAGCAGTAGGAGTGTTATCTCTCCGGAGAGCTCCGAAGCTGGGTAAACTGCTCGTGTGCTTCGCCTCGATCTGCTCTTCGTGCGATCTCCGCCCCCCGCCGAACCGAAAGGGGCCGGGTCCGCCATCCCCATAGGTGTTCGTGGATCAGTTTCCCCCGACAGCCATGGGCATCCCCAAGCTTAGGCTCTTGCCACCCTTTATTCCATAGTCCATAAAAGCTTTACCCAAAACTTGAAAACTTCACAACACAAAACTCAACAGGAAAACTTATAAGCTCCGTTAGTGAAAGAAAACAAAACCACCACATAAGGAACTGCAATGAACTCATTATTTATTTATTTTGGTGTTAAACCTACTGTATTCCAACTTCCTTATGGTTCATAAACTAATTTACTAGCCATAGATGCATTGAAATAAGCAAACAACACACGAAAAACAAAATCTGTCAAAAACAGAACAGTCTGTAGTAATCTGTAACTAACGCAAACTTCTGGAACTCTAAAAATCCTACCAAAATAGGAAGTCCTGTACAATTTGTCTATTGAACAGAAGAAAAAAGAATCAAGGCAAAAGCATATTCCTGTGATTTAACAAAATTATATATGTGCGTGCAAAGTTTCTGTTTTTCAGCAGAATCAAATCAACTATCATCGTAGGTTATCCTATAGGTTCTACTTGGCACAAACACTAACTAAAAGATAAAAACACATCTAAACATAGAGTAGATGCAAGATTTATTCCTAAACAGGAGCAAAAACAAAAAACTTAAAGAAAAATCAAGGATAGATCTAAGGAGTGCCATTTTTAGTTTTCAGTTTTTTAGCGGAGTCATGCTCGAATCCGGGAGGTTCTTTCCGCTTCCCTTCATACTCTGAAATTTTTAGATCTAAAGAATCCAACTGCTTATTGCAAAGTGTGATCAATATATTCATGCGGTGAAGATTTCCGCTAACACTTTTAAGAGGCTAAGGAGATTTTTGTAAAAATTTTGTTACTTCGCAAATCTTTCCAAACACTTGCGTTTCTTCTTGGTAGGATGAGATCCTACCTTTTGAGATAGTGTTCCCACTATTCCCTCTATAATTTCATGTGCAATACTTGGATCAATTTCAATAAAATTTTCCTTGGCAATGCAATCCAAGAGTTGTCTATGCGTCATGTTTAACCCAACATAAAAATTGCGAAGAAGAATTCTAAAGTTCACCTCTAGGGTGCACTTGCGATAAGATTCCATCATCCTATACCAAGCATCTTTTAAGTTTTCTCCTTGCCTTTGCTTGAAGTGAAGAACTTCAAACTCGGGAAACATAGGAATAGATAAGAAACTAGCCATAATGATGGAGCACACAAACAAACACACGGGCAACGGAAAAAGGCAAGCGAAAAGAGAGGAGGAGATTGGGAAAGAGAGGGCGAATAAAACGGCAAGGGTGAAGTGGGGAAGAGGAAAATGAGAGGCAAATAATGTAAATGCGAGGGAGATGGGTTTGTGATGGGTACTTGGTATGTCTTGACTTGAGCGAAGACCTCCTCGGCAACGGCGCCAGAAATCCTTCTTGCTACATCTTGAGCTTGCGTTGGTTTTCCCCGAAGAGTAGAGGGTGATGCAGCAAGTGTAGCGTAAGTACTTCCCTCAGTTTTGAGAACCAAGGTATGAATCCAGTAGGAGGCTCCTCAAAAGTCCCACGCACCTACACAAACAAACTGAGAACTCGCAACCAACGCGATAAAGGGGTTGTCAATCCCTTCACGACCTCTTGCGAAAGTGAGATCATATAGAGAGATAATAATATATTTTTGGTATCTTGTAATATAGATACAAAAAGTAAAGATGCAAATAAAGGTAGATTGAAAGTGATACATCTCCAACGTATCTATAATTTTTGATTGCTCCATGCTACTTTATCTACTGTTTTGGACTATATTGGGCTTTATTTTCCACTTTTATATTACTTTTGGGACTAACCTATTAACCGGAGGCCCAGCACAGAATTGTTGTTTTTTGCTTTTTTCAGTATTTCGAAGAAAAAGAATATCAAACAGAGTCCAAATGGAATGAAACCTTCGGGATCGTGATTTTCTAACCGAACATGATCCAGGAGACTTGGACCCTACTCCAAGCAGTGCCAGAGGCGCTCACGAGGGTGGAGGGCGCCCCCCCTGAGGCGCCCCCCTACCTCATGGGCCCCTCGACGCTCCACCGACGTACTCCTTCCTCCTATATATACCTACGTATCCCCGAACGATCAGAACAGGAGCCAAAAACCTAATTCCACCGCCGCAACTTCCTCCTATATGTACCATGGAGGGCTTCTACATCATCACCATAGCCCCTCCGATGAAGTGTGAGTAGTTTACTTCAGACCTTCGGGTCCATAGCTAGTAGCTAGATGGCTTCTTCTCTCTTTTTGGATCTCAATATAATGTTCTCCCCCTCTCTTGTGGAGAACTATTCGATGTAATCTTCTTTTTGCGGTGTGTTTGTTGAGACCGATGAATTGTGGGTTTATGATTCAGATTATCTATGGAAAATATTTGATTCTTCTCTGAATTCTTTTATGTATGATTGAGTTATCTTTGCAAGTCCCTTCGAATTATCCGTTTGGTTTGGCCAACTAGATTGGTAGTTCTTGCAATGGGAGAAGTGCTTAGCTTTGGGTTCGATCCTGCGGTGTCCTTACCCAGTGACAGAAAGGGTTGCAAGGAACGTATTGTATTGTTGCCATCGAGGATAACAAGATGGGGTTTTTATCATATTGCATGAATTTATCCCTCTACATCATGTCATCTTGCTTAAAGCGTTACTCTGTTTTTACTTAATACTCTAGATGCATGCTGGATAGCGTTCGATGAGTGGAGTAATAGTAGTAGATGTAGAATCGATTCGATCGACTTGGTTTGGATGTGATGCCTATATACATGATCATTGCCTAGATATGTTCATAACTATGCTCAATTCTGTCAATTGCTCAACAGTAATTTGTTCACCCACCATAGAATACTTATGCTCTCGAGAGAAGCCACTAGTGAAACCTATGGCCCCGGGGTCTATTCTCATCATATCAATCTCTATCACTTTATTTACTTGCTTTGTTTTTACTTTGCCTTTTACTTTTCACTTTGCATCTATCTATCAAAAATACTAAAAATATTATTTATCATCTCTATCAGATCTCACTGTCGTAAGTGACCGTGAAGGGATTGACAACCCCTAAGCGTTGGTTGCGAGTTGCTATCGTTTTGTGTAGGTACGAGGGACTTGTGCATGGTCTCCTACAGGATTGATACCTTGGTTCTCAAAACTGAGGGAAATACTTACGCTAATTTGCTGCATCATCCTCTCCTCTTCGGGGAAATCCAACGCAGTGCTCAAGAGGTAGCAAGAAGAATTTCTGGCGCCGTTGCCGGGAAGGCTCACGCAAGCAAGTCAACAATACCAAGTACCCATCACAATCCCTATCTCTCGCATTACATTATTTGCCTCTCGTTTTCCTCTCCCCCACTTCACCCTTGCTGTTTTATTCGCCCGCTCTTTCCCAATCTCCTCCTCTCTTTCTAGTTTGCCTTTTTTTCCTTTTGCCTCTCTGTTTGTTCGTGTGCTAGTTTGCTTGCTTGTCATTATGACTAGTTCCTTATCCGCTCCTATGTCTCCCAAGTTTGAAGTTCTTCACTTCAAGCAAAGGCAAGGAGAAAACTTAAAAGATGCCTGGTATAGGATGATGGGATCTTATCATAAGTGCACCCTAGAGGTGAACTTTAGAATTCTTCTTCGAAAATTTTATGTTGGGTTAAAAATGACGCATAGACAACTCTTGGACTGCATTGCCAAGGGAAATTTCATTAAGATTTATCCCAGTATTGCGAATGAAATTATAGAGGGAATAGTGGGAACACTACCCCAAAAGGGAGGATCCCATCCTACCCAAGGAGAAACCCAAGTGTTTGAGAAGATTTGCAAAGTAACAAAATTTTTACAAAAGTCTCTTGAGCCTCTTAAAAGTGTTAGTGCAAATCTTCACCGCATGAATATGTTGATTACTCTTTGTAATAAGCGGTAGAATTCCTTAGATCTAAAAATTTCCGAATATGAAGGGAAGAAGAAAGAACCTCCCGGATTCGAGCATGACTCCACCAAAAAACTGAAAATTAAAGATGACACCACCTAGATCTATCCTTGCTTTTATGCCTAGCTAGGGGCGTTAAACGATAGCGCTTGTTGGGAGGCAACCCAATTTTATTTTGTGTTTTTTGTTTTTTCTTCTGATTAGGAATAAATAATCCATCTAGCCTCTGTTTACACGTGGTTTTGTCTTTTAATTAGTGTTTGTGCCAAGTAGAACCTATAGGATAACCTACGATGATAGTTGATTTGATTCTGCTGAAAAACAGAAACTTTGCGCGCACGAATATAATTTTGTTAAATCATAGGAACGTGGTTTTGCGTTGATTCTTTTTGCTGCTGTTCAATAAACAAATTTTACAGGACTTCCTATTTTGGTAGAATTTTTAGAGTTCCGGAAGTTTGCGTTAGTTACAGATTGCTACAGACTGTTCTGTTTTTGACAGATTCTGTTTTACGTGTGTTGTTTGCTTATTTTGATGAATCTATGGCTAGTAAAATAGTTTATAATCCATAGAGAAGTTGGAATATACAATAGGTTTAACACCAATATAAATAAATAATGAGTTCATTACAGTAACTTGAAGTAGTCTTTTGTTTTCTTTCTCGAACGGAGCTCACGAGATTTCTGTTGAGTTTTGTGTTGTGAAGTTTTCAAGTTCTGGGTGAATTCTTTTGATGGATTATGGAACAAGGAGTGGCAAGAGCCTAATCTTGGGGATGCCCATGGCACCCCCAAGATAATCCAAGGACACCAAAAATTCAAAGCTTGGGGATGCCCCGGAAGGCATCCCCCTTTCGTCCACTTCCATCGTTAATTTACTTGGAGCTATATTTTTATTCACCACATGTTATGTGTTTTGCTTGGAGCGTCTTGTATTATTTGTGTCTTTGCTTGTTAATTTACCACAATCATCCTTGTTGTACACCTTTTGGGAGAGCCATACATGATTTGGAATTTGTTAGAATACTCTATGTGCTTCACTTATATCTTTTGAGTGTGATAATTTTTGCTCTAGTGCTTCACTTATATCTTTTAGAGCACGGTGGTGGATTTGTTTTAAAGAAACTATTGATCTCTCATGCTTCACTTAGATTATTTTGAGAGTCGTTAATAGCATGGTAATTTGCTTAATGTTAATATACTTGGTGTTCAAGATATGTGAACCTTTCTTTTGAGTGAATTGAATACTAAGATAAGTTTGATGCTTGATAATTGTTTGGAGATATGGAAGTGATAATATCAAAGTCGTGCTAGTTGGGTGATTATGAATTTGAGAAATACTTGTGTTGAAGTTTGCAAGTCCCATAGCATGCACATATGGTTAAAGTTATGTAACAAATTTGAAACATGAAGTGTACCTGGCTTGTGCATCCTTATGAGTGGCGGTCAGGGACGAGCGATGGTCTTTTCCTACCAATCTATCCCCCTAGGATCATGCGCGTAGTACTTGATTTTTGATGACTTCTAAATTTTTGCAATAAGTATATGAGTTCTTTTGACTAACGTTGAGTCAATGGATTATACGCACTTTTACCTTTCCGCCTTTGCTAGCCTCTTCGGTACCGTGCATTGCTCTTTCTCACCTTGAGAGTTGGTGCAAACTTCGCCGGTGCATCCAAACCCCATGATACAATACACTCTATCACACATAAACCTCCTTATATCTTCCTCAAAACAGCCACCATACCTACCTATTATGGCATTTCCATAGCCATTCCGAGATATATTGCCATGCAACTTCCACCATCATCATTATGACACACATTACTTTTGTCATATTGCCATTGCATGATCATGTAGTTGACATCGTATTCGTGGCAAAGCCACCATGCATTATTTTTCATACATGTCACACTTGATTCATTTCACCATCCCGGTACACCGCCGGAGGCATTCATATAGAGTCATATCTTGTTCTAAGTTTCGAGTTGTAATCCTTATGTTGTAATCAATAGAAGTGTGATGATCATCATTATTAGAGCATTGCCCAAATAAAAAAAAGAGAAAGGCCAAAATATATTTTAAAAAAAAGAAAGGCCCAAAAAAGAAAAGGGCAATGCTACTATCTCTTTTTCCACACTTGTGCTTCAAAGTAGCACCTTGTTCTTCATATAGTGAGTCTCATATATTGTGCTTCAAAGTAGCACCTTGTTCTTCATGTAGTGAGTCTCATAAGTTGTCTTTTTTATACTAGTGGGAATTTTTCATTATAGAACTTGGCTTGTATATTCCTATGATGGGCTTCCTCAAATGCCCTAGGTCTTCATGAGCAAGCAAGTTGGATGCACACCCACTAGTTTTCTTTTGTTGAGCATTCATAGCTCTAGTGCATCCGTTGCATGGCAATCCCTACTCCTCATGTTGACATCAATTGATGGGCATCTCCATAGCCCATTGATTAGCCTCGTCAATGTGAGACTTTCTCCTTTTTTGTCTTCTCCACACAATCCCCATCATCATATTCTATTCCACCCATAGTGCTATATCCATGGCTCACGCTCATGTATTGCGTGAAGGTTGAAAAAGTTTGAGATTATTTAAGTATGAAACAATTGCTTGGCTTGTCATCGGGGGTATAGAAGTTGGGAACATCTTTGTGTGACGAAAATGAAGCATAGCCTAACTATATGATTTTGTAGGGGTGAACTGTCTTTTGCCATGATATTTCGAGAAGACATGATTGCTTTGATTAGTATGCTTGAAGTAATATTATTTTTGTGTCAATATGAACTTTTGTCTTGAATCTTTCGGATCTGAATATTCATATCACAATTAAGAAGATTTACATTGAAATTATGCCAAAGTATCACTCCGCATCAAAAATTCTTTTTTTAGCATTTACCTACTCGAGGACGAGCAGGAATTAAGCTTGGGGATGCTTGATACGTCTCCAACATATCTATAATTTTTGATTGCTCCATGCTACTTTATCTACTGTTTTGGACTATACTAGGCTTTATTTTCCAATTTTATATTACTTTTGGGACTAACCTATTAACCGGAGGCCCAGCCTAGAATTGCTATTTTTTGCCTTTTTCAGTATTTCGAAGAAACAGAATATCAAACGGAGTCCAAATGGAATGAAACCTTCGGGATCGTGATTTTCCAACCGAACATGATCCAGGAGACTTGGACCATACTCCAAGCGTGCTAGAGGCGGTCACGAGGGTGGAGGGCGCCCCCCCTGGGCATGCCCCCCTACCTCATGGGCCCCTCGACGCTCCACCGACGTACTCCTTCCTCCTATATATACCTACGTATCCCCGAATGATCGGAACAGGAGCCAAAAACCTAATTCCACCGTCGCAACCTTTTGTATCCACGAGATCCCATCTTGGGGCCTATTCCGGAGCTCCGCCGGAGGGGGCATCTACCACGAAGGGCTTCTACATCATCACCATAGCCCCTCCGATGAAGTGTGAGTAGTTTACTTCAGACCTTCAGGTCCATAGCTAATAGCTAGATGGCTTCTTCTCTCTTTTTGGATCTCAATACAATGTTCTCCCCCTCTCTTGTGGAGAACTATTCGATGTAATCTTCTTTTCGTGGTGTGTTTGTTGAGACCGATGAATTGTGGGTTTATGATTCAGATTATCTATGGAAAATATTTGATTCTTCTCTGAATTCTTTTATGTATGATTGAGTTATCTTTGCAAGTCTCTTCGAATTATCCGTTTGGTTTGGCCAACTAGATTGGTAGTTCTTGCAATGGGAAAAGTGCTTGGCTTTGGGTTCGATCTTGCGGTGTCCTTACCCAGTGACAGAAAGGGTTGCGAGGCACATATTGTATTGTTGCCATCGAGGATAACAAGATGGGGTTTTTATCATATTGCATGAATTTATCCCTCTACATCATGTCATCTTGCTTAAAGCGTTACTCTGTTTTTACTTAATACTCTAGATGCATGCTGGATAGCGGTCGTTGAGTGGAGTAATAGTAGTAGATGCAGAATTATTTCGATCTACTTGCTTTGGGCGTGATGCCTATATACATGATCATTGCCTAGATATGTTCATAACTATGCTCAATTCTTTCAATTGCTCAACAGTAATTTGTTCACCCGCCGTAGAATACTTATGCTCTCGAGAGAAGCCACTAGTGAAACCTATGGCCCTCGGGTCTATTCTCATCATATCAATCTCTATCACTTTATTTACTTGCTTTGTTTTTACTTTGCCTTTTACTTTTCACTTTGCATCTATCTATCAAAAATACCAAAAATATTATTTATCATCTCTATCAGATCTCACTCTCGCAAGTGACCGTGAAGGGATTGACAAGCCCTAAGCGTTGGTTGCGAGTTGCTATCGTTTTGTGTAGGTACGAGGGACTTGTGTGTGGTCTCCTACTGGATTGATACCTTGGTTCTCAAAAACTGAGGGAAATACTTACGCTACTTTGCTGCATCATCCTCTCCTCTTCGGGGAAATCCAACGCAGTGCTCAAGAGGTAGCAGAAAGCAAATATGATAAGAGATAGACTCGGGGGCCATAGGTTTCACTAGAGGCTTCTCTCGGGATAGCATAAGTATTACGGTGGGTGAACAAATTACTGTCGAGCAATTGATAGAAAAGCGCATAGTTATGAGATTATCTAGGCATGATCATGTATATAGGCATCACGTCCGTAACAAGTAGACCGACTCCTGCCTGCATCTACTACTATTACTCCACACATTGACTGAATCCTGCCTGCATCTAGAGTATTAAGTTCGTAAGAATAGAGTAACGCTTTAAGCAAGATGACATGATGTAGAGGGATAAACACATGCAATATGATATAAACCCCATCTTGTTATCCTCGATGGCAACAATACAATACGTGTCTCGCAACACTTTCTGTCACTTGGTAAGAACATTGCAAGATTGAACCCAAAGCTAAGCACTTCTCCCATGGCAAGAAAGATCAATCTAGTAGGCCAAACCAAACTAATAATTCAAAGAGACTTGCGAAGATAACTCAATCATACATAAAAGAATTCAGAGAAGATTCAAATATTATTCATAGATAAACTTGATCATAAACCCACAATTCATCGGATCTCGACAAACACACCACAAAAAGAGATTACATCGAATAGATCTCCACTAGAGAGGGGGAGAACATTGTATTGAGATCCAAAAAGAGAGAAGAAGCCACCTAGCTAATAACTATGGACCCGTAGGTCTATGGTAAACTACTCACAACTCATCGGAGGGGCTATGGTGTTGATGTAGAAGCCCTCCATGGTCGATTCCCCCTCTGGCAGAGTGCCGGCGAAGGCTCCAAGATGAGATCTCGCGGATACAGAAGGTTACGACAGTGGCAATTGCGTTTCGTGGTGCTCCTGGATGTTTTCGGGGTCCGTAGGTATATATAGGAGGAAGAAGTACGTCGGTGGACGCCCGAGGGGCCCACGAGACAGGGGGCGCGCCCTCCTATCTCGTGGGGCCCTCGGAGCTTTCTTGACTTGCACTCCAGGCTCTCTGGATCAGATTTGTTCCAAAAATAATGCTCCTGAAGGTTTCATTCCGTTTGGACTCCGTTTGATATTCCTTTTCTTCGAAATACTGAAATAGGCAAAAGAACAGCAATATGGGCTAGGCCTCCGGTTAGTAGGTTAGTCCCAAAAATGATATAAATGTGTAAAATAAAGCCCATAAACATCCAAAAGGGGTAATGTAATAGCATGGAACAATCAAAAATTATAGATACGTTGGAGACTTATCACACCTCCATGGCGCCCCCACCTCACCAATTTCATAGCCGCCCTCCTTCCTAATGCCGGAGACGTTGTCCATTTGCCGTCGTGCACTGGGTCGTGTGCCTCTTACTCCGTGCTACTGGTGCTGCCTCGACGACGGCCGCGTGAACCGTACCGGAGCTGATTCACCCCCGCCGTTGTTCACGGCACCAGAGTGGTCCAACTTCAGATCAGTCCAGAGTCCTGGCACTGCTTCCGCGCAGCCGTTGACTGTCGCGACATCACTCTTTCCCTGCCACCGGTCGCCATCACAGCCGCGTCAGCCTCACCGACTCGGCAGCTGGACCTGCCTACTTCACCATGCTGCCAGATAGGTCGCACCCTCATCGCAAATCACTTTATTTAGGCGTCAATTGTCTAAATTTTTATTGTGGGCCAATCGATTCCCAATGGGAAGCAGCACCCCTCGAGGCGGTGGAGCTCCTAGGCTACCGGTTGGCTGGTGTCTAACGTAAGGGTGCGAGGCCGCAAGTTCGCCATGGAAGCAACGCTTAGATGGCTATCTTTTAGAGTTGCATGGGTTGAAGGTACTGCCACCGCCAGATCTGGATGATGGGGAGTCTTTGTGGATTGGCCCGGGGGCGGCGCAACCACGGCAGTGCGGTAGGGCAGGGAGCGGAGTTTTGGCCAGGGCCACGGACAGCGGAGGCAGGCTGCTCTATCGTTGGTCACTGGCTCTTCGGGGAAGATTCCGAACAGTGTCAGCCAGGAGGCACAAGACGGCCATCAAGCCATCCAGCGTAGATCGGACAGTACCAAAATAAAATAAAATTGTGTGACCCCAATTTAGTCTTCAGTCAGTATACGTGTGACCACTCTCGTACCTTGCTGTTGATCTCTTAGTGTATTTCTTCAGATCAAAGAGATATGTCGTTCTTAACATTATGTGTTATCTGCATGTTCAGACACACCGTCTTCCAACTCACCGGAGCTGCTCCAACAAGGAAAGCATACACCAGAAGGGAGCTATAGTCCCCATTCAACAGTTCCCTGCATCGAATGCGCGTGCCCGACATGAACAGCCACAACAACTGCAGGGCCATCAACAAGTCAGCACATGATGCTCACTCCTATGGATGGCAGCCAGATAGGTTGTACCCTCATGTTACTTGTGTGCAACATTTATGGCGTTGTTATTCATCTAAGCATGGAAAATAGATCATCACATTTCACTGTATATTCATGCTGATCTCTTACGGGTCTTGTTCAGGAGTTCACGATGTTCCCTAGTTCAGCTAAGATACTTGTTCTTTTGGTAACGTTGTTCCATAGTTATCATCCATCAGCCAATGCTATCCCACAGGCTGGTGATTATAGTATTATACCACTTCTAGTATTACCTATGTTGTTCTTTAATACTTTTGTGTGCCATCTAGTTAATCTCGAGTACAAATGATACATATTCTGTAGCTTTCATCTGTGTTCTCCCTTTAGTTTATGAGACCTGTTGCTGCTAGTTAACCCCAGACCTACTATTTATGTCGTCTCCTATAGGCACTCATGACACAAATCTAACAACTAGTTGTCTTTCATGCATGTCAGATATAATTGCACACATTGATATATCCACAAGAACCTCACGGAGCAATGTAAAGGCCAATAAACTTGATGTCAATGATACCCAATATGATGGAACATGTAAAGGCAGTTCTTCAAAAGACTTGCAGAAAGATGATGAATCCTTTTCATCCCACAAGGTCCTTGCTCTAACTTGGCCTGTGATATGGGTACAACATGCATATAATGTCCTGGAGTGTATCTACTCTATTGCAATGCCATGTGCTTAGCATGTTGATCATGCATGTAAATATGTCATGCCTTCCTGTTTTTCAATACCTATTCCATTCATGATAACATGTTTTCAAATTCAAGTACTATCATTCTACTCTATTGCAATGCCATCTGCTTAATTTGGACATCATGCTTCTGAATATCTTATGCATTGTTATTCATCAGTATGTACTTCATCTGTCTGCCATACCATGTTTTTTTACATTGAAGTGTTGTTCTAGTGCTCTGCTGCAATACCATCTTATTTTCCCAATCATACACATGTATGTTGCCTTAGTTATTTCTGTATGTATTCCGCTAGCATATTGTTTTACATTCAACTAGTGTTTTTTTGCTGTGTTGTCCTGTCGTATCCCTAGCTCTTACAACATACTCCCTCCGTCCGGATTACATGTTGCCGAAATGGATAAAAAAGGATGTATCTAGAACTGAAATACGCCTAGACCCGTCCATTTTTTCCGGATGGAGGGAATACACGCCAATATGTCATGCCTCTCTATTCTTCAGTACCTATTCCATCTCTCTGTTGTTGCAAGTTTTATAATTAAAGCACCATTCTTCTATACAAGGCATGCAAGGGGAAGACGACTATGTTAGAATCTGAAGGGTTACAAACAAGGCCTTTGCAAAAGATCCAAACGCCAGGAGATAATAAACCAACTCTAGTTTTTATAGATACTGCTCTAGCACAGAGAAACCCAACTCCTACTGATAATAAGCAGATTCTAGTGGCCAAAGAACTAGTCCGCTCTAGTCCAGCAAAAATATGTCAACTCAATTCTAAGAAGCATGTGCGTATCCTTGCATCATGAAATTTTATAGCATGCTGATCATATTTTTCTACATGTTTCTTACCCATCTCTTTTAGAAAATAAGCTTAACAGATAGAAGAATTTCTGCAATGGTATCGTTTATGAGGAAAGATTCTTGCAGGAATTATCTATGCTCCAATGTAGATGTAAGTACCTGTTGTATATCACTATATTTTTACATCAGCATGTATTTTGTTAATCGGCGTGAATCCAACCTTTACCTGATCTAAATTTAGTTGTAGAAAAATGTATGATTAAAGGCCACGATGTTGATTTTTTTAAGGAAAACCGCCTGGTAGTTTTGCATCCTGAGCTGCATGAGTGTACTATCTCATATCAGTGGGTTTGAATACTTTGGTTATGCAGTGGGTTTTTCAGTGTTTTTTTACTGTGTTGTCCTGTCGTATCCCTAGCTCTTACATCATACTCCCTCCGTCCGGATTAAATGTCACAGAAATGGAGAAAACTGGATGTATCTAGAACTAAAATACACCTAGACCCATCCATTTATTTCCGGATGGAGGGAATACATGTCAATATGGCATGCCTTTCTATTCTTCAGTACCTATTCCATCTTCGCTGTAGCATGTTTTATAACTGAATCACCATTCTTCTATATAAGGCATGCAAGGGGAAGACGGCTATGTTAGAATCTGAAGGGTTACAAACCAGGTCTTTGCAAAAGATCCAAACGCTAGGAGATAATAAACCAACTCCATTTTTCATAGATACTGCTCCAGCACAGAGAAACCCAACTCCCACTGATAATAAGCAGATTCCAGTGGCCAAAGAACTAGTCCGCTCTAGTCCTACAAAAGAATGTCAACTCCAGTATCCTCGCATCATGAAATTTTATAGCATTCTGATCATATTTTCTACATGTTTCTTACCCATCTCTCTTTTAGAAAATAAGGTTAAACGATAGAAGACTTCCTCCATTGGGATCGTATTCAAGGAAAATATCTAGCGGGAATTCTCTGTGCTCCAATGCTGATGTAAGTACCTGTTGTATATCACTATATTTTTACATCAACATGTATTTTGTTAATCGGCGTGAATCAAACCTTTATCTGATCTAAAATTAGTTGTAGCAAAATGTTAAAGGTGCCAATGTTGATTTTTGTAAGGAAAACTGCCTGGTAGTTTTGCATACTGAGCTGCATGAATGTACTATCTCATGTCGCGCACATTACTGAATTGTAGTGCTTCTCCAGTTGCCCATTCATTCATTGTGCCAATGTTGCTTTCATACTACCTTACCTGGCTGATGATAGTTGTGCCATATTGTGTTAATTTGGTGTAGGCTAGTTGCCCAAATGTTCGTTGTGTCAATGTTGCCTTCCTATGATCTGACTTGGCCAATGATATCAATGCTAGTGTGTTAACTTTGTGCAGGCTGCTGAAGATAAGAAGACAAACTCTGAAAACAGCAAGGCAACCCCATTGTTTCTTTCCAGTAAATCTCGGCCAGGTAATATGGCAATAACACATGATTAATCTGTTTGGTTCCCGTCCTAATTTATGTTATGATGCCGTGGTCGAGACACTCTCCACTATCAATAATACAAGCCTGCCAAAATCGCCATCTGAATCTGTTCAGTATCCTCTGTCTCGAATGCAGCGGAATAAATGTATGTTTGTGAACCAATTAATGGTTGAAGCAATGATGGAAATGGTGGATGAATCAGAGGTGCAGTGTCATGCGACACAACAATTGATCAATATTTTCAGAGACAGTGTAGCAAAGCAGCAAGAACTTGCCCACATGCTTATGGGCGTCATCTGTGCTGAGGTTGCAGATTGTGACATTGTAGATGGTTAGGTTCTGCTCATTTATTTGCATTGGCATCAATCTTTGATTGCCAAGTGGATGTAATTTCCTGTAATATATGCTGGATGTGCAACATTATTCCCTGTATGTCGTACCTTTCCTTGAACGGTTTTGGTCCTGTGCATAATTGCTCATCGTGATGGGCTCAAATTATCTAATTTGGCCTAAAGACATGTACGAACTATAGTGGGCCCATTAAGTTAATGGACCGTTACTAGTAGGAAAGTTAATGGTCGGCCCTCTTACCTCCCGGGTCATTAACAAGCCGACATTGAAGCGGGCAACAGGTGGCCCGAATTTATTTCACGGGCCGTTAACAGGCCTTTACTAAGTTTGGGCTACATATGGCCCAACTATAATGTAGGCCTTTAGCAGGCCGAAAGAGACAGCGGGCTTGTACTGGACCATGAAGAGCATGGGATGCTAAGAGGCCGAAAGTCAGGTCGTATTGTAAATGGCCCAACTAGGTTGTGGGCCTTTAGCAGGTCGAAAGAGAAACCGGGCTGGTATTGGACCATGAAGGGCATGGGCCGTTAAAAGGCCAAAACTAAGGTCCGACTACAAATGGCCCAACTCATTTATGGTCCGTTAACAGGCCGAAAGGCACACAGGGCTGGGAATTGGCCCAACACTTAAATGGGTCGCTAAAAGGCCAAAACTCAGGTCCGATTACAAATGGCCCAACTGATTTATGGGCCGTCAACAGGCTGAAAGTGACACCGGGCCAGAAATTGGCCCAACACTTAAGTGGGCCTCTAAAAGGCCGAAACATAGGTCCGACTACAAATGGCCCATCAGATTTATGGGTCGTCAACAGGCTGAAAGACACACCGGGCCGGAAATTACCCCAACATTTAAATGGGTCGCTAAAAGGCCGAAAGATGTACATCCTAAAAATTGGCCCATCCATTAAATGGGCCGTTAACAGGCCGAAATCTCATTGGGCCGATATTGAGCCCATATATATAGCGGGCTGTTAACGGTCGAACTGACGATGGGCTGCAATGGTGTCAAATCTTTAACGGGTCATTGATGGGCCGAATTGGCACATCTCGTATGGGACGTGGGCTTAAATGGACCTAACACAAGTAGGCCTTATATGGGCCGGCCTGCTAATTTTTACTGGCCTGGCCTTTTTCACCGGAATGGGCCACTGTTGGGTCGTGCCACGTGTCGACCTATCATAGGCGCCTCCTGTCCAATGAGTGGATGACACATCTGTCCCAATGGTGAGGCAACACGTGTTTCCTGTGACCAATGATGATTTTACACGTGGAAAATCCCCATTGGTCTGGGCTGTTAACGGGTTATCGAATCCAAAACCGGACCCGGTAGCTTAACGGCGTCCCATTACGGTGGATGTCACGTGTTGGTCACCCTTGACGAAAGCACTTCTGTGACACGCGATATATTGTCATGGAAGTGGACACTTCCGTGATGATAATTTTGGTAATGTCATGGAACACTTCTACGACAGCACAGGTATGACTATCTTGATTCTGTCATAAAATCGTCATGGATGTACATGCATGACAAAAATGTGACCTATTGTGACAAACACGTATCATCACGGAAGTGTATTTTTTTTGTAGTGCCACCAGCTACATCTTCGCATGCAAGGAATTGCCTGACAGTCGGGACCCACCTGGTCGAAGCGTACGTAGCGTTATCATTCTGGTCGCGAACGTGTACGTACATACTGGTGGATGTAGAGGCCTGCACGTGTCGTAGTAGAGGCGTGCACGTGTCGCAGTAGAGGCGCGTATGTGTAGTAGTAGAGGCGCGCACGTAGCATGTAAACGTATGTACAGCGGCCAGTGTGCAAGAAAGAAAATACGGCCACGTATGTGTACATACGGGCAGGGTCTCGAATCCTACTCGCGCATAGGTACAGCCAGTGCTCGTGTACATGGCTGGGTCGGAACGAAGAAACAACATCATTGTCGTGTTCATGGGGAGCCAACCGGCTGGGTTGGAACGGAATGCGTCGTCGTGTTCATCGGGAGGGCTTGGACGGAACAGGCAATGGAAATGAGGCTTGGTGTACCGCAGAACAGAGGAAACGGCCTTGTGTTCGACCGGCCACGTTCGAAACGGGATCCTGTTCATCGGGAGGGGTCTGGCGTACCGCAAAACGGAGGAAACGGACCTCCTATGGTCAAAACGGGGGTCCTGTTGATCGGGAGGGGTGTGGCGTACCGCAAAATGGACGAAACGGACTTGTGTTGGAGCGCTACGGTCGAAATAGGGGTCCTGTTCATCGAGAGGGGTGTGGCGTACCACAAAATGGGACTCCACGGGATACTGTTCATCTCCACTGTCGACCTCCCCCAGCCTCCACAGGCTACCATCGACCTCCTCCAGCCTCCACGGGCTCCTGTTCATCCAGCCTCCACCACGCGCTACTCCACCGGCTACTGTTCAACCACGGGCACCCCTCCACCGTCTACTGTTCATCCAGCCCTCCACGGGGTGTCCTGTTCATCCAGGCCTCCACGGGGTCCTGTTCATCTAGCCCCAACCGGCTCGATCGAGGCAACGCCACAGGGTCACGT